>NC_092875.1:187952569-188263093 GCF_028372415.1 Notamacropus eugenii
AAGAAAATTTGTTGTCTACAGGATAGGAATTCCAGAGAGCACAGTGAAAGGGGTGGGTGATGTATGGTTGGGACTTCAGGCTAGGAATGTTAATGTGAATAAGGAATCAGGTGGAAGAGAATGAGGTAAACAATTTGAATAATGACCTACATGGGATCAGAATCAGTAGGATGTGTAGGGTATAATCAAGTGTGAGAATGTTCATCATTAAGTGGAAGATGCAATTCCTCCTCTGGAGGCCAGAACTCAGGCAGAAAACAAATGTAGGACAAGATGGAAAGCAAATGGTCAGATGGCCAGATATGAGGTCCTGTTTCACTATTCTTTTTTCCTCTGATGGCTACGGATTATTCAGGAGATGATATAGCAAGAGATGGAAGTCATGTTCTCCAACTATTTTCCTATTCTCTTCTCTCAAGTGAAAGGCAAAATAAGTGATAGAAGACCTGAGGTCAAAGAACAAACTGCTCTTCTTCACACTGGAGGCTCTCCACAATAACAAGTCAAGCTGGAAGCTCAAAGTGGAAGTTGCCTTGTCCTAGTAGCACCTCAGGTTTCTAGCAGTTCCCCTCAGTACCTCTGAAGGAATGAGCACATAGCAGAAAATGGAAGGCCTGATCAGAGAAAGGTGGTGCCTCTTGCTACCTTACCTAGTGGACACTGTGCAGTAAAAGATCAAAGGTTCCCAGTTTCAGTCAGAGGAATTTGTCTTGCTCTTCCTGGGGCGTTGTGTGGGCAGAAGAATAAATAGACATATATGGCTGAATTGTAGTGTATGGAGGAGAGTAATAGACTAGAATTCTGGAAAGGCAGGAAGGGTATGAAGACATTTAAATGCCTAAAAGAAGAGTTTATATTTGATCTTAGAGGTAATAAGGTAGCACTGAAGTTTGGAAAGGTGGGAAGATGGGGTCAGACCTGCACTTTAGGAAACGTACTTTGTCTACTGCATAGAAGATGGAATAGAGTAGGAGGAGGTAGTATTATGTAGTAGGTTACTATTACAATAGTCTAAGCTGGCAATGATGAGGGCTTGAACTAGGGTAGTGGCAGTTGTGGTGATCAGGGAATGAGATACAGAAAGAGAAACAATAAGAACTGGCAATTAAATTGGCTATGTAGATATAGCAAAGGTAAGGAATGAAGGATAACACAATGGTTGAAGATGACTATCATATGAAAAGATAAGGAATTTAAGGAAAAACACAGATAATATCTTTGACTATACTGAATTTTACTTGGAGCATGTCATTTTACAAAGCTGAAACATGAGTATTCTAAAATAATCTGGTAGCTGGTACCGCTGACACATAGAGAAGAAAAATGTTCAGAATTCAAATTCTTATAACTGAGGAAAAGAAATACTGCTGTGCCTTGAAATACACAAAAGACAATTATATTATTTGATGAGAACTGGAGTGATAACATTTCACTATTGTTCATTCATGTCCACTTTGTGACCCCACTTGGGATTTGTTTGGTGAAGATACTAAGATATTGGAGTGGTTTGCTATTTCCTTCTCCAGCTCCTTTTACAGATGAGGAACTGAGGCAGAGGATTAAATGACTTGCCCAGGGTCACATAGCTAGTAAATGTCTGAGGTGAGATTTGAACACTGGAAGATGAAAGTTCCTGATTCCCAGCTCAATGCTCTATTCATTGCACCACCTACCTGACCTATTAGTACTTAATATAGAATTAACTCATTTAGAATTCAACAACTATTTAAAAGAAGTTTATCTAAACTAAGATTTACTAAATTCTTAATGCATTCATTATGTACCAACTTGCATTATAGTTATTTGTGTACATATCATGAAGCAGAATAAAAGCTTTTCAAAGACGGAACGTGTTGTGTTGTGTTGCTTTTGTATCCCTAGTACAAAGAACACAGTATTCATTAAACATAATTGGTGCTTATTTTAATAAACGTTTATTGAAATCGATTTAATTTTTACTATGTTCAAAGGGCTATAAAACTGCACATACCCTTTGATCCAGCAATAAATACTACTGCTAGGTCTATATCCCAAAGACATTAAAAGAGGGAGTGAGAAGGATCTATTTGTATAAAAATATTTATAGCAGCTCTTTCTGTGGTGGCCAAGAAGTAGAAATTGAGGGGATGCCCATCAATGGCAGAATGGTTAAACAAGCTCTGGTATATAATTGTGATGGAATATTATTGTGTTATAAGAAATGACAAGCAGGATGACTTCAGAAAAACTTGGAAAGACTTACATGAACTGATGCAAAGTGAAGTGAAGAGAACCTGGAGAACATTATACATAGTAACAGCAATATTGTTAGATGAAGAACTGTGTTTAGCTACTTAGATACTCTCAACAAGAAAATCCCAAAGGACTAATGATGAAGCATTACTATCCACTTATACAAAAAGAACTGATATTGTTTGAATATAGGAAGCATGCTATTTTTCACTTTCATTCTTTTTTTTATTCACGTCTTCTTCTACAAAATGACTAATATGAAAATGTTTTACATGACTGAACATGTATAACCTATATCTGATTGCTTGCTGTTCAAGGGAGGGTGAAAGGAGAGAGGGAGGGAGGAATAGAATTTAAAACTCAAAACTTTTTTTAAATGTTTAAAAAAAATGTCAACATGTATTTGGGGGGAAAATAAAACGTATTATTAAAAAAAGAAATTGATTTCATTTTTAACTTAACACAACCTAAGTTAATAATTAACCACTATCATATAAAACCTATGAATTTGGGTCTCAAATATATAGATCTAAAAGACTGTTTTTTTATAATCAAAAATAAACTCAAGGATTATCATACTCTTGGATGCAAGATGCTTAAGCAGAAGAGAAAGGAAAAAAACTAAACTGAAAACCACCATTTCTAAAAATAGAATACATAATAAAATTAATGAATACTGTGTATAAAATACCTGATTTCTTAATCCTTCTGAATTTTACTTCAACAGATGGCAATTCCCATTTAAATTCTATTTCAATTGGCTTAGCACAATGGTAATGAGGTCAAAGTCATGAATTCAACATCTAGACAGGCAATTAACTTTTCACAGAAAGAAACTGTAATATACCTAAACCACATCTTTTAGAGAGGCATCAGGGGAAAATCGAAAGAAGGCTAGATTTGAAGTAAAAAGATGCTTCAAAACCCAGCTCCTCCACTATCTGTATAGTCTTATTTAAGTCACAATCTCTCCTGACCTCAGTTTCTTCATTTGTGAAATGACAGTGCTGGCCTAGATGACCTCTAAAGTGCCTTCCAGATCCACATCTATGATTCCACTTCATATATTAGTAATCAGGGAATTAGCCTTTTACAGACCACTACACTAAGAAACTGAGGTTACATGACCCAATGATAACTGATCTATATCATCTTCCAGTATGAAGAACAGTGCATTTGGATTCAAAATGCTAGAGATGATTTTGTCATATTTTATCCACCAAAAATGATTATTCATTATTTCTAAATACACTTTTAAATTAAAACTTTAAAATAATAACAAAGACAATAAACTGATGTATTTATATTTAATTTAAATACTAATCGCTTCTAAAACCATTTTGTAAGAACTAATAAAATTTGGGCATATATTATTCAGAAAATGATGCAAATAGATAATGACCCTTAATTTATCAAATTACTCACTCATAACATATTATACATCATTAGAAACAGAAAACATAGAATTTTATTCCTTAATGTGCTGTACAGCTGAAATTAATGGTTGCTAATGCCTCCTCCCCCCCAAAAAATCACCATGTATTCACATATATAGATGGATATATTTTATATTTATCTTTGTCTATATTCCTTCCCTCACCTCACTCTCTGCTCATAGAATATAAAATTCTTGAGGGAAGGATTATTTTGTTTTTAGACAGGTAGACAGAGAGCATTGTGAATTACAGTTCTGAAAATTTTCTTGCATTTGGTTTATTTTTTGTACAGAACAAAGATTTCACTTGTAAAATATCCTGGTGGTGATATGGAAACTTAATGGGAACATTAGTTCCCATTAACTATCATGGCACTAATTAGTTAGTTGTAGCAGGAATACATTAAATGCTATCTTTTCTCTTGGTTAAAAAAAAAAACAAAACAAACTTCTCTTTTACAACGACCATGGTCAACTTTTGCCAGATAGTGCAGTGGATAGAACGCCTCATAGTCAGGAAGACCTAAGTTTAAATGCCACCTCAGACATTTATTAGCTTTGTGCTCAGCCTCAGTTTCCTCTTTGTAAAATGGGGATACTAAGAGCACCTACTTCAAAGCACTGGTATGAGGACCAAAAGACATAAAAGACTTAAGGCATCTTGCAAATCCTGAAGTGCTTTGTAAATGCTAGCTATTAATTTTTTTATATTCAAAGAAGCTAATAAATAGGGTGACTGGAAACACAACAGTCTTAATAAATGCTTGCAGACAGAATGAAGGAAGATGTTACAGATTTTCGTAGAAATAAAATCAGATTGCTTCCGGCCCCTCCACCCCCAATCTGGATATCAATAGTACTCAGGGAAAAAATAAGCATTATAATGGGTATTATAATAAATTACATACAATATATATTTATATTATATTATATATAATACATATAATAAATACATAAATACATAGAATTTAAAGCTCGGAGAACTCCCCTAACAAAACTTATTCATTTACTATTATTAAAAAAAGTTTTAAATATAAAATTCAAAGATAAACAAAAATAAACTCTGTAATCAAATTGAGAATTAACGTACACAGAACAGCAATAAGCACACCTCCACACCAAATCACTTTTACGGGAACAAATCCCACCCTATTGCTTATCATAAATAACAAGATGTTTACATGATCAATGGAAAAGAGAGTAGAGTCTAATTGTGAAAATACATTAGGGAATGCCTGACAGCTGTGCGTGAAACAACTTTACAAATCGCCAAGAGAATTTCCCAAAGGAGCATTGATTTAATTTGGAATTTTTCTTTATGCCATTTTTTAAGGTACATTATTATTTGCAGCACTGCCACTGATACGATTTAATTATAAGGACACCAAATTTAATTATAAGGAATATTATTTTACACTCATTTAGTACATCAATAACAAAATAATTCAGATTAATGAAACAAAGAACCATCATTTGGCTTCAGGCCGATGGTAGATAGATGGGGTATAATTCTTTTGTACTGTGTTTTAGGGCACTGACAACTATTAATAAACCAGATTCGCTAAACATTTAAGCTACTCCCTGGTGGTGATATGGAAACTTAAAGGGAGCATTAGTTCTTAGAAACTATCATGGTACTAATTAGTTAGCTGCAGCAAGAGTACATTAAATGCTATCTTTAGTTAATTTATCTACTGAAGAGCTTAACTCACCAGCAGGAAATAATATGGGCAGCAGGAGAATCTCATTCATTAGACACTAATAACTATGTAACCATCCTGTGATACAGCCAAATAATAAACAATTTATAGAATTGTTAAAGAGGCAGAATTAGAACTCAAAATTTTTTTTTTTAAACTATCATTCCAACTTCACTTAAAAAAAAAAAAACAGAACATAAAATGCTGGGCCATAGGAGAGCATATCTCTTATTTTAAATTAAATCAGTCTTTTGAAACTGGTTTACATAAAAGAAGCAAGAACCAGAAAAATCTGAACTCCTAGGAGTCATTTTTAAGCACAGTAGAGTGACAGAATTAGAACACCCTCTAGTGGCAATTTAAGAAGATACAATATAGATTTCTGAATCTTACCAAATTTCCCCATAGAGAATCTACATTGGGGTTATTTCAATGAAGTAAATATTTCACAGGATCATAGACTCAGAGGTGAAAGAGTGCTGAAAGACCATCTAGTCCAATCCCCTCATTTTAAAGATAAGGAAACTGTGGCAAAGAAAAGTTAAGTCACTTACACAGGGTAATAGAGGCATTAAGTATCAGATGTGAAATTTGAATCCAGGTCCTCTGCAAGAGCCAGGGCTTTCTTTCCATTGGGACAAAATAGTTACGTGCAGATAATTTGCAGAAGACAATTTCTCTATACAAGGTGTACTCAAAATCTTAATGCAGTTAAATACACTATTAAAATTTAAAATACACTAAGACTTTGGGGATGTACTCTCTCATTAGCTTATCATTTGGAATTTATGCAGCTTGAAAAAAGTAATATTTTCCTCACTTTATGAGACTCTGCTCTCTTATGCAATAAAAGTCTCTTATATCACTAATCTGTATTACTTAGATTTTTTCAGTATAGCTAGATCATTCCTGCTCTCAGTAAATCTAGAGTTATAAGTTGTATTACACTATTAGGCCTTGGATTAGGACTTTTCTCCCCAAGGCATTCTGTTCTAAATACCAATAAAACACACTATAAAAAGTGAAAAAATAACCACCCACCCCAACACACACACCTATACTCCTGATGCCATTTCTTCTTGACTCCCAAGTAAATTTGCTTCAACAGCTAGCCTTTCCTGTTTAGCATCTTCAGACTTCGTTCTCACCAGATCCTCCCCTCTGCCTCCAAAAATATCCAGGTATATAGAAAGGACATTTGTTTGACCCTGCTACTTTTTCAATTCTGATTCTCCTCATACCTCTGATTTATCCTTTCCTGATGTGCCTTTACTGACTCCTCTTCCTTCAGACCTCTCCTTCCCTCCTCAAACCCTCTCACAGTATCTGGTTCTTTAAACTAATCAGATTTTCTTGAACCTAGCCTTCAAACCCATGCTTGAGTATTCCACAGTCTATCTCACTTAAAGTTGATATTCACCAGAGTCTAATTCCTGATTCTTTTTTTTTATATATATAACAAACTCCCTTCCACTCTCATGACTTCAACTATTGCCGCTAAGCAGAAGACTCCTAAATCTGTAACTACAATCTTTAGCTCTAGGGCCTCCCCTGGAATTTAGAGGGCTCCGGTCTATAGAAACAATTTGATTAAAATCATATGCAGACTTCCAGGAGCCAAGATGGTGGAGTAAGTAGTAACATATTATAACTTTTCCATACTTACCTCCAAACAACCATATAATAACACCCCAAAACAAATCCTAGAATAGCAAAACCAGCAAAATAAAATGGGTGAAACAATTTTTAGTTCAAGAAACTTGGAAGATAAACAAGAAAGTTCCATCTCACTGAAGCAGAAAGGAAATGCATTGCAGGCCAGGCAGCATTCCAGGATGCCAGCAGCAAGCCCTAACTCAGCAAACCAGAGGGAGATCCTGGGCCCCAGTGTGGTGAAGCAGGCAAACCTCCACACCAGGATCCCACACATGCCTCAGCATAGTTGGGGAACAGGCAGACTCTAGTTCCAAGAATGGCCCACATGTGCAGCCCAGGGCAAACAGGCAACTTCCAGTGGTCAGACAGTTTTGTGTTTCAGGGAAATGTAGAAACACCCCACCAGTCTCAGCACCTGTCAGACAAGAGAACTAGGACACCAGCTCAGCACCAGGTAAGCTGACAGCCCCTGCAGCCACCCCTCACACCCTCCCTTCAGCACAGAACCAGACATGATGTTCCCTTGGGGGCCTCAGGGCCACATCACTGCAGCACCAGGTAACCAGCTAGGGTTTGCAGCCCCTGGCACAAGAAGCCTGAGATAGTGCCCATTCTGCTCCAGAAGAATTTAAAAGAAAACAAAAAGGCAAAAAAAGATGGGCAAAAAACAGCAACAAATCTGACCACAGAAAGTTATCATGGTGACAGGGAAAACCAAGACACAAACTCAGAGGAAGACAACAATGTTAAAACGCCTATGGGCAAAACCCTGAAGAAAAATGGGAAGTGGTCTAGAGACCAGAAAGAACTCATGAAAGAGCTCAAAAAGGAGTTTAAAATCATAGAAGAGAGGTAGAAGAAAAGTTGAGAAAAGAAATGGAAGTGAGGAAAGAGAATAATGAAAAAAAGAGTCAACAATTTAAAAAAAGAAAACAACTGCTTTAAAAGTAGAACTGGCCAAATGGAAAAGGAAGTAGAAAAGGAAAACAACTCCTTAAAAGTTAGAATTGGGCAAGGGGAAACTAATGACTACATGAAACTTCAAGAATCAATCAAACAAATTTCAAAATAATGAAAAAATAGAATATGTAAAATACCTCATGGGAAAAATAAGTCACCAACAGATTCAAGACAACAGAGCATATCATAATAGGGCATGCTATTCCGGAAGGCAAAGGAGCTAGGATTACAACCAAGAATCACCTACTCAATGAAATTAAGCATACTACTTCAAGGGGAAAAAATGTTCTTTTAATGAAATAGAAGCACTTCAAGCTTTCACAAGGAGAAGACCAGAATTGAACAAAAAAATCTGATCCCCAATATCAAGACCCAAAAGAAGTCTAAAAAGGAAAAAAGGGAAAGGCAAATATAAGGGATTCAAAGGAGTTGAACCATTCACATCCCTACATGGGAAGATAATACTTGTAATTCTTAAAAACTGTATCATTAATAGTGCATATAGATGGAATATACCTAGAAAGAGGGTACAGGTATAAGGTGAACTTGAGGGAAAAGAAAAGAAAAAAAACTAAGATATGAGAAAGTGGAGTACTCTAGGTACAGAAGGAAGAGAAAGAGGTAGGCATAAAAAAACTATTCCAGAAGAGGGGAAGATGGAAGGGTGGGCAATGGGCACCACTTGAACCTTACCCTCATCAGTATTGGCTCAAAGAATGAACAATACAAACAATAAATTGAATACAGAACTCTATCTTACCCAACATGGAAGTAGGAGGGGAAGAGATTAACTAAAAGGGAGGAGTGAGGGCACTGACAGAAGATAGGGCAGATCAGGAGAGGAGGTAGACAGGAGCAAGGGGAGGGAGAGAAAGGGTAAAAGGAGAGAGAGGACAAACAGGAGGAAAAATAGGAAGGAGGGAAATACACATTAGTAATCATAACTGTGAATGTGTGAATGTGAGTGGGATGAACTCTCCCATAAAAAGGAAGCAGATAGTACAGTGGATCAAAAACCAGAATCCTACAATATATTGTTTGCAAGAAACACACTTGAAACAGAGACACACACAGAGTAAAGGTAAGGGGTTGGAGCAGAATCTATTATGCCTCAGCTGAAGAAAAAAAGGGGGGAGGGGAAGGCAGCAATCCTGATCTCAAAGCAAAAGCAGACCTAATTAAATGAGAGAAGGAAGGAAACTTATCTTGCTAAAAGGTATCATAGAAAATAAAGTAATGTCAATACTAAACACAGCTGTACTGAGCATTACAAGCATTCACATTCCTAAAGAAACTGAGTTACAGGTTCATGACCAAACAAGAGACAGAGAGGAGTACGAAATATGAAGCAAATAACTTTGATTATATTAAATTAAAAAGCTTTTGCACAAACAAAATCAATGCAACCAAGATTAGAAAGCAGAAAGCTGTGAAATGATCTTTACAGCAAGTGTCTCTGATAAAGGCCTCATTTCTTAAATATATAGAGAACTGAATGAATACAAGCCATTCCATAATCAATAAATGGTCAAAAGATACGAACAGGCAGTTTTCAGATAAGGAAATCAATGATATCTATAAGCATATGAAGCAGTGCTGTAAACCACTTTTGATTAGAGAAATGCAAATTAAAACAACTCTGAGGTACCATCTCACACCTATCAGATGGACTAACATAATAGGAAAATGATGTTGGAGAAGATGTGGAAAAATTGGGACACTAATGCAGTGCTGGTTTTATGAACTGATCCAACCTTTCTGGAGAGTAAACCTAAAAGGCAATCAAACTGTGAATCCAGCAATACTACTACTAGGTCTGTATCCCAAAGAGATCATAAAAAAGGGAAAAGGACCTACATGTGCAAAAATATTTATAGCAGCCCTTTTTGAGGTAGCAAATATTGGAAACTGAGGGGATGCCCATAATTGGGGAATGACTGAACAAGCTTTGGTATATGAAGGTAATGAAAACTAATGTGCAATAAGAAATGATGATCAAAAAAACCTGGAAAACTTGCATGAACTGATGCAAAGTGAAATGAGCAGAACCAGGCAAACATTGTACATGGTATGAGCAACAATTATCTGATGATCAACTATGAATGACTCAATTATTCTCAGCAGCACAATGTTCCAAGTCAAGTACAAATGACATATGAAGGAAAATCCTATCCACATCCAGATAAAGAACTGATGGACTCTGAATGTTATCCAAAGCATACAATTTTACTGTTTTTGGTGGTTTTTTTCCCCTTTTGATCTATTTCTTCTTTCACAACTGTGACTAATATGGAAATTTGTTCTACATGATAGCACATATATAACCTATATCACACTACCTCCTCTTTGAGTGAGAAAACTTTGAAACTCAAAATCTTGTAAAAATGAATGCTAAAAATTATCTTGACATGTAATTGGGAAATAAAGTACCATTAAAAAAAGAAACATTGTCAATTTATACACACACACACGTAATAAAATTCATAGGCCCACGTGAGGCACACTGATTTACTGATGAAGATTCTGAATAATTAGCTTGTAACAGTCACTTTTCTTAAGTATTTTAACTGAAAACACTGAATTGTACAGATCTGAAATAACTGTCTAAATGTGGATTACTATATTTGTAGTCTACCACAAGGGTTAAAATTCTGATCAGTGTGCACAATTATTGATGGCTAAAGAGTGAATTCCCCACACCCACTTTCTGGGAATTCAGAAGGCAACATTATTCTTCGGATATTCCAGAAAAACCATTTATACCATGAAGGCTCACTGCGCTCCTATTCTGCCCATACCACAAATAATAATTGCTTCATTTTCAGAAAGTGTTTTCAACACCATTTCCACACCATTCTAGGTATCAGAAACATTCAGAAAAAATTCCCAGAATGGTGAGATGGAGTATCTTATTTGAGGAAAAGCAAGGACACTAGTGTCACTAGATAAACGAATACATGGCGAACCATAAGGTGTGAGAAGACCGGAAAGTTAAAGAGAGGAGGTGAGCAGATAATGAAGGATTCTGAATACCAAACAGTGGATTTTATCTGTGATCCAGGAAGTGATAGGGTGCAACGTTAATTATGTTAATGAAAGTTAAATATCTTCCCTACCCATTAGTGTGTGTGTGTGTGTGTGTGTGTGTGTGTGTGTGTGTGTGTGCGCACGCATGTGTATTTATATACACTCTGAAATGAGGTTTTGTTTTGGGGCTTACTCTTGTTTGGACATGTTTGTTTGGCCAGAGGACCCTCTAGGTAGCCTCTAAGGAATGATCCCCTCCTCCTTTGAAAACCCAGACCTTGATGCTTCTCTCTCTGGTAACTATGTATGTATGTAATGGTCACACAGATCCCTCTGTTGATCTGTGATGTATGTACGGCTTATGATCAGACAGTTAGAAGCCCTGTCTGTTGGTCTTCATTTCTGTTCATATTTTCTCTGAAGTTCAGGGTGCTAACGTTTTCCTCTGAACTAAGTGAATGATATATGTGCTAGATTAAAGTAGGTTGTTGATTCCTCAAAAGATGCCTTTCCTTTTAGAAAAAGCAGATTAAAAGAGCCTGTACAGCACACCCTCCTGTGTATGCCAGGGTCCTTGCTATTACATACAGAGCCACTACAGTTTACTGAGTACAGGAATAACATAATCAGGCCAGCAATTTAGCAAAATCACTTTGAGAGCTGAATAGAGGACAAACTGGAGTAGACCCACCAGCAGACTACTGGAATAGTCCAAAAGTGATGTGAAAGCCTGCACCAGTGTAGTAACAGTGTCAGAGAAGAGAATGGAGCATATTCAAGAGATGGTACAAAGCTAGAATCCTGGCAACAGATTGGATGGTGGCTGGGAAGGAATAAGATCCTGAGGAGTCAAGGAAGATACCTAGCTACAAGCCCAGAGGACAGGAAGGATTGTGGTATTCTAAACAGTAATGGGAAATTTAGAAAAGATAAGAATTTGGGGGGAAACACGAATCTAGTTTTGGACATACTGAGTTTAAAATAACTACAGGACATCCAGTTCAAGATGTCCAAGCCAGTTGTGTGAGGCAGCTAGAGATGAAAGTCTGGCAGAGAGGTTAGGACTAGATAAATAGATTTGAGAATCATCAACATTTAGAATCACAGGTTCCCAAAGTGGGCAATACCACCACTTGGGGGGCAATGGAACGATCCAGGGTGAGCAGGAGAAGCCTTGGGGGAAATTGAAGGGTGTCAAATAAAATAAAAGGGTTAACCTAACCCTGGGGGGCACTGAATAATTTTTTAAAAGGGAGTGGTAGGTCAAATAATCTTGGGAACCTCTGACTTAAATGATAACTGAATTCAGGGAAATTGATGAGATCACCAAGAGAAATGGTATACAGGGAAAAGAGAAGACAGCTGACAACATAAAGTTGGGGAACACCTACAGGTTAGCAGGCATAACCTAGATGAAGATTTAGCAAAGGAAACTGAGGAGAAGTCAATTATGTAGAAGAACCAGGAGAGAGTGGTATCCAAAAAACCTAGAGAAAAGAGAGTATCAAAGGGAAAAGGGTTATGATGCACAGTATCAAAGGCTGCAGAGAGAGGTCAAGAAGGAGTAAGAATGAGGAAAAGTCATTTGATTTGGCAATTAATGACTTTGTAGTTAACTTAGTAACTTTGAAGAGAGCAGTTCTGAATGGTGAGATCAGAAACAGAATGGAAAATTAAGAAGAGAACAAGAGGAAAGAATTATACCTCTTATTGAACATAGCTTTCTCAAGTAGTTTAGCTGCAAAAGGGAGGAGGGATATGGGATAAGAGCTGGCAAGAAAGGATCAAGTGGGAGCTTTCTGAGAGTGAGGGAGACATGAGCATATTTGTAGGCAGTAGGCAGCCACTTAGACAGGAAGAGTGGAGATGATAGAAGGGGCAATCTTGGAAACAAATATAGGACATCAAATCAGAACATAGAAAACATGTGACTAATATCAGTATTTAAAGATTTATCTTCTCAAAATATATTGTAATATATTTTTATGGCATAAACCTGAAATGTACCTAAGATGTCAAAAGAAAATCTTCAAAATCAGCAACAATGTTTTGGCATTTACTTCAGGTTAGAAAATCAGAATTTGATTGCTAGCATAGCTTTGACAACTGAACCACATTACTCTATGGCTATCAAATCTAGAACTATCCTGTTTAATCCAAGAAAACTGGCTGGCTTTAATTTAGGTATATTTAGATATTCCCACATTCCATAAAATTAAGGTTACATGCTTTGGTTGTGCAGAGGTCATTCATAATCACTTTTGTTTTATTCTGCGTGTTTCTTTTTTAACCAAATAAAATGTTTGTGCCAGTGATGAGCAAGGACGGGTCCCATTTGCTTACGTTTAAGGGCAGTACTGCCTAGTTCTTTCACAAGTTCCAGGAAAATGGTTTATACCATGAAGGCTCACTGTACTGCTATGTTGCCTGTGCCAGATATCCAGAGTTTTATTTTCAGAAAGTATTTAGTACCATTTCCGTACAATTCCAGGTATAGAGAACATCCAGCAAAAATTCCTAGAATGGGTAAATAGGGTATCTTGCTTGAGGAACAGCAAGGAGACCAGTATCTCTGGATTGAGGAATATGTGGAAAGTCTTAAGGTATAAGACTGGAAGATTAAAGGGTGAGCAGCAGGTAATGAAGGGTTTTTAATGCCAAACAGCAAATTTTATATTTGAACCATGAGATGAAAGGAGCCTGTCCGAAGTTCCAGTTGTCTCCACACTTGGAGAAGTAACTACTAAGAGTTCAGGTGATCCTTTTAATTTTGGGTGGAACAGAGGTTACATAGACAGAAATGAATGGATTATTATCAGCATTGCTGTTTCCCACACTTTCCCTGGTTTTCTACCTCTAAGCATTCAGTCATGTTTTCTTTACTAGGAGTGTTCTCACCTACACCCTCTGTCTGATTCCTACCCATTGGTCTAGACCTCCTTCCTTTCCCTCCCCCACAAACCCTGAAATAACCTCTCTTCTATTTACAGAAGTCACACCATCTAGATATATCTGAATGAAAATCCTCTCTAATATAACTCATAAATGGCCATCCAACTTTTTATTGGAAATTAACCATAAGGAGTAACCTACTACTCTCTCAGAACCTATTCCATTTTTTGGATAAGTCAAATCATTGGGAAGGTTTTGTTTTAATATCAAGCCTAAATTTGTCTCTTTGCAATTTCCAGTCACTGCTCCTAATTTTGCTCCTTGGGGCTATGCAAAACACGTTGAATCCCTCTTGTATGTCCTGGCCTTTCAAAGATGTAAAGACAAGTATCATGTCTCCTCTCTTTCTATTACCTTCCTCTCCAGGTCCTTTTTTCCAGGGTAAATGAAGTCGGTTCCTTCAACCTATCTTTATATGAAATGACCTTGGGACCTTCATGATTCTGCTTGCCTTCCTCTGAACAGTTTCCATCTTATCAATGTGCTTCCTAAAATGTGGTGCCAAGAACTTATACAATACTCCAGATATACTCTACAAGAATAACATGAAAGACATTAATAAACACTTTGCTAAAATTTGGGTAGAAAATATCTACAACATACAATAAGCCTAGGGAAACCTTTCTTGGTAAAAATTTTTGGTAACCACCAAAACCTTTTCTAGATGTTCATTATCTGTCTCTTTAATAACAGTTCTAGAATTTTATAGGGAATCAAGGTCAGGCTCACTTGCCTACAGTTTTCTGATTCCATTCTCTTCTCTTTTTTGACAACTTGACAAAGATTTGACAACCTTTGCCCTTCTGGACCCTATCCTGAAGAGCTTCTTCCTGTTCCAATCTTTCAAAGATCACCAAGGGTGACTCACTAAACATTGGCCAATTCTTTCAGTTCTAGGATATAGCTCATCTGAGCCTGGAGAAATGAACTCATTAAGAAGACAACAAGATCCTCTCTTACTATATCCCTGTATTTCTCTTGATTATCAATTCCCTGCTATTTTTGTCCTTTTTAAAAAAATAACTTCATAATTTCTTTAACTCCATTGCATTACAGTTATTTGTGTATGTGCCATCTCCCCTCCTAGACTACAAGTATCATGAATAAAGGAGATTTTCTTCCTTTTTTTTATTCCCCCCTTGGGTCTAGCAAAGGGTCTTGCAAAAAGCTGGATCTTAAAAAAATTGCTGAATTAATGTTGATACTAAATTCCCAAATAAACAGTAAAGACTTAGGGGAAAGATCTTTGATGGCAGAAACCATATCTTAGATTTCTTACCAATTTCCCACAATGCCTACTAGAGTTTTAAATAAAAGGTAAGTATTCAATAAATACTTGTTGATTTACTTCCATTTATACAATCACTTCCTGACTCCTTTCTTGGACAGAATTTGGGATACCTATTCTTTATGATCTGACAACATATGAAAGAATTTCTCAGAAGTCCTTTAAATTAGAATACTAGTTGAAGAATATCATTGACTCCTGAATTTTAGAGCTATAAAGCACCTCAGAGACCTAATTCAACAGAATGGAAAAAGCAGCTGGAGGTAAGCATTAGCTTCCTAACTTAATAAAATGTGAAATTGCCCACTGTCAGGCAAGAGAAGACTCTAAAGACACGAAATTCAATTTTTTTTTTAAAGTTTTATCACTAGGATTCTGCAGGAATAGATGTGCTAGTGGGTAAAAAAAAATCCCATTTAATTAATGGGGAATTCATGTTTCCCCACATGGTTTTCTTCACCTCTCTAAGTGAATGAAAGGTGTTAGCTTGAACTATGACTACTAAAACAAAAAGAGGTATAACTTTCACTTTTTTCCCTTTCTAGATAAAGTCAATAACAATTCTTCAAGAATACATCCCATTCCTTTGTCCCAACCACCACTGGCCTCCTCTTAGCCTCCAAAGAATAGTCTTAATGCTTCTTCTATTTCGACACTCACTGTTGCAGACAACTAGATGGAAGACTTGTATTGGATCAGACAAGTTCCAAGTTCAGGGTGCCTAAATTCACTGTCATTTCCATTGCAATCATAATTTAGAAGACACTTTCTTCCAGAGACATTCCCCCTATATTTCTTGCCCAGAATCCTCTTCAACAGTAAGGCAATTCATAGTGGGATACATACCTCATTAACTGTGACTGCAAAAAAATGACCTTACAAACAGACTGAAGACTGATCAGGAATGTAATTATAGGTAAAAGATGCTGACTGGTACATTTCAGTTCTGTCCATCAGAAGTTTAAATTTCACTTGATTCTAGATCCTACTGTCTAACCAATCCTAAACTTATGGTTTAAAAAAGAAAAGTGAATAAAATAATTACATTATTATTAACAGGGATGATAGCTTCAGATATCGTTTGTATCTTGTGATCTTAAAACAAAAACACAGTAACATTAAAGAAGAGGGAATAAAGAGAAAAAAAGCAACATAAAAGATGAATTTTTTGATGTAAATTTATGTTGAGCTATTTGGTTTGCACTGAAGAGTTTTAGTTTTTATTCTTTTTACATGAGGCATTTATTTTACAGGAGTAGCTAGATGGTGCAGTGGATAGAGCACTGGGCCTGGAGTCAAGGAAGATCTGAGTTCAAATCCAGTTGTGTGACCCTTGGCAAGTTACTTAATCACCATTTGCCTTAATTCTTCATCTGTAAAATGGGGATACACTGGAGAAGGAAATGCTAAACCACAACAGTATCTTTGTCAAGAAAACCCCATCGACGAAGTCCATGGGATCACATAGAGTCAGATATAACTGAACAGTTAACAACAAAAACAACTTATTTTTCACTAATATAGACACACTAAAGACCTAAATAGTCCTTTATAAGAAAGGCTTTCTCTTAAAAATGTTACTCTAAAGAGCTTGAGAGGGGAATCAATGAATCATATCCAAGAGCTGTAGGAACATCAATAAAGACTTTGCCCAAACTCCATTATAATTAATATTAGCAATTATCTGACCTGATATGTGCTTTAATGTAGGTAGGGTCATACTAGAGCAGCATGATATAGTGGGAAGAATAGCAGACTAAGTATTAAGTCATAGTTATGCCACTAATGAGATGTGGGTCTCAGTTTTCTCATCTATAAAGTGATCTCTGAAGTTCATTCCAGCTCTAAAATGCTATGATTCTACGGTTTAATTGGAGTGCTATGAGATGTTTATATACTATAAGGGAAAGAAAAATGGGACAGACTCCATGACAATTTGCTTGAAGAGTACTGTTAGCAATCAAGAACAATCAAAATGAAATGTCAAGTTTAGGTTATCACCAACACATGAACATAAGTATTTTGTCAATCAACAGAGGCCAAATGGTCACTAACAAAAAGGGTGACAACTGAATCCTCAAACACCTCATACTTCATCTCCATCTCATCATTTCCTACTTGGCTGCAATCCCCTGGACCTCATTAATGCCCATCCTGGATCATCCTACAAGGTCACAACAACACTGAAATTCACATCTCCTCAGTAACCCCTGCCCTCCCTCCCTCTGACTGGAGAGGTTGAAGGGTAAACAATGGTAAGCTCCTCCCAGATCCCCCATTTAAGGAAGTAACCCAGAGCAGCCATTTCATCATTTTCCACTGGCATTTCCCCTGGAACTCACCATGCTCCCATGCCAGTTATGCTCCTCTTTCTTCCCCCTGCTTTTCAGTTTCTTTTTATATGTTTTCTTGCCTTTCTTGTATGTTGCCTAGCACATGGTGCTTAATGAGTGCTTGTTGACCATATTTTTTCTGGAGTATGCATACATGCTACTTATGCAACACTAAAAACGTAACAACACATAACTTGTGCTCAACTTTCATGGTTTTGGGAGTATGGAATGGGGCATAGTAGATAGAATCCTGGCTTTGGAGTCAGGAAGAGTTGAATTCAAGTCCTAATTAAGACACATTCTACTAGCTGTGTGACAACGGGCAAGTCCCAATCCCTGATTCACATAAATCTCTGAGAGTAGCTGCTGACATGAATGTATTTTTCTACACTAAGATTTTCCCAAACCAATAAAATCATAAATCCTGCACCTGCAAAAGTGTTAAATGATTCTATACACAAAATCATACAATAGCAACAATAAAAGTTAACATTTATATAGAGCCTAGACCGTGCTAAGCACCTTACAAATATCATCTTTTTTGATCCTCACAACAACCCGGGTAGATAAGGTGCTATTATTATCCCTATTGTGCAGATGAGGAAACTAAGGCAAAGATTAAATGACTTGCCCAAGGTCACATGGCTAGGAAGAGTCTGAGGTCATTTTGAGCTCACATCTTCCTGACTCTAAGCCCAGTGCCTCTAAAAAGGTATATTAGCAAATAATACTCACTTCCTGACCTAATAAACTAATTTTATAAGTCTGTCAATTAAGACTTTAACAATATAATTAATTTTTTAAAAATATAACCTTTTATGTATTAAAATTATTCTTAAAAATTGGGGGGGCCCCTTTGATGGATATTTCCTTAGATTTTAAGTACTATAAGTCTTAAGCATAATTATAATTTAAACAAATCAATGATTTTTTTTTCTTTGCATGCTAGAGACTCCACATCAAATATATATACACACATACATGTGTGCATGCATATGTATGTGCGTATATACGTATATATCATGTAAATATACATACATACATATATAAAATCAGCATAGTTAGACAGCTAATTTTGAATCGGTAGTCCTTGAACAGTCAGAAAACAAACTACAGTTACATCTTCTATTAAAATCAAACCAAAAGATCTAGATGGCCAAAACCCCATCAAAATTCCAGAACATTAATTTCTTATAAATTCTTTAATATTTAATAAGAATAGATTAGAAAAAGATTTGGTGAGCTAGGATGGGAGGAACTTCCATATTAGAGGAGTGGGTGTGGACTCTCACTACTAAAAGATCAACATTTCAAAAAAAAGAAGAAACAAACACTAAATATAAATAAGCTTTACTTTCTTCCAATTTTACTATTTTTTTGTTTGATGAATTTAAATTCTTGTTGAGCTACATCAATGAGGTTAACTTATAAGACTAAATTTTAGTTGCTGCAAAAGTCAAATAATAAAGATATCAAGCAGACCGGGAAAGTATGAACTAATAACATAGCACTCCTAGGAATTTAAGGTAGTCAAGATTTCTAAATTTTCAAAACATTTCCCTATTAGCTATTTTTAGATTAAACTATGTGTCTCTTAAGGTACTTATTTTTATCTGCTACAGATAAAGGAAAGGTAGCTCCTGGTAAGCAAAAGATAATATTCAAATAATATTAACAGATTATTTTAATAACCAAAAGTAGTAATAATTTAAAATGTCAATGAGTAAACTCAAGTTAGTAATACTGATAAATATTGACCTAGACCAAAGGGATATTAAGTTTTTTTTTTTAAAGGAACTGAAACTGGTTCACCAAGAAATGCCTATCACAGACTAGAGAAAATAACATAGCATCAATTTAAGGCAGAAGTGACATACTTTGATCATAAGAGTACTTTGTAATAGTATTTGAGAGTTAACATGGTCTAATGGATAGAACACTGGACTTAAGAATCTGGTATACCTAGAAATTCTGCCTCAAACATTTACTGGCATTTCAACCTGGAGACATCATTTAATCTTTCTGAGATTAGGGTGAGGGGCAGCTAGGTGGTACAGTGGATAGAGCACCAGTGCAGGAGTCAGGAGGACCTGAGTTCAAATCTCACCTCAGACACTTGACACTCACTAGCTATGTGACCTTGGGCAAGTCACTTAACCCCAACTGCCTCATGCTGGGCCATCTCCAGTCATCCTGATGAATATTTGGTCATTGGATTCAGATGGCTCTGGAGGAGAAGTGAAGCTGGTGACCTGCACAACCCTCCCTCACTCAAAAAAACAAAGTCAAGTGCAAGTCATGTCATCATTTCTCTGATGGCATGGTCTTCTTTGGCAACAAAGGACACACATACACATAAGGGATTAGGGTGAACATTGACTTTGGAGTAAAGGACCACAGTTCAAATTTCACTTCTGATGCTTACTATCAATGGGACCTGGGGAGAACTGTTTAACTTCTCAAGGCCTTGGGCTTATCATCTGAAAAAAAAAGCACAACAGGGACAAGTATGCTTTGCTTTCTCATTCCTTAGAGGAGAGGTAATATAAAAACCATTCTAGGATATATTTTTAATCTCTTTGCAAGTAGTAAACTAAATTTGAAGTTCTCCAAAGAACTTCAACATTAATTCCTTTCGCATCTCATCCAAAAAATAACAGAATCCTAGTGCAGTAAGGAATAATGAGCTGCCAGTTCATCTTAGATGTAATCCACACATGCTACTGCTCACAGATTAAAGACAACTGTAATGAAAATAATGCTTCCTTACTTGTCTTATTGACCAGAATATTATAATGAACTGAAAGTTTGCCAACTTGGAGCTTAAGGAAAATAGAAACACAGCCTTTCACCAGAGGAAAGCAAATTATATTCTCTAATAAGAAATATTTCTAGTGTCTAAATGTAACTTCTTAATTCTAATTACAGACTATTTAAAAGACCATTTAATGACATTAAATTACCTTCTGGCCTGAATTACCTTTTTTAAAAATAAAGAAATTGTATATAAATCAAGGAAAGTAGATCCTAGAGTACTAGATTCAGGATAATCTGTTTTTATATTTTACCTAACAGTTTTTTTGGTCACATTAGCTGAAAAGAGTTCTCTTGAATAAATAACCTCTTACTTCTTTCTCTTTAAAATTAAATTGGATTTTTATTATGAACATAATTATCAACAAACAATAACAAAGAAGACTATATAGGAATCTGTGAACTTCTCTTACATACAGTTTTCTTTAAAAGTGTAAAATTAATTTAACAAGGCAGTGACTCCTATTTTTCCACTCATCCCACAAATATTACAAATGTAAATTAGCAACTAATTACCCACTCTAAATTTCAATTCTTGAATCAATCAATATGATCCTAAACATGTCTGAAGATTTGGGAATGTTAAATATGAAAATAATTTCCTTAACAAATAGAAAAGAACAGGGACAGGATATGATCAAATCTCAAAGTGATACAGGTACAGATATGTATGTCTAGATAGACAGCTATAGATAGTTAGTTTAAATTACCTAAGAACATACTATTTTTATGCCTCAGTGTAATGAACCTTGATTTACTGCAGCCCAATTAGAGGTAAAAACCCTCAGCTGACCAGAATTTTTCTCTACTACTCCACTATGAGGAAGAAAAAGCTGATTACAAGAAAACAAATTATGAATAAGGATTTAATAAAAAGAAGAAATTTTCAGGATATGTCCTGGGATCAGTGTATATTCAACCCCATTTTCTAAGGTAGTACAAGAGCCTCTATCATCAAAGAAAGATTAAATTATTTTTGTTGTACTGAATTCAGACAGTAAAGCACACTATTGTTTTGAAAATATTTTCAACAAATGCTGAAGTAAAGATTCTTCAGTTGAACTCACCGTTAAACAATAATTTAAATTAGTCAGAACATCTCATTCCTCAAGCATTCTACTTAATCAAGGTTCTACTATATTCCAAAAGCTTACTGAAATTCAATCAGGTTTCTTCCTTGATCATTTTGGTTCCTGTAAGGAATATGTGGATAAAAAGAAAACTTACTCAAATTTGCAGTCATGGATTCTAGATCTGCTAACAATCCTGGAATCTGCTGGAGCTGTTCTTGTAACTCTATTAAACTTGTCCTCTTTTTCTCCCAGTGTACTGAAAGCATCACCACTTCAGTATCCACTCGCTGCAATATATAAGGGACATAGCACATCACACACCTTAACTATTTTAAAAAAAAAAAAAGTTTCCATAGAAAAGATTTTGTCCACATCATTATCTTCACGCCAACTAAAGCTGACATTATCCTGCTCAGAAAGAAAGTGACATAATTCTCTTTTGTTGAAATGATCATTCTTAATAGGCAGTGCAGGAAACCTCAAATTATTGCTTATTCCAAAGGAGCTCAATCAAGAGAAGAGAAATCTAAGGGGTGGACCTAGAAACTGCCTTCAAATGCATCCTACCATAAGGAAACCACAGATTTGAACATCCAAATATATCCCCTTCCCAAAAGGGACAATTGGGTTTTTTCTTTTTTAAACAGTGAGCTCCCCAAGTTCACAACCTTTTGGAAACATGTTTACCACATGCAAATAAAACTGAAAAAGGCTTAAACTGCCATATTCCAAAGACATACTGACATGTCCTATCCTAGGAAGTTACTTAACTTACACTATTTTCTGATGAGCTGATAAGGGTTCCAGACTTTCAGCACATGCACCAGATTCTGCTTTAGCATCATAAGATTCTGTTTAAGCTTAAGTTCATGAATTTAGAGTTGGAAGGGACCTTAGAAATGATCCATCCTTTATTTTACAGATACAGAAATCTGAGATCAGAGATGCTAAGTGAATTGCTTGAGATCACAGAGATAATAATCAGCAAAGCTGGGTTTGAACACCAAGTATAACCCTCTTTCTACTTTACTACAATGCCTCTTCTTTAGGCTCGCTACTCATATGAGAAGCACAATCTCCTAGATGAACAATTTTTTCCAGGTAGTTTATTATGTTTTTATCAGCCAAAATCTACCTTCTCACTCTCCCATCCTCTCACCATCACCACCAATTGAGAATACAAGAAAAACAAAACTCATTACAAATATGTATAGTCAATCAAAACAATTCTCCACATTGATCATGTCCAAAATAAACTGGTCTCATTCTGAGTCCTTCACCTTTGAGGTGGGTAGCATGTTTCATCATTAGTCCTCTGGAATCACAGGGTAATTACACTGATAAGAGTTCAGCATGATACATATTTATATAACATAATTTGTGCATCAATTCCTCAACTAATGGATAGCCCCTCAGATTCTCATTCTTTGCCACCTCAAAAAAGCTACAAATATTTTGATTACTAAATACTGAATTTATTATAGTTAGGAGTAATCATTCCCTTAACCTAACTTCTCACAAATTCTCCCTTCTCCCCTTTCCCTCCTATTTCCCTAATGAATGAAATGTATTACCGTACCTAGCTTTTTGTTAACTAGTTCAGATGAGAGTGAGGTTCAAGAGGCAACAGCTCCCCCTCCCCCATCCCCACTTTGTTTGTGTACAATGCGATTTACATGAGATAACTTTCTCTAAATTCCCTTTCCCTAAGTCCCCTCCTTCTCATCCCCTAGCATATTTTTCTTCCCCTCTCCTTTCATTTATCAAGATCATCAAGACATAACAGAACTACTCCAGGCCTTATCTAACTGAACTCCCTCATGACCCTTGAGGATGATGATGGGATTCAGGAGGAACATACGTGTCATCTCTCCATATCAGAATCATCATTTCATCCTTGTTTGTTTCCTTTTAATTGCTCATTCACATTTATCTTTTTATGTTTCTCTTTGTTCCTGTGTTTGCACTTTAAAGTTTCCATGCAGCTTTGATCTTGTAAGGAATTCTTGGAAGTCCTTTATTTCATTAAAGATACATTTTTCCTTCTGTAGGACTATAAATCAATTTTGGTGGGTAAATTATTTTTTGTTGTAAGCCTATACCCTTTGCATTCTGGAATATCATATACCAAGCTCTCAATTCTAAATCTTGTCTTATCCTGATTGTAGGTCCTTGGTACTGGAACTCTTTCTTTCTGAAAGAAAATTTTGAAAGACAATTTGAAAATTTTGGCTATGTTTCTGAGAGTTTTTATTTCCTGGTTTTGTTCCAGAGGTTACTGGTGGATTCTTTTATTTCCATTTTCCCTCAGGTTCTAAGCAATCTTTGCAGTTTGTTTCTAAGATTTTTTGAAAAATGATGTTCAGGTTTGTTTTTCAAAATGACTTTCAAAGAGCCCAATGATTCTTAAATTATCTCTCCTCAACCTGTTTTCCAGGCTATTTTTGCCATGAGATACCTTAATTTACTTTTATTTCTCAGTCTTTTGACTTGTTTTTACTCTATCTTGTATCTCTTGCAAATCACTGGCTTCTATTTGGTCCATTCTCATTTTCAGGGAGTTTGCTGCTTGGGTCAGTCAACTACCATTTATTAATCACCTCCTTTATGCTAGTGCTGGGGCTCTGTGCTAAGTGATGGGCAGTTTTATACCTCTTGTGCCAAGCTAATTCTCTTTTCAATTCTTTCTTTCATAGCCCCCATTTCTTTTTGTATCCTTTCTTCCAGTGCTCCCATTACACATTTAAAAATATACTGAACTTTTAAATTTTTTTTTTGTTTCACCTCTTCTAGGAATTCTAGCTGCACTTGTATCTAAGCTGTATTTTTTAAAGCTTTTCTTGTGGACATTTTGGAGTCATTTTCTTCTTCTGGGTTTCTATCATAAGTGTTCTCCATCACAAAAATAGATTTTTATGGTGGGATTCTTTTTTTTTGTTGCTCATTCTTCCAGTCCCAGGGTCATACATACTCTTTTCACTTCTGAAGAGAATGTCTGGGTTAATCCTGCTGCTATTTTCTTGAAGTACTGAATCTAGTGTTATTCCAGGATTTCATGGACAGGCTGGGGACCTGAAATTTTCACTGCTCCTGAAGTCTGATTAATTCTTTTGTATTCTGAGCTAAGCTCCTGAGCTGGGTTTGGGTCTAAGCAATACATGTGTGGTCTTGTCTTGTTTAGAGTTCCATTCCATTACTACTGAACTTAGCTATTATCAGCCAGTTCAGTTCTGCTAGGGACAGAACTGCAGGTTCCCCTACACTCTGGGATTCCTTCCTTCATTAATGCACTAGAACTAAGGCCCCCCACCATTCTGCTTTACTTCCTGTGTCAAAGCTACACAATAGCTACTTGCTTCTGAAGTTGTTCCTCGTTTAGGGTCTGTGACTGCTCCTTACCCTGTAACACTATCCCTAGGTGCAGGTTCTTGCCTCAGTCCTCCCTGAATCTGTGACACAGGACTGGGTAATAAGCAACAGGTCTTGCAGCTATTCTTGCACCCTGAACAAGTTTAGGCCTATCTGTGCTGGATGTGGAAGCTCTTTTGGCCCTAGTGAACAGCCTCCCCCTATGTTGGCATGCTCTTCAAGGTTGCTTCCTGGCTAAATACTATCCCTAACATTTGTAAATGGTGTCTCATCTGTCTTTCTATGAGGACCTACACAGGAAAAATGGCTTTACTGATTTTATTTTTTTAAGATTTTCCAGATCAAGACTTGGTCTAGTACATTTTCTAGATTTCTGTGGACGTGTGGTGGGGAGATCACCTGTATTTTTTCCTGATGTTTCTTAGTTTAATTCTTAATAAATGTAATCCTGACATAGCATTTGGAGCAATTACTCTTCAAAGAGTAATGTTACAAATAAAAACATGATTTATTAAAGCAGATTGACACATTTCTAGAATTCTCTACTAAACATCCATTTTCCCAAGTGTGAAATTCATAGTTAAATGCTACAAAATTTGAGAAGAGTGGCCAATTGTGAAACAAATATTCTATTTCAGTAAAAGAACAAGATTAAATTAGACATATGTCATCATCACCAAAAGTCTCTTTTAGTTCTAAAATTCTGGTGGTACCACCACTTTCAGGTATAATGCACTGAGTCCTCCTGAGATAATTAAAATAACAGCAATAAGTCACAAAGAATATTTTAATTTGGATATAAGCTACTTTATTTTCAAGAAGTAATTTAAGCAGTGCTTTGTCAATTTTGATTAGATATGTACATAAAAGATTCTTCTCTTCAGATATAACTTAATTTGAAATTTTAATACTTTAGACATTATATCAACAGTATATGCAACTTAAAAAAATATACTTTATCACTAATATTTATCATCATTTCTCACTACTAATATCTATAAGGAGATAAAATAGAAGGTTGCAACCGTAATTTAAACTCATTAATTTGGACTGTGGAGATAAGTAGTCTAAATTAGAGAATAGTCCGTCTTAGATTTTTTTTTTAAGAAAAGAATTCTTATACTTTCAAGTACAATAATTAGGCTAACAAAGTCAATAAGTATAGAATATTAGGAATTGATTTTAAAAAATAATCTGTAATTAAGTGCATCATATGTAAATGTTTCTAAAGTACTTCAAAATGGTATTCTTTCAAGTAAGCTGGACATGATCACTTTGTTTACAGTATTTGCTTTCTATTTACTTGAAAACAGTTTTGTAAAGAGTGAGCAAAGATAAATTTCAGTGTCCAAATTAAAATAAATTCTGAATTGGTAGGTCCAAATCAATGACAATTATTAAGTTTACACACAATGCTGGTCCTATGAACCAGACTATTATAGATACTGTATCGAGAGAAGGCAAATACTTGTCTGGAACCTTCAGAAACAAGTAAAAATTCTTTAGATCAACAAGGACTAGTTTACATCCCAGAGAAACTTTGGAGAGTGTGAAAATGAACTTTGTTCAGACAGGATTATAATAATTTATTAAATTTCATTTCAGAAATTCTATGTAAGGCATTTCAGTGGAAACATTCTGCTTATAGATGGAAACATCACTTATAGGCTAAAAAAATCCAGAAGAACAAATTCTCTACCTCTCCAGCACTTGCACATTCCTTTGTTCTTTTATGAAGGGCAGCCCATGTATCTTCATATCTAAGAAGAAAACAATTATTATTAAAGATACATATATATATTTTTAAAAGCTTGAAAAAGTGATACATGATTGCATAAATGCCTTGACCAACTATGTAGAGATCTAAATTAGCAGCATCATTCTTAGGGCAGATGTACACTCTCTGAAAGTAGCAGGGAGCAAAAATTTTTTTCACATATCTGATATAGATAATGCAGACAGAATATGTTCAGATCTACATATTGTTTAAGGCAAAGTATAAAATTGTCAATTATCACTTAATCCCAGCTACTCTAGGGAAACTAAAAGAGTTTAGAGAACTTTTAGTTAATTCATAAAGTGGATAGTTAATTGCATTGCATAACTTTAAAGCAACTAGTGGCAGAGTGCTTAAGAGTGCTGGACTTGGGAATCAGTACAATTTCCTCATCTGCAAAATAGGAATAATGACAGCACCTACCTCACAGGGTTATTGTGAGGATCAAATAAAATAACATGTGTAAAATATCTTGCAAATCTCAAAGTGCTAAATAAATATTATGAATGTTTATTAATGTTATTTGTATTATTAGAAGATATTGTAGCTACATGAATCCCCAAACCCCAATACAACCCTATAGACACTTACTAAGTACTTGTTGACTGTACTTATCCAATTAAAATTAAAATGAAAACTCTAGATTTTACTTTGGTATACCAGACTGTGGGTATATCTTAAATAAGAACTAAGTATGTGTGATAACTAACTCAGGCAATGCCACAGTGGTAGAGGGGAATCCCCATTTGTAAAGAGCCTATAGGACATCTGCATGTGACTATTCCACTGGCACCTGAAACCCAAAATGTCCAAAACCTTTCTCCCTCTTTCTGACTTCACTATTTCTGTAACTGGCACCAATATTTATGTTATTTTTAACTCTTCCATCTTTTTAACTTCCCATATCCAGTTGCTAAATCCTGTAACTTTACCTCAGTCATCTCTTTTACCTAAGTTATTCCTCCTTTTTCCATTGGCATTCTCCTTGTATGAGTCTGCCCAGATCATTTTTGAAAAAGGCTCTTAACCAGTCTTCTTACCTTCACTCTCTTCCTTGTCTAAATCATGTCATACAAATGTAACATTAATTTTCTATAAAGACATATGATTAGCTGGAAGGGATTCTTAAAGGTCATCTAATCCAACTCCCTCACTTCACAGAGAAGTTAAGTGACTTGTCCAAAATCACATATGTAGTAAGCACAACAGCCAGGACTTGAGGCCAGGTCCTCTAAATCCAAGTCCAACATTCTTTCTACTCTAGTTAACGTTACTTCTCTGCTCAAAATTTTTCATTTGCTCCCTATTTTCTACATCCTCATCATCACCATGAGGTCCCTTTCAGCTTCATAATCTCAAGATGTTTCCTCTGCCTTTTAGCACACTTTAAAAGGGTTATTCTTTTGAATGAAAGAGAACTCTTTCTCTTCTTGTTATCCCCCCAGAGAACTCTGCTACTACTAAGAACAACTGCCATTTACACAACACTTTAGTTTCCAAACTGCTTTATGTGCATGATGTCACTGGAGCCTCACAACACTAGAAGCAGTTTCAACCTTATTTTATCGCCATTTTGTAGAAGAGCAAACTAAGGCTCAGAGGGCACCTCAGAGTCACATAGCTATTAAGTGATAGAAGCAGCATTTGAACCCAGGTCTTTGTAACGTGAAGTCCGATATTCTTTCCACTATACCATACCACTCTGCAAGCAGCTTCAAAAGTTACTGCAGAAGAGGTTACCAGCTCAAACCTGTTATATTCCCAAATATGGAAACAAAGCCAGAAAATGTCACCTTTTGCAATTAAAGGTACAATAAAATCAGCATAAAATGGCTGAGATTAGCCTGCTATAGCAGTAGCCTACTCTAAACGAGGTTTGTGTAAAATATGTTACTGCTAAGATTTTAGTGTCTCCTAAATCTCAGCAAGGAAGTAGGACAACTCCCAAGTTTCCATCAAAAGATTATGATAAACTGTGATCTAATTAATTTTAACATGTTCAAGATAATGTGTCAATTACAGAAGGGTGGCAGTCTGCACACAGTCTTGAAAAAGGCTGGAAAAAGTCTTGAAAAAGCTGCAGACCAAGAATTTTTCCAAGAATTTTTGTGTTTGAGAAGACGAGGGAGAGCTGGAACACTAATTGATTGTTAGTGGAGCTATGAGCTGATCCAGCCATTCTGGAGAGCAATTTGGAACTATGCTCAAAGAGCTATAAAAATGTGCATACCCTTTGACCCAGAAATACTGTTTCTAGAGCTGTATCCCAAAGAGAACATAAAAATGGGAAAAGGACCCACATGTATAAAAATATTTACAGCAGCTCTTTTTGTGGGTGGCCAAGAACTGGAAATCGATGGGATGCCCATCAACTGAGGAATGGTTGAACAACTTGTGGTACATGAATACTACTGTGCTATAAGAAATGACAAACAGGCAGACCAGACAAACCTGGAAAGACTTATATGAACTGATGCTGAGTGAAATGAGTAGAACCAGGAGAACACTGTACACAGTAACAGAAACAGACGTAGCCCATCACAGCAATGCAAGGACTTAAAACATCTCCAAAGGACTCATGATGCAAAATGCCATGCACATCCAGAGGAAGAACTATAGAGTCAGAATGAAGAATGAAGCAGACTGTTTTCTCTTTTGTTATGTTTTGTTTTTTTTTCTCATGGTTTCTTTTTGGTTCATTGTTTTAATTCTTTTATGCAACATGAGTAATGTAAAAATGTGTTTAATAAGAATGTACGCATAGAACCCATATAAGATTGTATGTCATCTTGGTGAGGGAGATGGGAAAGAAGGGGAAAAAATTTAAAACTTATGAAAGTGATTGTTGAAAAATGAAAACAAATAAATGACATAAAAAAATTAAAAATATTTTTAAATAAAGAATTTTTCAGTGTGTCTTAAGCTCTGTGATCCACTGTGAACAAATGCTTGCAATTTTTAGGCAAAATTTTTTTTCTAGAGTGGAAAAGGGCGAGTAATTTACTCTAGCATTACAATGCCTTAAGATAATCTTGATTCTCTGACTTAAAAAGTCAAAGAGTCTCTTATTCAAAAGGCTATTTCTGTTACCATAAGCAACCTTGACGCTAAAATTTGGTTTCTTGAGTAAACTGAAATCAGAATCAAGCACCTCAAACAGAGGTTCAATGCTACTCCTCAGGTAGCTCTTGTAATAAACTCATAAACAGGATCTCAATTACAAATCAGCCTCCTCTAAGGTTCTGTAGTTTTCCCCTAAAGTCTGGTCACTCCTGGAGGAAGCTAAAAGAATCAAGTTTCTGATTCTATGACACTGAGAATCACAATCTTGACACACAATTGTGCCCCCAAAGTGAAGATATTCCCAGGAGGTGCTGCCTGAGCACTATCTTTTAAGTGAAAAGGTTTCAACTATTATTTATATTCTCTTAGCCCTGAACTTCAGTCCTGAATTTTTAGCTACTTCTTTCCCTAGAAGTCTGGTACAAGTAGAAAGAATAAGTTTACAAAAGAATAGCACATCCTTTCTCTGCTATCAGAGAAAAGGAGAAGAGAATGGGTGGTAATGCTGAGAAATTTTAAGGATTAAGAGAAAGGAGTTGATGGAACTCCTTTCAGAAGGCCTAAAATCTTAGGATCAAAGGATTTAGAACTTGAACTAGTAGGTATTCAATTCAGCTTAGCATTGGGGCTAAGGTTATGGCCTAGGGCTAAAGGAGAGAGGAACACTGGAATCACTATAGAGAACTGGAAGAGAAGTGTTCTTTACACTACAGCATAATATATAAAAGGCATCACAGTCAAGTATCACTGGAAGGAAGCAATCCAGTCATACAACAAGAGTGACTGAAAATATGCAGTGGGTTGAGCTGTAAATTGGTACAACTGGCATGGAAAGCAATTAGGAATTAGGCAAAGTGATGAAAATGTCCACAATCTCTGACTCTGAGATTCCACTGCTAGGCACATACTCCAAAGAGGTCACTGACAAAAAAAAAAATTTTTAAACTCTTCAAACAAACTAAGATATTTATAGTAGCACTTTTCATGGTAGCAAAAAGCTTGAAACAAAATAGATGCCCATTGATTAGGAAACAGGTTTAAAAAATGTTACATTAATGTAATAGAATATTATTATGCTATAAGAAAAAAGCACAATTAATAGAGAGAAATGTGGGAAGATTTACACAAATTGAAGGGAAGTAAGCAGAGTCAGAAAAACAATATACACAATGACTAGAACGATAAAGAGCAACATCCACAAAAAGAAACCGAATGCTAAGAAAGCATAAAAAAAACCATTTAGTCCTAAATAAGAAATATGAGAAGACACATACACCTGCACCTTTACAGAGGCTGAGGAAGAGTCCATGGATGTAGAAAATGCATATAAAAAAGATTTTTTCCCAACATTGTTGGCTTTGCTTAATTTTTTTTAAACTCCCTCCTTCAAAAAATAAAATTCTTTGTAATAAAGGATGGCTTTCTGTGAAGGGAGACAGGAAGGAGGAAATGTATGGAATATAAGAATAAAAGATATCAGTACAAATACAATATTATAAAAGAGAGAGTGATCATGCAAATATTTTACTGGAATTCATTGATGATTAAAAGAACTAGGGCAAGACTTCTAACAAACTGAGTAGATCTTCTTTGGGAGACTTGTGAAAATGCATATTATATACAAGAACTGCATAGGATGAAAGGACCAGGTTGGGTAGTGATCTGCACCACTGGAGAGTGCCAATATTGATGAAATCATGTGACTCTAAGTACTGATCAGCTATGTAGCATTCAATGTCCTTAAGGGAAATAAATATGAAATTTGATTCATAGTATATTAAAAATTTGCATTTGAGGATTGTTATAGTATAGTAAATAGAAACAACCTTAGGTAATAATTATAAGTTGTCAAGATACAAATTTTGACTTAATGTAAGGAAAAACATACTAAATATTAGACTTGTCCAAAAGTAAAATAGGTTGCCTAAGAAGGTAGTGATTTCCCCTTGTTTGTGGTCAAGGCAAGGCTGGAATAGGTACTTGTCAGGTACAGTGTAAAAGAAAACTTTTTTTCACATATAGGCTACACTGGGGATTCTTTCTAACTCTGAGGTTCTGTGATTCTGTACTCTTGTGTCTGGTACATAATGAGCATTTAATGCTTGTTGACTTGACTCTTGTATATTTGAAAATTTTGCTTTTAAGCACCAAGACTTCTTATTGTAACTATTTTATAGGATTATCTCTGAAACCCCCTACTCAATTCAATAACAAATATAAAAAAGGATCTCTTTACACTAGAGAAGAAAAATCTCTAGCCCTTAAAAACACAAAAATAAACATAATAAAATATTTAAAGAGAGAAATTTATATGTAGGTATAAGAGTTAACAGGAAAATGAATAAATATTATAAACAAAAACAAGATAACCTTTTCCTACTTGTTTCCTAGATGTTTTCCATAACAGGTTAGTTCTATGACACTGAATCACAAACACAAACACAAGAACATACTTGTTATTCAGTGTACACAAGATTTCAACAGAAAATGGCAAAAGATAATGCACATGGAAAAAATTAATAGCATTATTACAAGAGCTATAACTTTTGAGAAATAATAAAGGTAGATTTTTTTGCCATAAAAGGAAAACCAAAAGATGCCAGATAAAATATTAACAAAGATAATCTTGATCTCCTCAAATAGAATGATAAAGTCATCTTTGTACCAAAAAGAGTCACAAGTTTCTCAAAAGACCAATTAATGTATAGCTGTAGGCTGCTCTATTTTAATCTATATCATGAAATACTACTGAATTATACCTATAAAACATAAAATTTTAGAAAAGAAATAGCTGAAGGTAAAGCAGTGTGGTCAAAAATGGCATTTACCTGCTGAGAAGCTCGAGTCCAGCAGAGAACTTTGGCAAATATTGAACAGTCCTGTAAAAATAAATATTTAATTAAGAAGACAGCATTTTCTCATAAATGCTGTAACTACAAGTACAAGGATTTTGGTTTTGTCATCCACAAAATTAAAATTTAAAAATCAATTAATTGCAATTTCACTAAACTTTAAGAGAAGTAAATTATAGTAAGGTTATATATTTGTTGGTAAAATGTACATAAGTCACTAACTCCCAAAGACAGTTTTTGGCTTCTAATAAACACTTCATTAGAACTGCAACTGCAGTTACCAAAAGAAAATCTGCATGATTCAAGTGTTTCTTTTTTCAGGCTGGAAATGAAATCTAGACACATACTTTATGTTGAAAATGAAAAACATCAAAATCAACACAGATATGTTTTCATGCAATGTTTCCAAAGCTATTTACTTGCCAAATGATATTTGTTATTAATGTGCTTTTCTGTAGTATAAAATTCCTCTTTTTGTTCTTAATTCTAAAATGGAAACTATGATAATATAAGGTTTTTTTGAAATTCAAGTAGAGAAAAACCTAGCAAAGTAAATTTATGAAAACTAATCATTTGGATTTTTTTCTACTTCATTGGTACTTCTAGAAGACTAAACAGATAAAATTTTTAAAACTGTTTTAAGTTGTATTTACCCAATATAAATCTCTCATAGCCAGGAATCATAAACTTCATTATATAACTCAGGTATCAAACCCAGTGGTAAAACTCAGGAGGGCAGACTGAACCAGGTTAAAATATAATCAGGAAATATTTGACAAAATAAATAAAAATATAACTATATAAATATATACATATATGTATATATACACACACACGTATAACATGAGACAAAATGCTGTTGGTAGCACTTGGTTTCTACTTGTGTTTGACACTGCTGATATAATTTATTACTGCTAGAGTAAAACATGTAAAAATTACTTGGGTTGAAAGTAAATTAGTTGGGTTAAAAGTAATTAGTGAACAGTATTATCTAAAAATAAATTTAAAACTCATGGAAAGATTCTACAAAATGAAATTTTAGAACAGTCATACCTTTTTTTGCTTTTAACCTTCGCTTCTCTTGACTTGTCACTTAAAGACTTCAGCCTATAATTAAGTACAAAATTACATTATTGTATTACTTGCCAAAGATAAAAAATAAGCTTTTAATTAAATATGCACAATACTGTAACATTACTGTCTGACAAGTTAAGCCTAATTTTTAATTTAAAAAATTTGTATCTCTTATAAACAGCAAACCACTCTTATTTCTGCAGAAAAAATTCTTATATTGTTTTCTCTCTCAGGTTGACCATTAATTTACATTCAATTTTATTTTATTATCAGCTTCAAATTCTTCCCTTCCCACATTAAGAAATCAAGAAAAACAAAATCTTTCAAATGTGTGTGATCAAGTAAAACAAATTCCCACATTAGTCATGGACAAAAAAAAGTCTCAATCTGCACTGAGTCCATCATCTCTCTAACTGGAGGTGGGCAGTATGTTTCATGATGAGTCTTCTAGAATGGTTGTTGGGCATTGTGTTTTTGAGGGTAAGAACTATTTCTCTTTTAAACTTTGTTCTTCCCCTAGAACCTGGTGTGGTACATAGAGTAGCTGCTAAATAAATAATTTAGAAAGATATTTACTAAAATTGATGAGTCTAAAATATTTTGTACTCTTGGCTTTCTTAAAAGATCTGAGTACACTGTTTCAGGATCATTATTATGAGCATCAATTAGTGTACAAAGTTGTGTATAATTTTTCCACACTAAATGGCTCCAGATTCCTATACTTTAAAAATTAGGTCTTGCTGTTTATACCCCCTCCCCCCAAGTTTTGTTTTTGATGTCTCAGGGTTAAACTCCTGTCCTGGAGTCAATAAGATCTGAGTTCAAATTTGGCCTCAGACACTCATGTGACCCTGGGCAAGTCTCATTTCCCTCATCTGTAAAGTGAGCTGCAGAAAGAAATGGTAAATTAGGGAGCATCTTTCCCAAGAAAATCTTAACTGGGGTCACAAAGAATTAGACATGATTAAAACTACTGAATAACAACTGTTTCTTCATACTGCTATTAGTGTCTCTGTCAACCCTCCTTTCTCTCATTTGCTGTTTATAATATTTATAATCTGTTATGAGATGTACCTCTCCCCCCCCCAAAAAAACCATGCCTCTTGGAATTGTGCATAAAATTAATAAGTAGGCCTTGATTAAGGGCCTGAGATGCTCTCTAGTCTGTAAGAGTTTTTAGTAGAGAGTACTAGATAATATAGTCTCTACATCCATTCAATCAAATACACACAAACTGTATTTATGCCACAAGTGAACAAATGAGAGCATGTCACTGTCAAGCTCTCTTGTGTTGTTCCTTAAGACACCTTGTGTATCATGCATCACATTTCATAACTTCTTGTGTGAATACAATTAGGGCACCAGTGTCAGTCCCTGTATTAAATATTAGTAAGGTATAATTAATTTCTTAATTTTAGATTAAAATACAAATTCTCATATTTTCTTTCTGTACCTTAGTGTGGGTCATCTTGTATACCTCCTGAAGGATTACTTCAAGGACCTAGTTTAATGACTTTAGCCAAGCCTTTAGAGTACAGTTTGTGTGTATTTGATTGAATGGATATAGAGACTATATTATCTAGTTTTAAACTAACCGTCACAAAATGGACACGTGGTTCTAAAAGACTCCTGCAAAGAAAGAGTGGACTGAAAACAAAAGTCAAAAACAAAGGAGCAACAAGAAAATGGCAAAAATGATGACAATCAGATCTGATAAGAAGTCTGCCAAATTATCCAAAATTAGCAAGATTATCTGAAGCATGGATTTATGTCCACTGTCATTAATGATGAACCTTACTTAAGTGTAAATTCTGCCTTGAGATATTGGCTAATGATAGCATGAAGCCATCATGAGCAGTAAAATTTAAAAATTAAGCATCCAGAACATGAAAACCAACTTCTACAACTTCTTTTTTTTTAGCTATAACATCTAATCAAGCACCTTACAAAACTTCACTGTACTTAATGGCATGTACACAAATAATTATGTTAGAATGCAATAAGACAGGTATAATGGAGATGGAGAAGATATTGGGGTAGGAAGGATATCTCTACTTCCTCTAATCCACCAAGTCACTCCTGTATAGAGACGGATTGGTCTGGTCACAGATCTCAAGGAATAAAAAGAAACCACCCTTGAATCTAACTACAAGATTTACTGATAACATGCCACCCTCCCAATACACATACACAAAGGATATAAGGAGACTTATGCCAATCAGCTTTGATAGCTACTCGATTTCTCAAGAAACAGGATGCCTTGTCTAGATATAGAGGTTTGTCCAAGCAGCCACGGTGGTTATGGCTACTAACATTGTTTTATACTCAGAAATATACAAAGGTTATTAGAACCTTTTTCAAGTGCACACATCTATAAAATGAGGATAATAATAGCAACTAAATAATAAGGTTGTTGTGAGGATCAAATGAGATACTATAAAGCACTAGGCAAACTTTTAAGCCTCATATAAATGTTAGGCATTTAATGCACCAAAGTGTCATGTCATATTGGTTGGGAGATGCCAAAAGCTAAGAAACTGTGCACCTACATTATCTGTACCAGGACAGAATAAAACTCACTAGTTTAACAAACCAATGTAGGGTGCTTTGATTCAACCATCATTTTATTAAGCCCCATGCAGACATTGCTAGACTCTATAGATACTAAAAACAAGTCAAAGTATCCTCAAGTAGTTTTTAATTTTTACTGGGGGAAAGTGTATGCGAATAAATAAACACACACACACACAAAAACAAGTAAACTTTGGGGAGGTAAGAGCACTAACATGGGGCAATAAGGAAAGGAAGCAGCTCAAGCCAAATCTGAGAGGGAACTACAGGTTTCAAGAAGTAGAGGTGAGAAGGGGAAGCACAGAAACAGAATGCTGAATATCTGAAATGGGAAACAAAACCATCTGTGTGTAAAGAGGAATAATGTGGAAAGTCTGGAAAGAAACTTTGGAGGTAGATTATGAAATATTTTGTATAGCAGAAGATTTTGTACCTTGCAGAGGCAATGACATAAGCCACTGAAATTTCCTAAGCATGGGAGTGACATGGTCAAATCTATGTTTTAGGAATACCAATTTTTTTAGCTTTGCAGAGAATCGAATGGAGAGAGCAGAGTCTGGGGGAAGGGAAGGAATGAGCAAGGTATGGCAAAAGGGAAAGAGTCTGAATTAGGGCCAAATGCAGTTCATACGTCCATATGCACATGAACTTGCTTTTAAAAAAATATTTTGTTAATTGTACCTTGATATAATTCCTTTTGTAATTCTATATATTTTATGTTTAAAAGCATTGTTCTGAGAAGGTAACTAGAGGCTTCACCAAACTGCCAAAAGGGTCCATAGCACAAAGAAAGTTAAGAGTTCCTGTCAATACTTTTTATAACACCAGAAAAAGTAAATAAGTGGTTGATAAGAAGATATTATTATAAAATCTAATGCATACTTTAGAGTTGAAAACACTCAACCTTACCAAAATAATTGAATATTTTTAGATTTCTACAATTCTAATCCAAATTTAATGCTACAGTGTCACAAACTTGCTAGTTGTAAAGATAACATCAAATTGGAAGTCCTTTAAGGAAAAATAACTATCATTTTAATATTTTATTAATTTTAGAAAAAAATTCTTATATTTTCACAATAAATTTTATTGATTTTCTTCCCAAAAATTATTGAAAAACATCATTTCAGTAACAGGCAAATTTTAGCAAGCCACTGAGCCTGTTTCTCAATTGCGAAAAATAAGGAAGTTGACCAGATAATTTAAGGATTCTTCTAAACTCTATGGCTTATCTACTTACCCCTTCAACTTATAAGTTTGAATCATTCTATGAATTTAGCCCACCTCTACCTTTCTAGCTCCACTCCTCTACTTAGCTTCACTTCAGCTAATATTTTATTTCCTTCTCTTCTGCCTTCTCATGCCCTTCACACCTTCTAAGCCTAAGGGATCTCCTAAAGTCTCTGGATCACCAAAGGGAGATTATAGAGGTCAAATGATGAAGGGAAGAGCTATCAAAAGCTCTTCGGAGTCAGAATCTGCACAGACATTTTGGCAACTCCCTTGCAATTTATTGGTGTAGGGTCAAAAAGAAACCCTTGGAGCTGTTCAAACCATCCCATGTAGTTAACACCTAACAATATCATATCCCTAAGGAGATGAAAAATGTTTCTTCTCTAGTGATGAAGATGAAAGAAGCTAGAATACTTTGTTATATTGGCTCCTCTTAAAACAGTCCAGGATGGCCTGAAAGAAAGGTAGATGGCACCTCTCAGCTTACTATGGATTAGAAGGAGTTAAACAAGGTCATTGTGCTCATCACTATAATAGTTCTTGGAGCCCAGGATCAGGGTGAGTAGTATGAATTTATGGCCCTTACTAATGCTTTTTCTCTTCCTGTGTCTGAGACTAGTCAGAAATAATTTCCTTTCACCTGGGAAAGAGTCCAGTATATTTTCACTGTTCTTCCCCTGGGCTTCGTATACTTTCCCTCATACTGCCATATTCTGGTCTTAAAGACATTAATGTACTCTACCATATTGATGACATCATGTTGACTGGAAGAAATGAAACCATGATGACTGAAGATCTACAGTGGATGATGGCACATATGAAAGACAAAGGGTAGGAAATCAATCTTTAGAAAATCTAGAGTCTAACTTAGTCAAGTTTTGGGGAACACTGTCAATAGAGAAACCACAGAGGATTCTGGGAATAGTGTAGAATAAATTATTGACACCCACTTCCCCACAAATTAAGGAATTCCAGAGGCTTATTGGACTCTTTAGGTTCTGAAGGACCCACACTCCCCATCTGGATATCCTGATGGTTTTCATTTACTGGGTCACCTGCAAGGTCACCTCTTTCAAATGGGGCCTAGGATTTAACCCTGGAAGATCTAAAACAAGCTGCCCAAAAGTCTTTCCCCTTGAGCCCTTATGACACTGCATGGCTCAAGTTTTTGAAGGTCTCTATCCATAAAGAGGAGTAGCCAGAATGACTGTTAGGATTCTTGTAGCTACAAGTTTTCCAAAGTGGCCTCTCACTATACTGCTTCTGAAAAGCAGATGCTCACCTGTTACTGGGCCCGAGTGGCTAATAAACAGATACAGAATCACCCTTTGTTCAGAATCGATTACTGTGAATTGGGTAAGAAGGCTCTCTGACAAGAGTGATAGGGAAGAAGAGGTTTAAGTTAAGTGGAAGTCAGATATTGAAAATCATACTTGCCTGGGTCATTCCAGTTAGTGTTATTTACAAAAAAGCTGAAACTAAAAACCTCCAGTTCAGAGACAACATATGTTCTCCACTGACAGGCATCATTGTGAGAACAGCAACGGTTAGGTGTGGCTTCCTTGCTAATCTGGACTTTGCAGTAGTGATGCCATGTTGTACTAGGCAAGGAACCATGCAATCATTCTAAGCATGAAGCAACTCTTCATACCCAATTAGGCTACTTGCACAATTGGAAGTTTGCTCCAGATAATCAACAGTTACATCATCATGCACCTGGGTCAATGCCATTCTATGAAGGAGAAAGGCTCTCTGGTCCATTAGTTTCCTGGATTCAGTCTTGAGGAAGACTTACCTAATGAGAATGGACTGCTTTTAGACAAAGTTCTCACTGATCCTCTCCAGGTCTTTTTTCTTCCTTTCCCAGTGCAATCTTCGGGGCCTCAAAGGGTTGTGTACACCCTGGAGAATTAGCTCAGGTCCCCCTCAATTGGTAAGCTTTTTCTTCAAAGTGCCTTGTTTTCTAACAGCACGGGAGAAGTAAAACTGTTGCTATGTAACCATGGTAAATATGTATTTACCTGGAAGAAAGGAAACCCCTTACCTGACTAGGCAGCAGTTTTCTGTCTCTGGATGAAGCTGAGGAAGAACTCATATTTAGCTTCTGTAGAAGAAGTAGGCAGCTCCTCCGCAGAGGCCTCTAAAAGGGCAGAGCCATAATATGGCTCCCAGGACAGGGTGAAATTTTGGTGGATGAGTCAGGGAGTACTGAAAGAGTAGTTATTAAGTACGAGGAAGGTGATTACTAGCTATTAGATACTAGAAAAGATGAAATACGGGGACAGATTGCATGCAAGAGGATCATGACCTCCTAGGCATTTTATTACAGATAATGCTGATGTGTGAGGAAGAATTTATGACTATATCATCATTAATATATGGCCCCAGTGTTCCTGGTGCTGCTACTGTTCATTGTCATCATCTTAAATCAGGAAAGGAAAGGGGAGGGGAGGGAAGGAAAGAAAAGGGAAAATGAGTGAGCTTTTATGTTCCAGGCACTGTGTTAAATGCTTTGTACAAATATTATCTCATTTACAAATATTATCACATTATCTCATTTCTTCAGGAAAAGCATTTGTGACTGTGCCAGTGATAGTATAATCTATGTGCCAGCTTTGATGTTTCTGGTACTGCTCCTATCCACTGTCACCATCTTACATCTGGAGAAAACTGCAAATACGAATTCAGCCTCAGTCACTAACTGTGTGGCCCTGAGCAGGTCAGAACTGCTCTCCTAGACTCAGTTTCCTGTGCTTTAAATGAGGATAATAGCACCTTCCTCACAGGATTATTCTGAGGATCAAATGAAATAATATATAAAGCATTTTGCAAACCTTTAAACACTAAAACACTTAAAAGCTAGTTATCACCATCATTATATTATTATACTTATACCATAAAAGGAAGCACTGATTATAATACTCAAAACAGGAAGCTTCCAGTTCAACCTATTCAACCTCCACACCACGCCCCTTCCCCATAGTAGCAAGTGTTAACAGGAGACAGATATACAATGCAAAAGGAAACTTTGAAATCTATTTTACATATGTAAACAGTTAAACATAAAGAACACAGTATGAGTTTTCATACTGGTAAAATGCATTGGAAATGTTTCACCCAAGTCTGTTCATATCAGCAGTGTAGTACCGTGAAAAGAACATCGAACTTGGAGTCAATTCAAATTCTGATTCTGTCAGTTACTACTTCTATGATCTTCTGTGATCTATCAAGTCAAAGCCTCTCTGGGCCTCAGTTTCCTCATCTATAAAACATAATGGGTACTGGATGACCTTTTAGGTCTATTCCAGTTCCAAGAGCCTATGAACTGTCCTTTACTCTTCCCACTTTATCAACTGTCAAAGTCTAGCAAGCAGAGATATCAGTCATTAGTGAAATTTCATATGTCAGCAGCAGGATTTCAGTGCTTCTGTCATTACCTCCCCACTTTTACCCTACGATCTCTAATACTTAACTGATGCAAAAAATTCTATAAAGATTTCCTTCCTTTAGATTTCATCTGTAATTATTTAAGCTTCATGAATCATTTACAATTTAGTGTGAATGTATTTAACAAATATTGTTCAGGTAAGGAAAAATGCCTAGAACTTAGGAAACTAGGGAGCAGGAGAAGGGAGGAAGATGGCACTCACAAGGCAGAAGCTTTCCTGTTTTGAAGTTGTGCTAAGGTCAAACCTAGCTGGGAAGTTAACAAGCTTTATTTACATGACAAACTTCAAGAACTTAAGGTACTATACACAGGAAGCACCTGCTCATCACATCCCAAAGAGACCCATAATTGGATGGCTGGGTTTTCCCTCATCTACATGCTTTAAGTGTAGGCAGCTTGAACTTGCCTAGAATTGCCTCAGGAGTATGAATCAAGACGAGAATCATTACAAGGCACACATTTCAGTTTATGGCTCCTGCTCAAAGATCATGCCCATCTTAAAGATTCATAGTAGAAGTCCTCCAGGGTAGTTCCAAAATTTCTGATCATCTCTAAAGGGAAGAAGTGTGTCTTGAAAAGTTAAGATCAAACTAGAACTTTCCACAGTGCATATGAAACATGAAAGTGGTCCAAAATTAATTCACTTTCATCCTCAAACTCTTTGACCCAAGAGCCAGTGTGATCCAAAAAGAAAAATGCAGGATTTTCAGGCCTTTCCCAGTACCAATCCACCTACATTATACCCCTTCAATACTTTAGTGACTCTCTGACTTCTTGAACGTAGCTATTACCTTCCTAGGTACAGATTTCAACTCATCCTGAGTTGTATCAGGATCACTGTATATTAAGAAAATTAGAGTAAAATTCAAGAATCAGATTGCGGAACACAGGGAAGTGTTTGGGTTTGATAGCATCATTGGAATATTCTACAGACCAACTAAATAGTAAACTAATAGAAAAACAGCTTATAAGCCTAGCACAGAGGCATGATGTAGCAGTTCTGGGGGACTTTTTCATTACTCAGTTGTCTGCTGGAGATCTCAATCTCCAACAAAAACCAAGCAGCTAATAATTTCATAGTTTGCCTTTATATTATCCATCAAAAGGTGGGGGAATCAATCCATGAGGCAAATTGCTATGATAGACTGCATTCTTACCAAAAAGGAGGAAAAGATTATGAAAAGAACCGTGGGGTAAGAGGCCACTCTGAGAATTTGAGGAGTGGAAAGTTGGGCATAGTCTGACATTCACGCTAGATTTGGGGGGGAAGTTGATTCCAAAGACTCCGGGAATAAAAAAAAGATAGCCAAAATTTTTCTGTAAGGAAAAATCAGCCTAGGAGGAATACATAGAGCCCAAGAATTAAACTGTGGAGTAACATAAAATAAAAAATGCACAATACTAATAAGAAAGGGAGGCATCATCTAATGAACATGATATAGATGCAGAACTAAGATTAATTTTTTTATCATTTTATTTTTTAAATTTTGAACTTAAACATCAAACAAAATGAGCATTTCCATATATACTGTAGAACACAGTTCTGTACAATAACCTGTGAATCTTTTATGTACAGATTATTTTCCTTTCTTAATTAGATGATAAATACAACATGTAACTTTCAAAGGTATTCTGTTTATGTGTTATTATTCTGCTCTGTTTTCCCTTGTGCATTTTAAAAAATGCATCACTGATCTTCCTCTTTTTTTGTCAGGGGAAGGAGGTTACCCTCTCTATAATTTCTTATACACACACACATTTTTAACCCTTCTTAGAAATGTATTTAATCAAGCATAACAAAATTTCTCCATTGCCCAAGTCCAAAAATGTATGGTTTTTTTCTATCATGAAGTTAATTCCAAGCTTCATCAGAGGTTCTCTGAAATCACAGTTGGTCACTGCAATGATCAGAAGCACCAAAGTTTTTAAAAGGCGCATAAAGAAGAAGAAAACCAGGATAGACAGTGGTTGATAAGTATAAAAGTATGTAGCATGGTCCTATATGGATAATGTAAGAAGTCCTGAAGTCTAAAGTAAACTGAGTCTGGCAAAGAAAGTTAAGAATACAACAGGGTTTAGGTTTTTTATAGATATAATCAGAGCAAAAAGAAGGGTCAGAGAAGAAATAGAACCATAGGTTGTGGTGGAAAGGGTGGCAATAACAGACTTTGGAAAGAAGACATAGTTGGTACTCAAAGAACTAATGAATGGGATTGCAATACCAAAACAGTGATTTTTGAATGATTATGAACAATCAGAGAGGTGTCTCAAGGCCAATGAAGCAAGAGTGTTTTAATTTTTTTTAATAGGAAGAAAATGTAGAGTCAACATGCCTCTTTTTGATTTCTGGAAAAACTGTAAAATATTTTGTTAAAAAATAGCTAGTGAACATCTAGAAAATGATGGTGCTAATATTACCGAGTTAGCATTGGTTTCATCAATAATAAGCTAAGAAGAGGTCTGACTACACTTACTTTTTTTTTTCCTTTTTGGACAGGACTACTGTACTGGTAGATCAGAAAAATGATGTAGATATAGCTTATCTAAATTCAAGCAAATCATCTGGAAAGGTATCTTGGGCTATTCTTATAGACAAAGTGGCGAGATGTATGCTAAGTGAAAGTAGTCTACCTAGGCTTAGAAGTAATTGAATGGCCAAGCCCAAAGAACAATCAATGATGGTTTAATGTCAACTTGGAAGGAGTTTCTTAGACTTCCCCACGGATCTATGTTGGGAACTTGGATAAAATAAAAAATAGCATGCTAATCAAATCTGCAAATGATATATGGCTAAAAAGGAACTGAAACATTAGATGATAGTTAAGATCCAAAAAGTTATCAACAAACCAATATTTTGGATAGATTCTAATTAAATTTAATAGGATAAACACACTGTACTTAGGTTAAAAAAATCAGCCTCACACCCAAGAGAGAGAAAAGTCATAACTATAAGATAGCAGAAAAGACTTCTGATTTTTAATCAGAGGATCTTGGTTCAAATACAAACACTGTCACTTTTCTGCATAAACTTAGGCATGTCACAACTTTTCTGGACTTGAAATCTATCCTTTCTTTCCTTTTCCTTGCTTCTTACAAAACTGTCATTCAATGCTTTCACTAGCCACATTAAAAACAGCATAGTGTAACAGGACACTACCACCAAACTCTGCTTTCCTTGGTCAAACCACATCTGTAGCATCATGTTCTGTTTTAATTATCACAGTTTTGGAAGAACATTGATAAACTGGAAAGCATTCAAAGGAGAGATAAAGCAGGATGCAAAAGTGCTTCAAAATTATGTCATACAAAGACTGGTTGAAGAAACTGGGGATATTTAGCCCAGGGAAGATGGGAGGAAGAATGACAACATACTCACATACTTGAAATCAATTATGCACAAGTGGAATTAGATTTGTTCTGTTGGTTCCAGAGGGTAAAACTAAGAACAACGGATGGAAGCTGCCGAGATAGATTCAGTCTGGAGAGAAAGAGTTCCTAACAATTAGAACTATTCAAAAATGGAATGGTTTGCCTTAGAAGAAAGTAGGCTGACTCTCAATAGAGACCTCTAATCAAAATCTGGTTGACCACTCTGGGTAGAATAGAAGGCTTCTGAGATCTTATTCAATTTAGACTCTTGTGTCTTAACACACGAAAAATTCAATGTAATAAGAATGTCTTTTTTAAGGCTATATTTTGCTGTTAAATGCTTTTTCTATAATCAAAAAGTCAGTTAAAAAAAAAAGGTAGGATAGCCCACATGTGCAACCCAAAAAACTGTAGTATTACGAAAATGTGTTCTACCATAAAGAATTGCTTGCAAAGCCTGTTTCTCTTCTAATATTTTCATCAATAATAACCTTCATATGTATGTAGCTCATTCTCACAAAAAGGAGAATGCAGACATCTGGTTCAACATTAATTATAATAATAGCTAACATTTATTTCGCATTTACTATGTGCCACAAGTGTGCAAGCACTTTATAATTATTATTTCACTTGGTCCTCACAACAACTCTGCCAGGTATGTGCTATTATTATCCTTATTTTACAGATGAAGAAACTGAGAGACAAACAGAGGTAAAGTGATTTTTGCCAAGGGTCACAGATAATAAGTGTCTGAGGCCAGATTTGAACTCAGGTTTCTCTTGACTCCAGGCTCAGGGTTCTATCCACTGCTTCCTCTACTTACTAATGTTTTCTTAATTATCCCTTTGGGGTAATATGTTTTATGATTTTTCTATTTTCTTAGTATCTTCTTCCTAAATATTTTTTCTTATCTTTTATTTATTTATTTTTTTAACATTCATTTTCACAAAATTTTGGGTTCCAAATTTTCTCCCCATTTCTCTCCTCTCCCCACCCCAAAATGCCAAGAATTCCAACTGCCCCCTCACCAATCTGCGCTCTCTTCTAACATCCCTCCCTTCCCGTGTCCCCATCTTCTCTTTTGTCCTGTAGGCCAGATAAATCTCTATACCCCATTACCTGTATTTCTTATTTCCTAGTAGTAAGAACAATACTCAACAGTTGTTCCTAAAACTTTGACTTCCAACTTCTCTTCATCCCTCCCTCCCCACCCATTCCCTCTGGGAAGCAAGCAATTCAATACAGGCCATATCTGTGTAGTTTTGCAAATGACTCCCATAATAGTCATGTTGTGTAAGACTAACTATATTTCCCTCCATCCTATCCTGCTCCCCATTGCTTCTGTTCTCTCTTTGGATCCTGTCCCTCCCCAAGAGTGTTGACCTCAAATTGCTCCCTCCTCCCACTGCCCTCCCCTCCATCATCCCTCCTACCCCTCCTATCCCCTTCTCCCCCACTTTCCTGTATTGTAAGATAGGTTTCATACCAAAATGAGTGTGCATTTTATTCCTTCCTTTAGTTGAATGTGATGAGAGTAAGCTTCACGTTTTTCTCTCACCTCACCTCTTTTTCCCTCCAATGAAAAGTCTTTTGCTTGCCTCTTTTATGAGAGATAATTTGCCCCATTCCATTTCTCCCTTTCTCCTCCCCATATATTTCTCTCTCACTGCTTAATTTCATTTTTTTAAGATATGATCCCATCCTCTTCAATTCACTCTGTGCTCTCTGTCTTTGTATGTGTGTATGTGTGTGTGTGTGTGTATGTGTGTATGTAATCCCACCAACTACCCAGATACTGAAAAGTTTCAAGTTACAAATATTGTCTTTCCATGTAGGAATGTAAACAGTTCAACTTTAGTAAGTCGCTTATGACTTCTCTCTGCTGTTTACCTTTTCATGCTTCTCTTGATTCTTGTGTTTGAAGGTCAAATTTTCTTTTCAGCTCTGGTCTTTTCATCAAGAATGCTTGAAAGTCCTTGATTTCATTGAAAGACCATTTTTCCCCCTGAAATATTATACTCAGTTTTGCTGGGTAGGTGATTCTTGGTTTTAGTCCTAGTTCCTTTGACTTCTGGAATATTATATTCTACCTCCTTCGATCCCTTAATGTAGAAGCTGCTAGATCTTGTGTTATCCTGATTGTATTTCCACAATACTTGAATTGTTTCTTTCTAGTTGCTTGCAATATTTTCTCCTTGACCAGGGAACTCTGGAATTTGGCCACAATGTTCTTAGGAGTTTCTCTTTTTGGATCTCTTTCCAGTGGTGATTGGTGGATTCTTTCAACATTTATTTTGCCCTCTGGTTCTAGAATATCAGGGCAGTTTTCCTTGATAATTTCATGAAAGATGATATCTAGGCTCTTTTTTTGATCATGGCTTTCAGGTAGTCCCATAATTTTTAAATTGTCTCTCCTGGATCTATTTTCCAGGTCAGTTGTTTTTCCAATGAGATATTTCACATTATCTTCCATTTTTTCATTCTTTTGGTTTTATTTTGTGATTTCTTGGTTTCTCATAAAATCATTAACCTCCATCTAGTCCATTCTAATTTTGAAAGAACTGTTTTCTTCAGTGAGCTTTTCGGCCTCCTTTTCCATTTGGCTAATTCTGCTTTTGAAAGCATTCTTCTCCTCACTGGCTTTTTGAACCTCTTTTGCCAATTGAGTTAGTCTATTTTTCAAGGTGTTATTTTCTTCAGCATTTTTTGGGGGTCTCCTTTAGCAACGTGTTGACCTGCTTTTCAGGCTTTCCTTGCATCTCTCTCATTTCTCTTCTCAGTTTTTCCTCTACCTCTGTAACTTGATTTTCAAAATCCTTTTTGAGCTCTTCCATGGCCTGAACCCACTGAATATTTATTTTGGATGTTTGGGATACAGAAGCCTCGACTTCTATGCCTTTCCCTGATGGTAAGCATTGTTCTTCCTCCTCTAAAAGGATGGGAGGAGATATCTGTTCACCAAGAAAGTAACCTTCTATGGTCTTATTTTTTTTCCTTTTTTTGGGCATTTCCCAACCAGTTACTTGACTTTGTGTCCTTTGTCAAGAGTAGGGTATATTCTAGGAATCTGTGAGATCTCAGTTCCTCCAAGGTGGCATAATCAAGCGTGTACTGGTCTAGATGCAGAGAGGGATTTTTGTGCCCAGAATCTTAGCAGATAGCTCTCCAGAGCCACTTGGCCTCCAGTTCCCAAGTCAGCACTGGGGGCTAATTTTCAGATAAGCTGGATGGGCAGGGCTACCATTCAGTTTGAGACAAAGACTAGCTTGGCCAAGGCCTCCACCCAGGGCTGAGGTAAGACTCAGCTCTTTAATGCCCCCAGGGGTTTTTATGCTCCAACAATGGAGCTTCCATAGGGGCTGCTGTGCAGGCTCTGTGACCGCTGCCTGCTGCTGGAGCTATGGGAAGGCACTTCTCCCTTCCTGGACAGCTGATAAAACCCCGTCACTGACCTTTGGCGCCTGTGGGCTGAGGAATCTGAGGACCCGCTACTGCGACTGGAGATTCTGCCCCAGAGGTGTCCTCCTCCCAGAGCCTCGTTGCCCGGCACCGCTTGGGCAAGGCTGGGCTGGGCTCCATGTCCAGTGCAACCAACGTTGCAGGTCACTGTGGACTGGAGATCTCCTCCACTCTGTTGTTCTCCACTTCTGCTGCTCCAAAATTTGTTGAGAATCCCTCTCTACAGGTATTTTATGGGTTGTGGGGAGGACCCTGCGTAAGTGTGTCTTTCTAGTCTGCCATCTTCCCTAAATATCTTTTTAAAGTATTATTTGGTGCTTTCAAAATTGTGTTACCTCCAACATGGAGATTATTTCCTTACGGTGACTTCGTCAAGTCACTCTTTCCAGCTTTGTTTTAAGAGACATCTCACCTCAGACACTTGAAACTCACTAGCTGTATGACCTTGGGCAAGTCACTTAACCCCAAATGCCTCATCCTGAGTCATCTCCAGTCATCCTGATGAATATCTGGTCCCTGGATTCAGAAGGCTCTGGAGGACAAGTGAGGCTGGTGACCTGCACAGCCCTCCCTCACTCAAAACAAAGTCAAGTGTGAGTTATGTCATTATTTCTCTGATGGCATGGTCTTCTTTGGCAATGAAAGCCGAACATACAAAATACAAATTTCAACTTCCTCAAATATCAATGAGGAAAGGAGTTACTAAAGTCCAAGTGCAGTGGTTTTGTCACAGACAATGAAAAGGTTATAAAACTGAAAATTAATTCCACTTTTTCTCTGTTGTCCTCCTTACTGGTTTTATCCAGTGGGATGATACGGCTCAGTTGGGTCTGAGAGCACATTTTCTGAATACCTGTTTTCATGCCCATTGTTCTTCCTTGTTTTATGAGTTGATCTAGATCACAATCTTTTACTACCCTTCTCCGTAATGTTTTGTGAACAACTCTGTTTTTGGAACTGGAGTTGCCTTTGATCACCATGTCACTCCACTTCCCAAAGAGGACAATTATCTTCTGGCTAAAATGGTTCTTGAGTGCTTTTGGCCTCCTTATTATGGGTATTCCTTTCCACTGGCTAAGTTTTTTGCAGGAAATGGTGATAATCAAAATTAAAATAGTTGCTTTTTTTACTTTTTTTTTGGTTACAAATAGTCCATTCCTATAGGTCAAGTTGAAGCTATTAGATCTTTATCCTTTCTTCAAATTCGATGTTAATTTTTACCTTTTACCTAACAAGTCGGCCTGACTACAGATAGCTGATTCTTACAAAGAATTAGTAAATTCTCTCTATTAGTAAAGAGCTATTTCTTGTCTGTTAGATAGAATTAATTTTTTTTTTGAAAGGTAGTAAGTTTGGTGCTGACTGGATCCATTTCTTTCCAACTCACTACTCACAATATGTAGATATGATATTTCAGAGTCATCCATAAGTCTGACTTCTTTCTCTTCTGAAACCTGAGTTCTATTTTTCAACATAATTTTCACCCTCACCCCTTCTGCCCACATTCACCTTGAAATTAACAAGTATTAAATTAAAAGTCGATTTAATTAGAAATTACAAAGAATCAAAAACTGTTGTACAAATTCTGTCACCAGAAATATCCTCAAGTCTCTCCCTACTTGGGTAAGTTCTCTGTACCACTATTGCCAAAGTGATTTACATTAAGTGAAGATCTGACCATGTTAAGCACTCAGTAAAATTCAGTAGCTTCCTATTGCCACTAGAATCAAACATATCCTCCTCCACTTAGCATTGAAAGCCCTTCACAACCTTACCCCTACCTATCATTGTATCTTTTTCTCTCTCACTTTCTCATGCAGTCAGACTGGCCTCTTCTCTGTTCCTCACACATGATACTTCATCTCCTATTTCTTTGCCTTTGCACTGGCTACCCACACCTGTCACAACCCCCCACCATGCTTGGAACACACACCCTCTTTACCTCCACCTGAATCATTCTCCTCCTTCAAAATACAGCTCAATCCCCAATTGATAAATGGTCAAAGGATACGAACAGGCAATTTTCAGAAGAAGAAATTAAAGATATCTATAATCATATGAAAAAATGCTCTAAATCACTTTTGATCAGAGAGATGCAAATCAAAACAACTCTGAGGTACCACATCACACCTGTAAGATTGGTAAACATGACAGAACAAGAAAATGATAAATGCTGGAGAGGATGTGGGAGAGCTGGAACACTAATTCATTGTTGGTGGAGCTGCAAGCTCATCCAACCATTCTGGAGAGCAATATGGAACTATGCCCAAAGAGCTACAAAAATGTGCATACCCTTTGACCCAGCAATATCGCTACTAGGACTGTATCACCAAGAGATCATAAAAATGGGAAAGGGTCCCACATATACAAAAATATTTATAGCAGCACTCTTTGTAGTTGCCAAAAACTGGAAGTCAAGGGGATGCCCATCAATTGGGGAATGGCTGAATAAATTATGGTATATGAATGTAATGGAGTACTATTGTGCCATAAGAAATGACGAACAAGAAGACTTCAGAGAGGCCTGGAAGGACTTATATGATCTGATGCTGAGTGAAAGGAGCAGAACCAGGAGAACTTTGTGCACAGCAACGACCACAGTGTGAGAGAGTTTTTTCTGGTAGACTTGGAATTTCGTAATAACGCAAGAACTTATTTAAAAAAAAAAATCCCAATGGTGGTTTTCTAAGGCAAAATGCCTTCCACACTCAAAGAAAGAAATATGGAAGTCAATCGCAGAATGTAGCAGCTCATGTTTGTGTGTGTGTGTGTTTTTGTGTATCATGTTTTGATTTGTTATATGATTTCTTCCATTTATTTTAGTTCGACCACATAGTATGACTATAGTGAAAATGTACTCAATAGGAAAGTATATGTAGAACCTATACAGAATTGTATGAGGTCGTGGGGAGGGAGGGGGGTAGTGGGGGGTAGGTGTGGAGGGGATAAAATCTTAATTTTATGGCAGTGATTGTAAAACATTAAAAAATAATAATAAAACAAAATTTTTTTAAAAAAAATTTTAAAAAATAAATAAATTATGTGTGAACAAAAAGGAAAAAAACAAAAACAAAATACAGCTCAAGCACTCCCTTCTACATGAAACTTTTCCTGATTCCCCTCAACTACTAGTTTCTTCACTGTCAAAGTACCTTGTATTTAATCTCTACTTATTTATATTTATTTGTTGTATTTATAGACTTATCTCCCCAACTAGAATGTAAGCTCTCTTTAGGTAGGAGCTATTTCATTTAATATATTTGCTTCCCCACCATATGGAACAATGCCTGGCAATGAGTCATCTCCAGTGAAAAGAGTTTTCTTACTATATACTTGATCTGGTCTGGTCCAGTCACCTTTCCCAGCTAAATTTTAAATACCATTGAAAAGCACTTAATAAATGCTTATGATTGATTTCTAGCACAGAAGAACTTACCAATACTCACAATCCACTGGCATAGGCATAAAAGATCAGTCCATTCTCTGGCTTCAAATACGTGTCACCTGTCAGTTAACAGGCAGATGGTGTCTAATTAGTTTGTCAACTGACTAGAAATGGGTAAAACAAACCAAAGGACAGGAGTATGAATCCAGTCTGAAGTGATACCAGGGCTAGCCCTGAACTGGCCTCAATTTAGACAACCCTTAAGTGGAAAGATCAGTTTTTCAAAGTTGTCCTGGAGAAGTTCCTACATGTATAGATCCAATCCTACATACATAAAATGTTAATTATTATTAATCCTCCTGTCAAATTCTCATAGTGCCACCAAAATGTGGCACTGATGGTTCTGCTCTAAATACCCATCAATATGTCCCACATGAGAAATATGAAAAGAAATCCATCATTTTCAGCCAAGAGAAAAGCTGAAGATATCAGAGACAGCTCTAACACCAGCACTTGCTTAGTTTAGGTTCCATTTTGGGACAAAATGAAGCACTTGTAAATCATTTAAAAATCAACAAAAATAGGCTTACTCTACCCTAACACAGCAAGGATATGTTACAAACATACAGTGGCACTTAGCTTTCCTCAACTCTACGTGGAAATGTATCTGGTCATCAGAGTAGGATATGGTAATGGACATGGTAACTCACTTGGTCTACAGAAATCCACCAAATCCAAAGGGCCCTGACTGCCCAAGGCTAGAGATACTTCTGTTTTTAGACTGCCATTGAAAAGAGTTGCTTTGGGTTTTTTTTTTTTAATAAACAGTAAAGTTCTCCAGATGCTCCTGTTGCCATTTCACTTCTCTCTTTGCCTGACAACTAAAAAACCTATTTTTTGTCCTTATGATGACCTCCAATTATGAACTCCTTGAAGGCAGGGATTTATCTTTTGTATTCCATTGCTTAGCATAGTGCCCAGTACACATCTGATAAATATTTATTGACTGAATGATCCCTTAGTTCTTTTGGAGACCATCTATCCCTGCAGTGGCTACACTTTTCCTCCTTCCCTTATTAAACAAGTTCAACTCTGTAAAGTTCAACTGTATTCTTCTCTTGAATCCCTTCCCCCCTTATCCTATCACTGATCTTGCCCTGCCAAGCCTCAACTTTTCCTGGCTTAATTGCTGTATCTATGAAATGATGGGGTTTTGACTAGCTCAGGGTTTTGTGGATAGGGCGTCCTTGAACTTGGATGGGAAAATTTTTACATCTTAATTGCAATGTAATCGATTTCCTTGGTAATCCTATTTTGTTTTATTCCTCTAATAATTGTATTCTGAGGGGGGAGGGAGTAGGAGTCCACAGGCTACACCAGTCTGGCAATGGGATCAATGACATACAAAAAGTTTCAGAATGCCTGGAATAAATGGTCACTGAAGTCCCTTCCAGCTCTAAATACAAGATCCTCTGAAGGATATATACCTGATATATATATTGAGATACATATATATATATACACATATATACACACACATACACATATATGTGTATATACATATGCTTAGATATACGTATATATATACACATATATATATATAAATATACCTTGTATATATACCTAATACATCCAAAAAGCAGGTATTGCCTGGACATCCTGCCAAAGAAGCCAAGTAAGGAAACTTATCTTCTATTCTCTATTCAGAAACTTGTAAAGCAACCCAAATTCACACTCTACTTTGAAAGGAACTCAGGATCAGCAGTATTTCCCAAAGGGATTTGCAGCTCAACACAACTGACAGATGCCATTTTGAAGAGGTGCAAAGGCAAAAAAAGCACAATAAGCATTCAAAGTTTTCTTCTAATATTTCCAACTTCCAAAAGGAACTGCATTAACCTCCAAATAATACTTCTATGAAAATTTGACTTAGAGCAGGCGATGGACATCTTCGGAAGGCAAAGACTGAAAGAGCCAAAGTGACCGCAGAGAGTCGTGTCAAACTCGGCATGGGCACGCAGGGACCTGGCCTGAGGTGGGAGGGGCACTGCCCTGGGGTAATGGGGGGGTGGCCGGGGGGTCCGGGCTCTCGGCTTCCTTCTCTCAGAGATGATACCCCTAGAGACCCCCCCCTCCCCCGCGGAGCAGCAAGACAAGGAGCGCCCTCCCCGGGGGGCATCGCCGGAGTCCGTCGGTAGCCAACCCTGGGGGGCACCGGAGAGCAGAGACGCGGGGATGGGGGAGGGGTGCCGGTCACGTGACTCTGCGGTCCAGCGGCTGCGGAGCTCAGCGCAGAACCTGGGCCACCGGCTCTGCCGCATCGCGGGTACGGCCGGAGGGAGGCGCGCTCCCGAGGGGAGGGAGGGGAGTCGCGGTCCAAGTGGGGGAGGACGAAGGGGCGGAGGGGCCGGACCCAGGCTGGGAGAGAAGTTCCCGCAGCCCCGGCGGACTCGGGGAAAGTTCGTGACTCCCAGGCGCGGCGCCAGTCCTCCCCCGGCCGGGCGGAAGCGAGGGTGGAGCGCAGGAGGAAGGCTCGGAGTAGAGGCTCCGACACCTTCGTTTCCCCCCACCCCCCCCCGCTCCCCGGCCCCTGAGGCCCCAGCTGCTCTCGGTCCACTTCCTCTCCGTCGCCCGCACTTTACCCACCCGGAGGTGAAATCCTGCTGCACACTCAGCAGCCTCTCTTTCAGGGTCTCCAGCATCTTCGCCGCCGCCGTCGGGGTCTCTTCCTCTTCTGCTCCCCCTCCCCTTCGTCTGGGACGGCCCCTTACCCCACGACTGTCACCCGCACACACATCCCCAGGCCCTGGGGTCTTCACACCGCCCCGGGTTCCCGGCGCGCCGCCCTCGCTCCGGGACGGCAGCCGCAGCCCCCACCTTCCGCGTTCTCCGCCCCCACCTCGGTAGCCCCGCCCCCGCCCCGCCCCCGCGCAGCCGTAATAGCACCAGGTTTGGCTCAAAATTCGCTGAGGCTGCGGCCGGCCGGCCGGGCGGGGAAGCCTATGGAGGCCGGAGAAGGCGCTCTGCGCGTGCGCGCTCTCTCCGCATCTCGTGCCCGCGCGCCGGGAAAACCGCTCTGCGGAACTGAGCCGCACGCTTCCAGCCCCCCAAAAGTGAGAAGCTCCGAAAAAACTGTTCCTGGCTTCCTGCAGTGGTAAAAGGGAGAGGAAGAACAGCTAGGCGCCGGGCCCGCGGTCAGGAAGACCTCAGACGCTCGGCTGTGTCTCCCCTGCTGAGTCACTTCACTAGCTTTACCTCGGCGTCCCCATCTGTCAGAAGAGCTGGAGAAGGGAATGGCCAACCACCCCGCTGCCTGTACCAAAAACACTCGACATAGGGTCCGAAGAGTCGGACCAGACTGAAAAAAGGAGCGATAAGAGCCACAGTGCTTTCCAGCGCAGCCCTGCGGCAAATCTGGTCAATGTCATCACTCCGAGAGGAGGAAACTGACGCTCCGAGAGGTTCCGAAGACCCGCCCACAGCTGACGTCACCTTCACTGCCCCTTGCCGTGTGTGTGTGTGTGTGTGTGTGTGTGTGTGTGTGTGTGTGTGTGTGTGTGTGTCTGTCTGTCTGTCTGTCTGTCTGTCTGTGTCTGTGTGTGTGTGTGTGTGTGTGTGTGTGTGTCTGTCTGTCTGTCTGTCTGTCTGTGTCTGTGTGTGTGTGTGTGTGTGTGTGTGTGTGTGCGTGGTGTGCGCGCGCTTATTTATTCCCATTAAGTCAGAAAATCATGCCTAATGGAGTCAGAAAATAGCTCTGAACTTAGGTAAGCAAGCTGAGGAGACGCTTTGTGCACTTAGAGCAGTCCCAACCCAGGATACCTGTGTCAACCCAAAATTATATTCTCCACATGTGTTTAACCATAATGTGAGAAGGGAATTTCTTAATGGAATAGGTTGTAAATACAATAACATAAGAGAATGCCGAGGTGTCAGTTGAACTTGTCCATACAGGATTTCTACGTTTCTTTTACCATTAACATGACATAATATGACATAAAAAGTCCCATTATTCAAGAACCATCATTCTGGTTCAAGGTGCTTTCTCCTTGGTAGTCATAAACAGACCAATGCTTCTGGTCAGCTGCATCTGGCCTTGTAGTTGCTGAGGCAGGAAGGGGCATTTGGGGTTCACTTAGAGAGAAAAGTAAAGCATGTCTGTTGTGGCAGAGCACAGAAAGCATTATGGTAGGTTAAGAACAGAATGGGCCAGAATGTCTTTCTCCTGATTGACCAATTCAAGTTTTAGGCCTTTCTCAGGTGATGGGGGCCCCAAAATGATTTACAATGCATACATGCGCACGCGCGCGCACACACACACACACACACACACACACACACACACAAGAAAGCACTTTGCATATATCACTTCATTTGATCCTCAAAAAATCCCATGAAAGAGATATTATTCCCCATTTAACAGATGCAGAAACTGAGGTTGAGTTTTAAACTATGCTCACATAGTATGGTGTAAGGGGGCAGAAACCTGAAATAAAGAAACTGCGTTAAGACAGGACACAAAAGCAAAAACAGGTAAGGAAACTATATCTTACTGAAAGGTACCATAGACAATAAAGTCGTATCAATACTAAACATATATGTACCAAATTTTTGAAGAACTTGGATGAGTTATAGGAGGAAATAGATAATAAAACTATACAAGTGGAGGACTTCAACTTTCCCCTCTCAGAGCTAAATAAATCTAACCAAAAAATAAACAAGAAAGAAGTTAAGGAGGTGAATAAAATTTGGGAAAAGTTAGATATGATAGATCTTTGGAAAAACAGAATGGGAATAGACAGGAATATACCTTTTTCTCAGCCATACATGTCACATACAAAAAAACTGACCATTAATTAGGACAGGGGTGGGGGATCTTTGGCCTCAGGTCCACATGTGGCCCTCTAGGTCCTCAAGTGCAGCCCTTTGAGATTAATAATATTGAAAGTAATAAAACCATTGAACTAATAAATTAAGCTAAAAGGTAGTTTTATGAAAAAAAAAGAAGAAAATAGATAAACCATTGATTATTTTGATTTTTATAAAAGAAGAAAACCAAATTACCAGTACCAAAAATGAAAGGGGTGAACATACCACCAATGAAGAGGAAATTGAGACAGCTGTTAGGAGCTATTTTGCCCAATTATATGCCAATAAATTTGATGATATAAATGAAGTAGATGAATATCTACAGAAATATAATTTGCCCAGATTAACAAAAGAAGAAATGAAATAGTTAAATTACCCAATCTTAGAAAAATAAATTGAAGAAGCTATCAAAGAATTTCCTAAGAAAAAAATCCCCAGGACTAGATGAATTCAGAAGTGAATTCTCCCGAACATTTAAAGAACAAATAATCCCAAGTTATTTAAACTATTTAGAAAAATAGACAAAAAAGGAGTCCTACCAAATTCCTTTTATGACACAAATATGATGCTGATACCCAAACCAGGAAAAGCTAAAACAGAAAACTATAGACCAATTTCCCTAATGACTATCAATGCAAAAATTTTAAATGAAATAAAAGCAAAGAGATTACAGCAATATATCACTAGGATCATACACAATGACTAGTTGAGATTTACATCAGGAATTCAGAGCTGGTTCAGCATTAGGAAACTATCATTATAAATGACCATGTCAATAACAAAACCAATAGAAATCACATCATTATCTCAACAGATGCAGAAAAAACCTTTGGCAAAATACAGCATCCATTCTGATTAAAAACACTACAGAGCATAGGAATAGAGTATACCTTAACATGATAAGTAATGTTTATCTAAAACTATCAGCAAGCATTATCTGTAACGGAGAATAAGCTAGAAGGATTCTCATTACAATCAGGGGTGAAGCAAGGAAGCCCGTTATCACCTCTATTATTTAATAGTATACTAAAAATGTTAGCTATAGCAATAAGAGAAGAAAAAGAAATTGAAGGAATTAGAAAAGGCAATGGGCAAATAAAACTATCACTCTTTGGAGATAATATGATTTTATACTTAGAAAATCCTAGTGAACCAATTTTAAAAAATAATGGAAATTATTAACAACTTGAGCAGAGCTGCAGGATACAAAATAAACCCACATAAAATCATCAGCATTTCTATATATTACTAACAAAGTCCAGCAGCAAGAGGTAGAAAGAGAAATTCCATTTAAAATACCTGTAGACAATATAAAATACTTGGGAGTCTACCTGCCAAGACAAGCCCAGGAACTATATGAACACAACTATAAAACATTTTTCACGTAAATAAAGTCAGATCTAAACAATTGGAAAGATATTAATTGCTCATGGATAGGCCAAGCCAATATAATAAAAAATGACAATTCTACCTAAATTAATCTATTTATTCAGTACCATATCAACCAAACTATCAAAGATTATTTTATAGAGCTAGAAAAAATAATAAAAAAATTCATGTTGAAAAACAAAAGCTCAAGGCTATCAAGGGAATCAATAAAAAGAATGTGAAAGAAGATGGTCTAGTAATACCAGACTCAAACTATATTATAAAAGTGGAAATTATCAAAACAATCTGGTATTGACTAAGAGATAAAGTGGAGGATCAGTGGAATACATCAGGTACAAATTACATTAAATGACCATAGTAATCTAATATATGATATACACAAAGAGCCAAGCTTTTGGAATAAAAGTTCATTATTTGACAAAAACTCTTGAGAAAACTGGAAAACAGTGGTAGAAACTAGGTATAAACCAACATCTCATACTGTATACCAAGAGAAGGTCAAAATGGGTACCTATTTACACATAAAAGGTGATAGCATAAGCAAATTAAAAGAGCATGGAAGTATATTTGTCAGATTTATGGCTAAGGGAAGATTTTAAGACCAAAAAAGATATAGACAACATTATAAAGTGTAAAATAATTTTGATCACATGAAATGAAAAAGGTTTTGTACCAACAAAACCAATGCAAACAAAATTACAAGGAAAACAGAATACTGGGGAAGCTATCTTGCAACAAGTATCTGATAAAGACCTCATTTCTCAAATATATAACAAACTGAGTCATTTATAAAAATACAAGTCATTCCCCAATTGATAAATAGTCAAAGGATATGAGCAGGCAGTTTTCAGATAAAGAAATCAAAACTATCTACAGTCATATGAAAAAATGCTCTAAATCACTATTGATTAGAGAAATGCAAATTAAAACAACTCTGAGGTACCACCTCACACTTACCAGATTGGCTAATATCACAAAAAAAGAAAATGTTGGATGTTGGAGGGGAAATGGGGAAACTGAGACATTAATGCACTGTTGGTAGAGTTGTGAAATGATCAGTCATTCTAGAGAGCAATTTGAAACTATGCCCAAAGGGCTATAAATTAGTACATACCCTTTCATCCAGCAATACCACTGTTATATCTATATTCTAAAGACATCCAAAAAGGGGGAAAGGATCTATTTGTATAAAAATATTTACAGTAGCTCTTATTGTGGTGGCTAAGAATTGGGAATAGAAGGTATGTCCATCAGTTGGGGAATAACTAAACAAGCTGTGGTATATGATTGTAATGGAATACTATTGTGTTATAGGAAATGATGAACAGAATGATTTCAGAAAAGCCTGGAAATATTTATATGAACTGATACACAGTGAAGTGAACAGAACCAGGAGAACATTATACACAGTAACAGCAATATTGTTTGATGAAGAAATTTGAATGACTTAGCTATTCTCCACAATATAATGATCCAAGACAGTCCCAAAGGACTAATGAAGCATACTATCCACCTGCTTAGAAAGAACTGTTATTAATAGAATACATACTGAAGCAGACTATTTTTCAATTTCTTTCTTTTTTTGATCATGATCTTTTTTTAAATTTATTTATTTTAAGTTTTCAACATCCATTTCTACAAAATTTTGAGTTCCAAATTTTCTCCCCATCTCTCCCTTCCCCCACCCCAAAGTGCTGAGCGTTCTAACTGCCCCTACCACCACCAATCTGCCCTCCCTTCTAACATCCCTCCCTTCCGTTATCCCCATCTTCTCTTTTGTCCTGTAGGGCAAGATAAATTTCTATGCCCCATTACCTGTATTTCTTGTTTCCCAGTTGTATGCAAGAACAATACTCAACAGTTGTTCCTAAAACTTTGAGTTGCAACTTCTCCTCCTTCCTCCCTCCCCACCCATCCCCATTGGGAAGGCAAGCAATTCAATATAGGTTATATATGTGTAGTTTTGCAAATGACTTTCATAATAGTCATGTTGTGTAAGACTAACTATATTTCCCTCCATCCTATCCTGCCCCTCATTTCTTCTATTTTCTCTTTTGACCTTGTCCCTTCTCAAGAGTGTTGAATTCTAATTGCCCCCTCCTCCCATTGCCCTCCCTTCCATCATCCCTCCCCACCCTGATTATCCCTTTCTCTCCCACTTTCCTGTATTGTAAGATAGATTTTCATACCAAAATCAGGGTGCATTTTGTTCCTTCCTTGAGTCAAATATGATGAGAGTAAACTTCACGGTTTCCTTCTCACCTCCCCCCTTTTTCCCTCCATTGAAAAGTCTTTTTCTTGCCTCTTTTATGAGAGATAATTTGCCCCATTCCATTTCTCCCTTTCTCCTCCCAATACATTCCTCTCTCACCCCTTACTTTCATTATTTTAGATATGATCCCTTCCTATTCAACTCACCCTGTGCTCTCTGTCTCTGTCTCTCTATGTCTCTGTCTCTCTGTCTCTGTCTCTGTCTCTCTCTCTCTGTGTTTGCGTGTATGTGTGTATAATCCCACTAACTATGCAGATACTGAAAAAAGTTTCAAGAGTTACAAATATTGTCTTTCCATGTAGGAATGTAAACAGTTCAACTTTAGTAAGTCCCTTATGATTTTTCTTTGCTGTTTTCCTTTTCATGCTTCTCTTGATTCTTGTGTTTGAAAGTCAAATTTTCTTTTCAGCTCTAGTCTTTTCTTCAAGAATGCTATTTCATTGAATGACCATTTTTTCCCCTGAAGTATTATACTCAGTTTTGCTGGGTAAGTGATTCTTGGTTTTAGTCCTAGTTCCTTTGACTTCTGGAATATCATATTCCATGCCCTTCGATCTTTTAATGTAGAAGCTGCTAGATCTTGTGTTATCCTGATTGTATTTCCACAATATTTGAATTGTTTCTTTATAGCTGCTTGCAATATTTTCTCCTTGACCAGGGAACTCTGGAATTTGGCTACAATATTCCTAGGAGTTTCTCTTTTTGGATCTCTTTCAGGAGGTGATTGGTGGATTCCTTGAATACTTATTTTGCCTTCTGGTTCTAGAATATCAGGGCAGTTTTCCTTGACAATTTCATGAAAGATAATGTCTAGGCTCTTTTTTTGGTCATAGCTTTCAGGTAGTCCCATAATTTTAAAATTGTCTCTCCTGGATCTATTTTCCAGGTCAGTTGTTTTTCCAATGAGATATTTCACATTATCTTCCATTTTTTCATTCTTTTGGTTCTGTTTTGTGATTTCTTGGTTTCTCATAAAGTCATTAGCCTCCATCTGTTCCATTCTAATTTTGAAAGAACTATTTTCTTCAGTGAGCTTTTAAACTTCCTTTTCCATTTGGCTAATTCTGCTTTTTAAAGTATTCTTCTACTCATTGGCTTTTTGGACCTCTTTTGCCAATTAAGTTAGCCTATTTTTCAAGATGTTATTTTCTTCAGCATTTTTTGGGTCTCCTTTAGCAAGTTGTTGACTCACTTTTCATGATTTTCTTGCATCTCTCTCATTTCTCTTCCCAATTTTTCCTCCACCTCTCTTACTTGATTTTCAAAATCCTTTTTGAGCTCTTCCAAGGCTTGAGACCATTGAATATTTATTTTGGATATTTGGGATACAGAAGCCTTGACTTTTATGTCTTTCCCTGATGGTAAGCATTGTTCTTCCTCATCTGAATGGATGGGAGAAGACATCTGTTCACCAAGAAAGTAACCTTCTATAGTCTTATTTTTTTCCCCTTTTTTGGGACATTTTCCCAACCAGTAACTTGAATTTTGGGTCCTTTGTCAAGAGTAGGGTATACTCTGGGGATCTGTAAGATTTCAGTTCCTCCAAGGTGGCATAATCAAGTGAGTACACTGGTCTGGGAGCAACAAGAAATTTTTGTGCCTAGGATCTGTGAGTAGTAGAGTTTCCTCTCTACAACCACCTGGGCTCCAGTTCCACCAAGCCAGCATTGGGGGCTGAGATTCAGATAAACTGCTCAATTGCTCCATGGGCTTTAGGTGGGGGCAGGGCCACCATGCAGGGCTGAGGTAAGGGTCAGCTGCTCACTTCCCCCAGGGGTTTTACGATCCAACAATAGATGCAGGCTGCTATGGGAGCTGCTGCAGCCTGATGCGGCCTCTGCTGCTGCTGCCTGAGGCTGAAACTATGGGAAGACCCTGCTCCCTTCTAGGCCAGCTGAATCCCTTTCACTGACCTTTGGCACCTGTGAATCCAGAGATCTGCAAACCACTGCTGCTGCTGCTGGGGATTCCACCCCTGAGGCCTGCTCGAGTCCTCCTCTGGGGGCTGTGCAGCTCAGCCAAGGCTAAGCTGGGCTCCATGTCCAGTGCAACAGACCTTTCCTGTTGGTCTTTCAGGTCACCTTGGGTTGGAAATATCCTCCACTCCATTGTTCTGTGGCTTCTGCTGCTCTAGAATTTATTGAGAGTCTTTCTTTAAAGGTATTTCATGGGCTTTGGGCGAAGAGCTAGTGTATGTGTGTCTTTCTACTCTGCCATCTTGGCTCTGCCCCCACCTTTTTTTCTTTTATTAGAGTCTTCTTATGTAAAATGACTAATATGGAAATGTTTTACATATTTGTACATGTATAACCTATATCTGATTGCTTACCATCTCAGGGAGTGGGGAGGTGAAGGAAGGAGGGAGGGATAGAATTTAGAACTCAAACCTTTAAATAAAAAAAAAAATTAAAATTTTAAAATGAAATAAAATAAATAAATAAAATGATTTTTAAATGTAAAGAACAAAAAAAGACTCGAAACATCCTGTGTATGCATGCATGTGCAATCATGTAATGTATGCATCCACACATATGTATTGCACACATGTGTCTGTGTATATGTATGTATATTCATAACACACATATACATACAAGTATCTACTCATGCATATATAAACAAAAGTATACATACATATATACATAAATCCACATATATGTGTGTATATATGGATATATGTATGTATATAGTTTATTTCAATGCAGTTTAAATTTAGCCTTAATTCATGTTTTGAAAACCTTCAAGAACTAGCTACTATTATCAGTGTCAAAGGGGTTAGATTTGTGTATCTTTCCTAGGTATTCTAGGTGATATGAGATGTTGCACCAACCAGGATTTTTGCACTGTATTTGGTTCCTGATTTGCCTTATAGAGCCTGAATCTTTGTGACTCCATTTGGGGTTTTTTTGGCAAAGATTCTGGAGTGGTTTCTCATTTCCTTCTTCAGCTCATTTTACAGATAAGGAAACTGAGGCAAGCAAGGTTAAGTGACTTGCTTAGGGTCACCCAGCTAATAAGAATCTGAGGCTGGATTTGAACTCAGGTCCTCATGACTCCAGGCCTGGTGCACTAACTTCCTTATAAAACTAACACATAGTGTGGTCCAGGACCTCAAGGCCATGTGGCCTGCTTGGACCTTGGGTATGGCCTTTTGACAGAGTCAAAAAGTTTACAGAACAAATCCTTTTATTAAGGGGATTTGTTCTGTGAAGTTTGGATTCAGTCAAAGGGCTGCACTTGAGCACCTAGAGGGCCACATGTACCTTCAAGATCACAGGTTCATTTTAACATTTACCTGCAAGGAGGTATACTTTATTATTTTGCTCACTAGGTGGTGAACAATTCCAGTGGTCACATTTTACCAAAAATTTGCCCCCTCCCACCTAAGCTTAAGGGCTTAAAGAGTTGATCAAAGGAAAGCCCTTTTGATCTGGTTTCTGAATGAGTCTAGACAATGACACAAAACATTTTCAAACCCTACCCCCTGCTTGTTTGAGAAATTTCCTCTTCTCTGTTGACCCTCTAATGCTGTTGATTCACAGGAAAGCAACTTTTCTCTGGCTACATGGTTCATTAAACTTAGTAATAAATTTTTTTTAAATTGCAAAGAAAATATTAATCATCTGTAAACCTCCTGCTTGTTCTTACACATCTTTAGGGTAGTTGAGGAATGGTCCTGTGTCACTTGCTCCTACAGATCAAGGAAGGAATTAAGGAAGGACATTCTAGTCTAATATATCTCCAGGGAGCAGGAATCAGACATTGGAAAGCAAGAGAAGTGAGAGGAAGAAAGTTGTCATTTTGCCACAATTATGCAATTTTTGGAAGTTGCCCTTGTTCTCTGTCTAGTCTAGACTTGGTTCTACTTTTCAGTTCCCAGCTGAACACTTTGGCTTCAGTTTTGATCAACTTTCCTACACATTTCCCAGTGTCTACTGGCAGAAAAGCAGGTCTCACCTTTCTGCTTTCTAAGGTCTTCACCAAGGTTAATGGGAGAACAGGAATGGCAGATTCCTTTGGTTATGGAGGGGGAGGTGGAAAAAGGAGGAATATAGCAACCTTCAGATATATCCTACAGTATTGTCCTCTTATCTCCAACAAGCACTGCTCTGCAGAGTCCAGAACAGAGGGCTTAGCTTAAGGATTGTGGCATGATCATGGGCTGCAAATATAAAACAGAATCAAATTATTTCTTTTTGGTGTAAAAGCGCAATGATGGTAAGCTGTTAGAAGCAGAGGTTACATTTTACAGAAGCGATGGAACAACCTTCTGAGAAAGACAGTCCCAGTAGGAGGAGGAAAATTGGGCTAACCTGATCCTAGCCCGTGACTAATAATCCCTGAAGAAATAGGATCATAGGATTTCAGAATTGGAAGGAAACCGAGAGGCATCTAGTCCAACTCTTTTTTTTAACAGATGAGAAAATAAACAGAGAAATTAAATGGTTTACTCAAGGTCATGCAATCAGGAAGTAGCTGACCTGTCTGATTCTAAACCCAGTGTTCTTTTTAGTATATCAAGCAAATAAAAGATAGCTTACAGAACTGTTTACTATCATTTACACAATCTACCTTAAAACTCTATATAAATGTGAGTTACTATTATTACTTAGAAACCTGGAATACTAGACCTATCAGGTTCTGAGAAGCTTGGGAATATTTGCTTCATTCATGTCCTCAATGTAAGTTTAGGATCAAAGAGAGCTAAAAGAGGTCTAAGACATCTAATCCAACTCCCTCATTTTATAAATTAAGAAACTGAGGCACAGAGAGGACAAATGACTTGCCCAAAATTGCACAGGTAATAAGTAGCAAAGAGAATTTGAATCTGAGTTCTCTGGACTGGATGTCAAATCAGGTGCTGTTTCAGGCCATGTATCTACTGTTGTGTGACATGTTAGTACTATGGACAGCACAATGTGCTACATTTTCTTTTCACAGACTACAATTTGAATTTTCCTTATGTACACAGAATTTAACTAGTTTGGCAAAGGCACAGTCTGGAAACTTGGAAAGTCTCCATCATCTTTGTGGCCCAGATCTCTCAAAAACAGAAACCCTCTTGACCCTAAAAATGATTAGGCTTCTGGGCCAAGACTGGGGAACTGATCCCCTTTCCTTTTGGCATGGAAAAAGGAATGGGATGCAGAATAGCAAGGAGTGATTTGATAACATTTTTCAAATATGTGGTATAACTATAAAAAGTTATTTCCAAAAATTGGGTAATGGGGGAAGTGATAAAGAAACCTCTTGATCAATTGATTCACACATCTCTCCACTAGTTCATTTTATAGACAGAAAGCAAAGGGCAGACAAAACATAATGAGAAATTAGTATCTTAAGTGCAAAAACTGGAATGGTTTATCTTTGGAGGAAAGATTCATCCTTACTAGAGGTCTTGTTATTCCTTTACAATGTATGAAAAAAGTTTCCCTCTTTAAATTATAAAGGAAGCCCCTGACTCTCTGCAATTCCCCAATAGCTGAGCAGCCAGTTTGTTTCTAGTTTTTTGCTACCTTTAAAAAGAAAAGTGCCATCACTTTTTCAACTTCCTCCTTTAAAGCACACTTCCTACAAATGAGAATATTCATGGGCTTACATCACTACTCTTTGGGCTCACCTCTAGGAAGTGTAGTCCAGAGAGGCTTTCCTGAGTAGGGATGTTACCCTACCCTAATCATTGTTAGGGATGTAGTTTTGGGAAAATGCCCACTACTACAGCTACATAAAGTCATCAAGCCAAAGTCTGTCTCACTGCAACTTCTACTCATTTCTTCTAACTTTTTCCTCTGGAGCCTAGTAAAATAACTCTAATTCCTCTTTCACATAATAGTTCTTCAAATACTTGAAGAAACCATGTGAAGATGCAGTCAGAGAAAGATACTAAGTGCTGTAGCAATTCCTTAAAAAAGAAAAAAGACATTACTTTTGTCTAGAGCATCATTCAGGGAACATTTTGTAGAACCTTAAAGGCTAGGTAGGAATTGGACAAGTGGGGCTGAGTGGGGAGAGAACATTTCTAGAAAGTACAGAATATATTTGAGGAGCAATGAATAATGAAATTGCTAGAAAATGGGATGTGTGAAGGATAGCAGTGGGAATAAGACCAAACTGAACTCAAAAACAGAAGTGGCAGTAACAACAGGATTTCAAAATAATGCCTGTGGACTTCAATAAATCATATAGCTCTGATCCTGTTGCATCCTTATAACTACCCTGTCTATACCCCCTCAAGACTTCATCGATGTGCCATTGAAGTTGTCTACTGAGAGAAATATAATCACAATGAACTCATATTAAATTGTATCAGATTTTTTTGAAAACTCTTGTTGAAAACATTATCTACCCTTAAAGTTCTTTGAAAATTAGCCAACAAAAATATAGCAGTGCAAATACTAATTACAGATTTTCTGCCAACAAAACCCATACAACTTGCCTCATTAAGTCTTCCCAGAAATACAGGACTACAATGATTTCTGCCAAGCCTATTGTATTGAAAGAAAACTTTAATCTTCCAAAATTAAAAAAAAACTTAAAATCTTTTATTTTCTCCTACAAAATTGGAACTTTCAATACATTTAAAACATCTATTCAAAAAAAATATTTTTTTTTAAAAAAAGAAATTCCCTAAAGTGGTAGGTTGCAATAGAATTTCCTACAATTATACTCAGGAGGCCATATAATTTAAAGTTAATGGCTTATTTTTTGACTTGGCTTATTGCTACCTGCTCCTATATTAATTCTTCCTCTTTGGCTTTGCCAGAAACAAAATTAACAGTTCCTACTCAGTTAAGTATGGCAGGTTAAGGGCACAATTCTAAGTTCTGACTTTGGGAAGTACATTTATTTGATTGGCATCAGTGACTGCTTAGAACTAAACTGTCTCCATCTAAATTGTCATTGAACCTATGACCTAATTTATAAGTGTCCATTTTAGTTATCACCTATCTATCTAAATGGCAAGAACCTTAAGGAGGATTGACAGAATTGTAGAATGTTAGTACGATAGACTAAATGTGGGGAAACCTGATTTTAGGGGAAAGGTAATCTTTCTTATTATAGCTTCAGTCAGTTAACCAATTCCCGATCAATCAAAGTGACTCCAGATCAGTTAATTAATCAATAACAACAAACATTTATTAAGCAAGCACTTCCTATGTTTCAGGCACTGTGCTAGGCAGTGGGAATAGAAATATTTTAAAAAATGAAATAATTCCCACTCTCAAGGAGCTAACATTCTAATGGAAGAAAATATCCCACAGATAAAAATCCCACTCATATATTTTTTATGTAAGACCATACTAAATGATACATAAATTTGAAAGCCAAAGCTGCTGAATTAAGAGGGAATAATAAGTTATATAACAAGAAACTAAATCAGGTCGTAACTGTTTGCTACTGTTGTTTGCAATAACAAACTCCAAAATCTGGAATAGTTTTACAAAGAAATTTATCAGGTTATTTGGCAAAGGAGAGTGGACTGAAAGGGAAATGTGGCTCCCTTTCATCCAAGCTCTGGAAAGATTACATTAGAAAGGATTTAGACAAGAGTGCTGGCACATGAACCGCAAAACCTCATGGACACAGTTAAGCAATTTTGCTGAGAGACCAACCTGAAAGCAAGTGTATTGAGATAGATAGGAGTAACTGTAAAGATTCAGTAAAATCTGAGTAAAGAAAAATACAAGAGAACTCAAAGTACAAACTTGCATATACCCAAAACAATTCCTGAATGTGGGGACCCCAAACATGTGGAGATCCAGGACCTGGGGTAATCCAAAATATCTTGTAGTCATTTCAGGAATTCCTAGACAGTTACTAGGGTCAGGTGACATTCTGGCTTCAGGCAACCTTTAATCACATGAGATTGGATTCAAACAGTTTAATTATCTTTCCCAAATTTAACAAATCATTTCCCAATATAACAAATCATTTCTCCCGACATTACTCAGAAAAACAAAAGACTACTCCTTTTCTTTGTATCTCCAAGGTAGTATTAATTGATTCTTCATTCAATTCTGTGAGGATTGTCTACAGAGCATGGCGACAGTCTGACTCAAGTCATTGCTCTGACCTTGTGGCTCAAGGTTAAATCTACTCTGCCTAATTCTCTTCATGTCCAGTCTCTACATGGCAGAAAGAAAATACTGCACAGATAAAAGTCCCATCCATGTATTTTTATGTAAGACCATACTGAATGACACGAATTTGAAAGCCAAAGATGTTGAATTAAGAGAGAATATTTCAATTGATAGAATGTAGAGCCATTTTATAGTGAAAAGGATTTTGGTGGCAAGAATCTGTCTTCTGGATATTCAGTACCTGGAGCTGCTGAAAAATGGTGGTCTACAGCACCTGCCCTGGAGGGCACTGACTCCTCTGGGACAGACCACTGAAGCCTTTTGCTCTTACAGCCATCATCATGGTCCAGACAATATGCCAGGGTTCAGAATGCTATGACCAGATCCATGTCACTTACTTTCTTTCCATACAGCTACCCTTTCTTTTGCTCCCATATTTACTGTCAATTATATTTCTGCCAGCTGTATGCCTGTTGCTTGAGGCAGACTTGCACAGGTTCAATTTTTTAAAATTTTATTGATATCTTTTGTTTTTGCATCACCTACATTTCCCCCTGTAACTCTCCCAGAGGGCCATTCTCTTAAATAGAAAGAAGAGAGCCAAAGTTCCACAAAACTAATGAATAAGTAAATGGATAGATGGGTGACTGAATGAATAAACAAAAAAAAATTTATTAAATTGCTGCATATGTAAATCACTGTGCTATACACTGGGGAAACAAATAGAAAAGCAAGACAGTCCCTGTTCTCAAAGAGCTTACAACATAATAAAGGAGACAACATAGAAAGTTTCAGATGCACGTCAGATGGAAGGACCTTGTCCTCCTTAAGTCACAGTGGGGAAGAAAATGATAATAATTTATCTTTTAAAAATGTGATTTCAATAGATAAAAACCACCTTTCTGATGCAGAGCCATTTCATAGTGCCAAGGACTTTGATGGCAAGAACCTCTTTTCTGCATATTTACTACTGTGTCTGCTGGAAAGTCATTGTTTGTAGCACCTACAGAAACAATCACCAGATCACGTCTTTACTAGAGTTGCTCCCATGAATGATTGCTGAAGAGACTGGGTTAGAAGCAGGACTAATTAATGGTCTGGAATAGTGGTGGTGGTGGTGGTCCATTGTTTCCAGGGCTCTTGGATTCAGAGTCCCAAGCTATCTCCATCAGTCTGAAGAGAGGTGATGGCAGTGTTCTGACTTGCTTTGAACCAATGTTGTTTTCTGTCAGTGTTGCTGCAACTGGGTTGGCTTGCCTATCCTTTAGGTGATAGTTCCTTGGCAATTGGTGGAGATGGTTGAACCCTTCTCCACATGGGTTGCTTCCCTGGATAGCGTCTGAAAGGGCTGGACTTTCAGTGGTCTGAGTAAGGGTGGGAGGAGAATTGCTATTCCCAAAGCTCATGAGCTTAACTAACCAATATATTTTAAAACTTTGACATATGAAATATTCTATACCTGTAGTATGCTATTTCTTCAAAGAAGTAGGATGAGATGTCTTCTCATATATCTTTTTGGGGGCAAAACTTGGTCAGTGTACTTAGGAAACACTTTTTTTATTGTTTTGTTTTAGTTCTTTCTGTTTATATTATTGTACTTGATATGTGTATTGTTTTCCTGGTTCTGCATACTTTATTTTGCCGCAGTACCTGTAAGTCTTTTCATGCTTCTCTATATTTGTCATGTTCATAGTTTCTTAAAGTCTAGAAATATTCCATTACACTTATATGTCACAGTATTTTTTTTAATGCCTTATTGGTAGGCATCGACTTTTTTCTGGTTCCTTGCTATGGCAAAAAGTAGTTATAAATATTTTAGTATATAATGGGACCTTTCTCTTGGTTATTGACAGCCTTCATGTATATACCTAACAGTGGAATCACTGGTCAAAGATTATGGACATTTTAGTCACTTTTTGCATAATTCCAAATAGCTTTCCAAAAGAGTTGTGTTAATTCACAACCCCACCAACAATGTAGTGGAGTATGTGCCTGTCTTTCCACAACTTCTTAAACATTGTTTCCATTTTTGGCCATCCTCTCCAATTTACTGACTATAAATGAATACTTTAGGGTTGTTTTGATTTGTATTTCTTTTAATACTGGGAAAGACAACATTATGCTGGATAAAGAACCTGCCTCAAAGCCAGGAAGATTTAAGTTCAAGTCTCATCACTGATACATACTAGCTGTAGAACCCTAGGGAAATCACATAACTTCTCAGTACTCCAGGCAAATACATAAGTTGCAACTATATAATAAGTTGTGTATATATGCAATATATAAGGTGCCAAACTGCATTGGAAGAGGGAATTACCTTACCTGTGAATTCCCTATACTGATGATAGGTCTGACGCCTATCCTATAGTTTTAGCAATTTAGTATATTCTTTAATATGGTTGTTAATGGCTTGCAGTTCTAACCTTTGACCCCCTCATCTGTTGGGGAATTACTTGATTCTATTAGACACTTCCATTTTAGAATAGTATGTTCCTTCAAATGATCTACCTGTTAAATCACTAAAGAGTAGGGTTAGATGGAATTATGTGCTCCACTGCCACCTTCAGCAACTTTCATTGTACTTCTCATTTACTAACCCTCTCACCTCCTCCATGTCATTGAAACTTGATTCTCCCCTGAGGATACCATGTCCACAGTAACAGTTAATAAAAGGAAGTTCACTAAACCATAGCATTGAAAGGATATTCAGCAAGGATACAGTGTTGATTCAGGTAGGCCAGCATCTTTAATCACCATACAGAAATTCATCTGTTAGAAGTGTATATTAAATTGTAGAGATGTGGGACATTTATCAAATCTTCCTCCTCCCACCATGGGCTTCATGTGACTCAGGCTGTGGGCTGGGTCAGAGCTCAAAGCAGGTCACATGGGCCTATTAATGGGCAGGGAAGATCTTCAAATTCCTTTAACATTATAACCACTCAAATCTTAGGGACAGCTTTCCTGTTTTTTAGGGAAAAACTAACCCAGCCCATATGGTAGGTACCCTAGATGTTACTCCTGTCCTTGATGGCAAGGTATTAATAGTCTTCTAGACTACTTAAATGGTCTTAGAGTAGCTATTAGCATAGCCAATATGAGCTCTGAGTATCCGATTTCAAATCCTATTCCCATTGGTAAATCAAGTTCCTAGAGTTTGGCTTGCTATACCTTCCCTTCATGGTGCCCAGGATAAACCAGAAGGTTGAAAGGTGATTCTCTAATGCCATTGGCTTGAATGAAGAAGAAGAAGGAAAAGGAAAAGAAAGAGAAGGAGGAGGAAAAAGAGGAGGAAGAGAAGGAGAAGGAGAAGAGGAAGGAGGAGGAAAAGGAGAAGACAAAGGAGAAGGAGGAGAAGGAAGAGAAGGAGAAGAACAAGAACAAGAAGAACAAGAAATAAAAGAAGAAGAAAAATTCTTGTAACTATCAGTCAGTGAAACCCAGTTTTATTAGTTTGGACTCAGCCCCTAGGATGAAAGAATACTAAGACTTAACGAATCTGGAGATCTGACATCACTTCCCCTCTTCTCAAACCCTCCTCTTCCCCCTCCTCCCCTGCCTGCCCTTCCTGCTTCTGTGTTTTGGCAAGTTAGAGTTAAATTTCCTGGCTCCCTGCCTCTTGTTCCTTCTCAGGAAATTCATTTCACTTGTCCATATTACCCTGCTTCCTTGCCCCACTGGTGACAGGGCATTCTCCTATTAGTGGCACATCAGCTCTTAGCCAAAACACTGAGTCTAAGTTCTGAGTAGCCTGGCCTTTGATTGGAGTATATGACCTGTTGCACATCTCTGAGTCTCCAACCATGTGCTGACTGTGGAATTGTTGGAGAAAAGGGGCACAAATACCTATATTATTCCTCTTTGGCATCTGATTACCCCAATAATTGCTTTGCCTGGGCAGCATTGTCACTCTTCAAGAACAATTCCTTCCTTTTTTGTACTTCAGTAAGAAATAAATGTAGCCAAAAAAATGAAATCACACAGTGTCCATCTCCAAAAAATTTTATCTTTATCTGAACACTGCTCTATCAGGAGGTGGGTTATCTTAGGTCCTCTAGAGACATAGTTGGTCAGTCCACTGATCAGAGTTTTTAAGTCTTTCAAAGTTGTTTGCATTTATAATATTGTCTGCATAATTTGTTATCTCAGTACTGCTCACTTCACACTTCAGTTCATATTACCAAGAATGTTCTGAAATCATCTATTTCGTCATTTCTTACAGCATAATAATATTCTGTTACCTTCATATGCCCACAATTTGTTCAGTCATTCTCAGAATAGGCATCTCCTTAGATTCCTTTCCTTTCCTTTCCTTTTTTCCCTTTTATTTTTCTTTGCCTTCTTTTCTTTTCTTTAATCTCTCCTTTAGGATCAGGAAGTTTGTTTTGCTAATAGCCATTCCTGGTTTTGTTTTTTTTTAACCATCATTTTCAGGTAGTTCAACGATTTTTAATTATGTCTTCTTTATCTCTCTTAACCCAACCCTAACCCTGCTTGTTTGATATATTACTACATCAAATTGTGTGTTTGTTCAATCGTTCTTTTTCCATTTCAGATAAGAATGAACTTCATCTGATATTTGCTCCTCCTACTTCTTTCTCCATGTTTGTATACTCTTTTTTCTCATGTTCCTCAATTATGATAAATAGCAAATTATTCACATTCTTTCTCCTTTCTACAACAGGATAGAGTACCTGCAGCCTTAAGGCTGCATGTGGCTTTCCAGATCCTCAAGTACGGCCCTTTGACTGAATCCAACTTCACAGAACAAATCCCCTTAATAAAAGAATTTGTTCTGTAAAATTTGGACTCAGCCAAAGGGCCACATCAAGGACCCAGAAGGCCACAGGTTCCCCTCCCCTAGTGTATTCCTTTTGCTCACTCTAGTTTTTCCCCTCTTAAAATTCTTAGAACAAAATCAATCCATCTCTAGATCCTCTGGTTTTTGTATTTAACTCCTTCTTTGCCTTTGAATAACTGAAGTTACATAGTTCCTCATTAGAACGTTAGCATCACATCACCATGAAACCCTTCTAATTTCTCAAGTAAATTTACCTTTCTAGCATTTTTTTTGGCTGTTGCATTTATCTTTCAAAGTTTCTACTCAGTTTTGATCTTTTCTTTAGGAACATATGAAAGTACATTGTGTCCATTTTCCCCCTGTAGAATTGTATGCCACTTTGTGGGGTAAGTTATTCTTTGTCATAAGCCTGCCTCTTTTACCTTTTTGGATATTACATTCCAAGATCTTCTAGTCACTACTAGTCATTAATAGCAAAAGTTGCCAGATCTTATCTGATCCTGGCCACGGTTCCTTGGTATATGAGCTACTTCTTTCTGAATTTATAATTTTTTTCTTTGATGTTAGAGCACAGGATTTTGGCTTTGATATCCCTGAGCTTTCCTTTTTATTTTTTCTTTCAAATAATGACAAATAAATTCTCTCTATTTTCAATTTGCCTACCGGCTTGAAAAAATTCTAGGTAGTTTTCATTTATGATTCCTTGAAATATCGTGTACAGGCTTTTTTTTTTTTTACCATCTTTTCAGGGAGTCCAATGATTCTTAAATTATTTCTTCTTTACTTGTAAGATTAAATATCTTATATCTTTCTTCTTTTTTTCCAATAATTTGATTTTTCTATAACATTTCTTACTGTCTCATGGAGTCATTGATTTCTGTTTGTTCCATCTATTCAAGTTGTCAGGGAATCCATTCTTGAATAAGGTCCATAATTTTTCCTTCTGAACTACTTTCATCGAAACATTTTTATTTCATTTTTATTCTATTTATTCTATTTGTTTTATTCTATTTACACATGGTTTCCTTTCTTCCAGGTATTCATGTAATCCTTATGAAAATCCATTAGTAAAATCCCTTTGAGTCTGTATTTGCAGTTCTTATAGAGTTACTTGAAACTTTTTTTTAAAGTTAATTTATTTATTTTTAGTTTTTGACATTCACTTCCATAAGTTTTAAATTTTCTCTCTCTCTTCCCTCCTCCCTAAGACGGTATACAATCTAATATAGGCTCTACATATACATTCTTATTAAACATATTTTCACATTAGTCATACAGCATAGAAATATTCGAATGAATGGGAGGAACCATGAGAAAGGAAAACAAAACAAAAGAAAAAAATAGTCTGTTTTGCTTTGCGTTCAGAATCCATAGTTCTTTCTCTGGATGTAGATGACGTTGTCCATCATGAGTGCTCTGGGGATGTCTTAGGTCCTTGCATTGCTGTGAAGGGCTAAGTCTATCAAAGTCAGTCATCGAACACTGTGGCTGTTACTGTGTACAGAGTTTTCCTGGTTCTCCTCAATTCACTCAGAATAAATTCATATAAGTCTTTCCAGGTTTTCCTGAAGTCTGACTGTGGAACCTTTTTATTTAAGGAGAATCTCTAGGTTTACAACAGTTTTTGATACTACTCAGTGTATTCTTTGGTTTTCTTATGTCTCCAGCTTTAGTTCCTGAAGTGGGGCTTTGTGCCAGGGCCAGGTTCTACCCCTCCTATAATTTCAAGGGGGGTGGTTAGCCCTACTTGGTCTTGACTTGAGTCATCTGAGTTCCTGTGCTGGCCTTTTCCTCCCAAGTTGAGGTTCCCATGGAGTTTTGAGGTTCAGAGCAATGGATCTTCAGGCCCTCTATGGCATCTCAGGACAAAGTTCTAGGGATCTTAGAGCTCTGGGTTATTTCAGTCTAAGCTGCACTGATCAGGCACTGCTCCTCTACTGAAAGTTTCTCAGGGTAGTCTTCCACTCTTGTTGTCTCTGGACAGAGAATTCTGTAGGCCACAAATGTCTTTTTGGTTGGGGGGGAGTAGGCTCCATCTTATTGGTCTGGGTCACTGTTAATTTTTTCTGGTGGAGTACCTTTTCCTATTGCCAATGGACTATTAGATGACTTTTTGTGTAGTTCTGTGGTGTAAGAAATCACTTTTGGGAACTTCTTGTTGGATTTATTGATCAATATCCATTTTGGTGTGAATTTTAGGGGATTTACTGGAGTAGTTAGGGGGAGCTGGGCAGCTTGTCCACTGTTCTGCCACTTTTTGGCTGGAAGTGCCACTCCCCATAACAGTTTTTACAGTCATACTTCCTTCTCAATTTACAGGGCCACCTCCTTAGGAAAGGCCTTTATTATATACCATTTACCTGGGTGACTGTAATGGCCTATTAACAGAACTTCCCACTCCTGTTATATTCCCCTTCCTGCCAATTTTTCATATTTTTGCCAGAATTATCATTTTTTATGATATAGAGGTAGTCAGATCATGTCTCTGTCCAAAAATCCTTATTGGTTTTTAAGCTCAAACTCTTCTGCCTGGCATTCAAGATCCTCCACATTATAGCACCGTCCTATATTTCTAGTCTTATATTTTTATTGCTCAATGTATTTCAAACAATCTGGACTCTCCTTTGCCCCGTTCCCTCAAACACACAGTACATTTTTCCATTCTTACTTTTCTTGCTTGTTGACTTCCTGTTGTTTTGATCAGTCATTTCTGACATTTCATGACCCCATTTGGGGTTTTCTTGGCAAAGATACTGGAGTAATTTGCCATATTTCCTTCTCCAGCTCATTTTACAGATGAGGAATTGAGGCAAAGAAGGTTAAATGACTTGCCCAGGGACACATAGCTAATAAGTGTCTGAGGTCAGATTTAAATTCAGGTCTTCCAGACTCCAGGCCAGGCTCTCTATTCACTGTGCTGTCTGGATGCCTGTTGGCTTCCTATTCATCATTTAAAAACCATTTTAAGTGCTTTATCCTCAGAGAAGCTTTTCCTACTTCTGTCAACAACCTTCATCTTTAAACTTAATAATACATTTTGTTTAGCATCTTGCTCCTGTAGTTATAATTATTATTAGATATTATACTTATCTACATTTGTTTCTTATCCCTTTATTAAACTAGTTCCATGAGGGAGCTCATTTAAACTCTGTGTCTCCTCAAGGTCTAATAAAGTACAAAGTAAAGTTAGTAAATGTTTATTGAATAAATAAATTTAATGATGAAAAAATTGAGACAGTGGAGGGGAGGATATTAAATATCTTGCTGAATGTTATATTCTTAGCAAATGACAGAGGTAGGATTTGAACCCACATTGTATGCTGTTTCTACACATTATACCGCAGCCCTTGGGGTTTCTCCAGGTAGTCAAGGAGACTTTTAACAATCCTGTCACAATCAAGATCTGTAGCCAGCAGGCTTTCCAGCTTAAGCACAGTTCAGGGAACATTATAAAACCTGAAGTCACAACTTTGTGTACGATACCCTTACTCTGGTGTATGAGTTTTTGAGGCCTTGGCCACAACCATTTGGGATAAATTAACTCCATAGAATGTGATTAGCAACCTATCTATACTTAGCAGTTTGTGCATCAAGCCTGTCCTTTTGTCAAGATAAAAACTATCTCAAACCCTCAAGCACTCTTTCAGACCACCCATTCGAACCCAGTCACCAATGTGGTGAAGAGGTAGAGGACAGGTGAACCAGTGCAGCTCAGTGGTAACCTCATCAACTCCACCTCTGTTCCCAAGGCAAAGAGTTGCATCCAAACAGAGAGCAAAGATTAGTCTTCTTGCCACTAAGGGTGAGGTAAACTGACCAAATCTTACTTCCATATTTCAGATCCTTAATTGAACTTCCAGGCCCTACTATTGTAGGTTCTAGCTATGGTACACTTGGGTGCCTCTGCAAATTTCATAGTCTTAGAATTCAGAAAGGATGAGTATCCCAGAAATCCCATGACATATTGAGACACTTAAAATAATAAATTGGCACCCAATTTGGTCCAGATCAGTGATCCTAGAGATCAAACCCCTATGGGACCAAGTGAATTTATTTTTCTACTTTCATTTTTTTTCAAAGGTGTTGGTGGGAAGGTGTAACAGCAAGCACCCTAGAACACCCAGGATGACCTGCTAGCACAGGTTCTTGGATCTGCCTTTCTTAAAGAAAAGCAATTTTTAAGGGGTCAACAATCTAATTACATTCACTTGTTCAGGGGAAAAGTCAGCACCCTGGACATCAGAGAAAATACTAGCAGAGAAAATATAAACAAAAAATACAACCAGAGAAATTAGCATAATGACCAATAGACAGGGTTCTGACTGCCTGAATCAAAGCAATATTGCTAAACACTTTACTTAAACCACTAGATCAAGAGAGCCTCTGCATCTGAATAGTCAGGGAGCTCCGAACATATGGCTACTCAGTCTCAACCAGGAAATCAAAAGATCCTTCTCATGAGTGACCCCTAAAGCAGAATACCAACTCAGAGTATATATATACTTCTCAGAGCCAGAAAGCATCACAACTCTCATGACTCAGTACCTAATCAACTTAGTACCAAAAGGTGTGCAAATCTTCCTACAAGCAAGCCTCCCCTAAGCAAGCTTTCCTTAATGTGTTTCACATGAGGCCTATTAATGGGCAGGGAAGATCTTATATCCCATTAGCATTACAGAAGGGGAGAAAATAGGTTTTTATTAACTAAAAAATGGAGGGGTGCTACAGATGTGGAATATTGCATGCATTTTCATATGAGGTTCCTGTTTATTGGTTTTAACTAATTGTTTTACTTTGTTACAAGAGTCCTTTCATGGAGTGGGTGTAATGTGTAAATGTTTGTAATGTAAAACCAAAACAATAAAACTTTTACAATATTGCTCTCAAGCTTTTCTCCTTTACAAAGGATTTTTTATCATCACTGCCATCTTCATGATGAATACAATGGAAATGAATAGAAGTAAAAGTATAATCATAGACCTCACTAAGATATGGAGGAAAAGTATGCCCCATATATGCAGCAATAGGGAAGAGAACAAGCATTTATTAAGTACCTACTATGCGCCAAATACTGTACCAAGTCCTTTACAAATAGTATCTAGTTGCATCCTCCTCACAGCAACTCTGGAAAGCAGGTGTTTATAGGGTCAGGTTGTTAATTAGTGGTGTGTTGGGTAAGTCATTTAACCTGTCATAGGCTCAATTTCCTTACATACAGAATGAAGGGATTGAGTTAGTTGATCTCTAAGGTTGCTTCTAGTCTTAAGAGTCTATGTTGAGCTATGTGTCTTCCCTCCCTTCTCCCTTTTGCTTCCCTTTTTCTTCCCCTCTTCTTTCATTTCTGCTTTCCCTTCCCCTTTCTGTTCCTCTCTCCTGCATTTTCTCTCCTCTCCTCCCTTCCCCTTTCCTTTCCTTTCCTCTCCCTTCTCTTCTCTTCTAGACCATGTTATTCTATGCTCTATCATGGTATGGTATGCTATGCCAGGCCACCCTATGCTGTTTGATGCCTTCATAATTCAGTCATTCCAGGCCAAAAATTGCACAGGAAATCATAGGCCCTATTCTGTAAAGCTCCTGTTGCTACTCAGATCTCCTAGTCCCCCTAGTGCATCTGATTCCATCATCAGTGCTGTGCAGCATTGGAGACTATGGTTTAGGACAAAACTAATGTAATTAAAAAATGAAATTGCTGGGAAAACTATCAGTGATATTTTTCTATCCACCTTTTTTTTTCTTCAGGTAAACGAGATATGTAATTTATAGAAAAAAATGGAAGTTTCACAATTCCAAAAAGTAATAGTGTCCATTATTTTAGGGTTTGATCAGAGCAAAGGTTTTCAAAACATGGTCTGAGGACTGCTAGGGGTTCCCAAGGCCCTTCAGGGAATCCCCGAAGTAAAAGCTTTTAATAATAATACTGAAGTTATTTGTCTACTAAAATACTCCTCCATTTCCAATTACATCTCTATGTGAAGCTGGATTATTTTTTGAAGTATACCTCAGCCAAAACAGTGCACTCAACAGAGCAAATGCAGAAGCAGAAAAGAGAATCCAGTTGTTTTCTGTTAAGCCATATATTCAAGATATTTAGAAAAATATGTAAAACAATGATACTAATCACTTTTTGTTTTGGAAAATATAGTTATTTTTAATAAAGTGTTATTTATGTTAACACATAGATTTACAATTGCTATTTTAAAATGGATTACTAAAAGATTTAAAAAAATTTATCGGTTTTAATTTCTATTAATGGCAAATAGTGACATAACTCACATAAACACAAACTTTTTGGTGTCCTGAATAATGTTTAGAAGTACAAAAGAGTCTTGAAACCAAACGGTTTAAGAATGATTGGACTAGAGAATAAAAGAGGCCCAGGTAGAAATATGAGTACAAGAGAGAAAGCCTGTTAAGATTACAAAAAGGTCTTCCTTGTAAAAGAAGCCCATTAAAAAATGTCTTCTTGACCACCAGGTTAATCCAACCCTTTCTTTAGTATCAGAACCTTTTAATTACCAGTACATAACTCTCTATTTGGGTACAGAGGTATTGTGTCTGAGTCACAGGCAAGGTAGTCAATCAGAGTAAATAAAATACAGAGTAAATAAAAGAAAGACACTAAAATCACTAGTGTGTGAGGGAAGGGCTCAACCAAATTATATGGGACTGAGATAAACATTTGTGTTTATTTTGGCATTACTCAACCCAGAACCCTCAAAATAAAAGCAACATATAAAATGCTTAATTATAAACATTTTAATATAACTAGTGCCTAGTCTGTGAATATTGTGTTCCACAATTACATTGCTAAGTAAGTTTATCTGGAATTTGGAACACAATTTCTCTTAGAATTAAAGTTATATATGGCAGTTAGATTTACACAGAAGTGAATTTATTTCACCTATTAGGTAGCTGAATTATAAGGCTAATAGTAGTAGCCTGAGTTTTGGATCATGTGGTACAGGTGGGAGGAGGAAGGCGGGGCAGAGAAGAAGAAAAGGAATTTCCATCTCCTTTTGTGGACAAAAACTGGCCCAAGGAAAAATTTTGGAAGTTTGTTCTTTGCATCCTCACATCTTTCTTTTCATATAGACAGTTGTGACTTGACATAAGTGGACCATTCTGCAGACCTTTACTTAAAAACAATTTTTAGTAATACAGATTTAGTAATCCAAATGGGGAAGAGAGGGAGGAGATAGAAAGGGGCTGTTTGCCGATGGAGTCTCTCTTCCCATTCATTCTTCTGATTTGACTTGGAGGATTGGTTTTTAGGGGATTTTTTGGTGGAGGCTGGTAGACCACTGAGCACTAAGCTGAGGGGCAGGAGAAGAGAGAAGGGGGAGGAGAGAGAGAGACAGAGAGAGAGAGAAAGAGAGAGAGACAGAGAGAGAGAGAGAGAGAGAGAGACAGAGAGACAGAGAGAGAGACAGAGAGACAGAGAGAGACAGAGAGAGACAGAGAAAGACAGAGAGACAGAGAGTCAGAGACAGAGAGAGAGAACACAAGAGCACATGGTACTGTAACTTAAGATGGGTATTTTGTTTTTGGAATGCAGATTTCTTTTAGAATACTTTGTGTAAAATAAAACTCACTTAATAAAAATTTACATAAAGGAGAACTACCTGTACTCACTTTCCATTTCCTGTTGTCTTTCTCTGTAGGCTTCCAGGCATCTTACGCTTTCTTGTTGCCCTAAGTACCCCTTTCCCCATCCCCACAGTGTAGCATGGTACTAAAGCCTTACTCCTTAATGTCTCCATATTAAAAACTTATCCAATGCATCTATTCTCAATCAAAATTCTCATTTCCTTAATGCAGCTGTTTTAGCTGTGTGTTAAGAGGAAAGTAATACAATTAAATGAATTTGTGTTAGTAGGTATTATGACAGCTCCTTATTCCTCCTAATGCTATTTCTTTTCTCAAACAAAGATGCTCATTAACTTAAATTACTCTTTAATTCATAGAATTATGGGTAGAATAACATTCAGTTCACCCTCCTCATTTCACAATTGAAGAAACTGAGGCCAGGACATTTATTGACTTGCTTAGTAAGGGCACCAATGTAATAAGTGACAGAGACAGGATCTCTCTAATGTCTAGACTTTATAATTTTACTAGTTACTATTTGTTACTAAGACAAATAAATTTTAAAGGTTATAAAGTATACCTTTTCTCCCACTTAAGATAAAATTGTTAAACATTGACCAGCATGCCTTAACTTTATTCCCCAGCCACTGATCTTCATAAGACCCCAATAAAAATCTGGGAAGTGTAACTATCTGATGGTCATAAGTAAGAATGAGGTCCCTCACTGAGGAAAACTAGCTAAAACAAGAATTATCCAACAGGAAGTGCTAGACTGCTCTCACCTCCTGCCTTGAGGTGACAAACCTGAGGCAAGGACCTGACGAAGTGAAAGTGGTGAACTTTATAACACTCATAGACTAAGAATTGATGCCCTGGCTGAAAGAGCACTGTGATACCTGGCCAAATCAGAGGATGGAAGTAGTGGAGACTGAAGAGTGGGTCCAGGATCAATCCATCTAGCAGAGAAGCTGGTGGTCTAACAATCCTCCCAGTTCTGCCTGGATAGCAGCAGCAACAGAGTGGATGAATGACCTGTCTGGTTTAGTCTGGGCAACCTACCTAGATTGGCATTGGCCATGAACTGAGTAATCTGTCTTGTAAAACCTGGTGATATCCATGCCCAAAATATGAGCAACCTGCCCAGTGTAGCTCAGCTAAGCTTACTGTCCTGTGGAGGTGAGATGCCTTGTGAGAGCCCCACCTAGTCTAGTACTGAGAGTCACCAAGTTCCCACTGTTCTAGTTGTGAGTTACCTTAGTCATGGATGTTCCCTACACTTCTGCCTCAAGTCCGTTGTTGTTCAGTCATTTTTTAGTCATGTCCAACTCTTTGTGTCCCCATTTGGGGTTTTCTTGTCAAAGACACTGGAGTTGTTTGCCATTTCCTTCTCCAGTTCATTTTATAGATAAGGAAACTGAGGTAGACAGGGTTTAAGTGACTTGCCCAGGGTCACACAGCTAGTGAATATCTGAGACCAGATTTGAACTTGGGAAGATGGGTCTTCCTGATTTCAGGACTGGTACTCTATCTACTTTGCCAACTAACTGCCCCACTTCCATTGCAATTTAATGTAATTACCATTCTCCCACATACAGACTCTGTGTATTTGTGGAAGAGTTAGTCTCAAGTCTTGGAGGTAATGTTTTGAGACAAGGATGGAAGAATTCAAAAGGTAACTTCTTAGGGATAACCTGTAATATATAGGTTGTAATTTTCGTTCATTATTACATACTTAAAAATATCTTAAAAGTGCAATACAAAGAAAATAACATTCATATTCTTCAAAAAGCCTAAAAAATTTTTCTTTTGGGTGTTTCTGAGGTTTAATTTGTACTATGACATCTTGCGTAATGCAGTTTTTTCCCACTTGATTTATTTTTAATGAGTATAAAAGCCCAAGATACTAAGTATGTTGGTAGTAACTGAAGCCACTAAAACACAGAGTAATAAAAATAAAATATGAATTACAGTTATCGAGGGAAAACAGAAGCATAGAAGCCTATATATCAAGCACTATTCTAGAAACAACTCAAGCTAATTGAAATTGAGAAAGAGTTGTAAAGCAGCTACAGAGTTTGAAACTTAAAAAAAAGGAAGCAGGCCATGGTTATATTACTTTCTAGCCACATTGAAACTAGAGAAATTCTGTGGGGAAATTCAGCTATTCTCTGAGGAAATGAGATGTGTCTTAATTACCCAAATATAAAGCTGCATTCTCCTCTAGAGAATAAGGAAAAACATTATCTAGAGTTTATAAGAAGGATTGCCTCTAGAGAAAAAAGTCCTCAGAGTTTGAGGTCAGTGTAATTTGAGGCAGTGTGAAAATGGACCAAAGATGGGTAGGGGATGCCAAGATAGCCTAGATTTCTAGAGGTGACCTTAGAGATCACCTGCTCTAATATAATTCTTGTTGCTGTTCAGTCATGTCCAACTCTTCATGACCCCATTCAAGGTTTTCTTGGCAAAGATATTGGGGTGGTTTGCCGTTAATATCATTCAGCTCATTTTGCTTTCCTAAAGCAAAAAGGATTAAGTGATTTGCCCAGGGTCACACAACTAGGAAGTATCTGAGGCTGGATTTAAATTCAGGAAGATGGAAATCTGTGCACTGAGACACCTAGTTGATTTTATAGATGAGACAAAGCCCAGAGAAGTAAAATAACTTGTTCAAGGACTCATATCTAGTTAAATGGCAGAACCAGATCTTGGCATCTGGGCTTCCCGACTTTTCAGTTCAGTATTACACTATGCTACCTCTCTTCTAGGCTTTTCCCTTCATGATTGCCATGGCTTTTGGTAACTAATTTAACTATTTTGCTAATACAAAGCATTTAATAAACAATTAGTGATTAACTGATCGGGCCTTCACATACTCATCTGTAAAGTTATTTCTAAGGTTCCCTAATCTAGACTAACTCTGAAATTTTGTGATTCTAAGCCAGTATTATGGTTAGTGGTTGCTACCCATTTGGGATATTATGAATTAATATCTTACATTCCCTGGAGCATTGTCCATAGATTTAGGGCTTGAAAAGGACCTAAGAAACTCTCTAGTCAAAACCTCATATTTTATATATGAAAATCCTGCCATGCAAGTTGATTATGAGTCTTGCTCAAGTGTTAATAAGGGAACAGAGACAGGATTTGAACTTTGGTTCTCTGACTCCAGAACTAGCACTTTTTCCATTTTTTATCAACGTCAAGGCAACTAGATGGCCCAGTGGATGGAATAGATAGATTCATCTTCCTGAGTTCAAATCTAGCTTCAGACACTTACTAGCTGTATGATCCTGGATAATTCACTTAACTCTGTTTGCCTCTGTAAATGAGCTGGAGAAGAAAATGGCAAACCACTCAAGTATCTTTGCTAAGAAAATCCCAAATCGGGTCAATGAGTCAGACATGACTGAAACAACTAAGAAACAAAATCAGTGTCTAACTATTCCATACATACATGAGTGAGGAGATTTAAAATTGATTTACTCACCCTTTCCAGCAGTTAGAAGAATTTAATGGGAAATCAAAAGGGAACAGTGCTACATCTCTCAAGTTGACTTTTTTGATCTAACTGTATATTTTAAAATAGTTCCTATCTTTGCTGTCGAAATACATCTTTTTCTGTTGGTAAAAAAAAAATACTCCACATTACAAATGAGTCTTCTGAGATTCCCAGAAACTAAACCCTCACCTTCAGTTTGATATTCTGATGGTCACCAGCTCTCCTAGGAGTCCTGTATTCTTCTCTTCCCATTCTCTCAAACAGCCCTTCCTCCAACACTCATACTCACATACTCTGTCTGTGTAATCTTATCTGTAAGCAAAAACTAAAGAGTCATGGGAAAGGAGTTGTCCCTCTGATATAAAATATTCATGTGTGGCTGAATCTTCTGTAGTAATATTAGACTCTAATAGAAATAGTGGCTACTGAAAGGTACATAAAGATCCCTTGTGGCATATATTGACTTAGAAAATCACATATTAACAGTATCCATGCTTTATTGTATTTTTAATTATCATTAAATATTTTTAAATTATATTTTAGTCTGGTTCCTGAAGCACTGAGAGTGTTGTAGATTACATATAACCCTCAGACTATGTATTTGACATCTCTGAGAATGTCATCAGCAATCCAAGGCATTCGATTTCCCAGGTTTTGAGATGTGTTCTTCCTCAACTCCAGTCATTATCTTGGTTCAGAAAAATAATGATATAGTAAATATCCCCATATTGTATTATCCAGAAAAGCAAGAGGCATTTGTAGTTATATATTTTGATATTATAAAAGTAAATGCATCATTCATTGATGCTCTTTCTTTTATCTAATAGATTATATTTTTTCTCCTATTGCCATGTTAGCACAGAGCTTTACATTTAATAAATGCATTTTGAATTGAATTGTTGAATATCTCTTAGTTTCTAATAGTGCCTTGCACACAGTAGGATCATAGGATTTTAGAATTGGAAGAATTCTTAGAAAATCCCCTTACCATTAGATTATAAGCTCCTTGAAGGCAGGTACTATCTTTTGCCACTTTTGTATCTCCAGAGCTTAATACAGTGTTTGGCACATAGTAGGCACTTAATAAATATTGATTGATTCATTTTATAGGTAGGCAAACTAAAACTCAGGGAGCTGCAATGAATTGCCCATGGTCATGCAGGTGGTAAAAAGGCAGAGGAAGGATTCTATCCCTTTCTTCTGAATGCAAATCTAATGATCTTTATGCTCCATCATGAGTGAGAAATGCCACTCAATAAATATTTACTGAATGAATGCATTAATATCACTCAGGTTAAGTGCATTTTTTTCTTTTAAAAATGTTTTTTATTTTATTTTTATCAATTACATGCAAAACAAATATTAATTTTTAATAATCTTTGAGTTCCAAATTCCCTCCCTCTCTTTCCTCCTCCCCCCTTTGAGAAGGCAGATACTTTCATGTACAAAGTCATGGAAAACATATTTCCATGTTAGCTGCAAGAGAGAACACAGACTGAGAGAGAAAGACAGAGAGACAGAGAAAGAGAGAGAGAGAGAGAGAGAGAGAGAGAGAGAGAGAGAGAGAGAGAGAGAGAGAGAGAGAGAGAGAGAGAGAGAATAGAAAAGAAAGGAAGAAAAAAAGGAAAAAAATCCAGGAAAAATAAAGTTAAAAAATATGCTTCAACCTGCATTTAGACTCCATCAGTTATTTCTCTGAAGGTGGATAGCATTTTTCATCAGAAGTCCTTTGGAATTGTTTTGCAATATTATATGGCTAAGAATAGCTATCATTCATAGCTTGCTATTATACAATATTGCTGTTACTGTGTACTATGGCTCTACTCATTTCACTTTGCATCAATTCATATAAGTCATCTGATGTTTTTCTGAAACCATCTTGCTCATCATTTCTTATAGCACGATAGTATTCCATAACAATCATTTATCACGACTTGTTCAGCTGCTTTCCAACTGATGGACATCTCTTCAATAACCAATTCTTTGCTACCACAAAAAGAGTTGCTACAAATATTTTTGTACATATAGGATCTTTTCCTTTTAAAAATACATTCAAAATAGTAAAGTACATTTGGTTAGAATATCATCCCAGGAAAGTAGGGTTTTTAAAAAATTATCCTGTATATAACTATTTTTTTTCTACAAGGCTGCTATTTAATGATAAACAGTTTTCTAATGCCTAAGCATTTTCTTTAAACAATTATGACACTATTGCCCTTTCTGCTGTTGCAGAGCAGGCAAGTTTTATGGACTGTGGCAATCACATCTCCTACAGATTCAACAAAGAAGGCTTGTGGTTCTCATTCACAAATTAATCAGTCCATATGCAACAGGTGCTATTATGGAACAAGGCAAAGTTAGCACAACAGCAATTGTTTCTGTTTTGCCCAGAAACCCCGAGGGTCTTCCCCGTCCAGGTTGTTGTTTGTTTTTTTTTGACTAGGTAAAAGAGACCATTCTTTGCCTCATTTCTTACCCAGCCTTAAACACTGCATGGGTGTTGTCTCAGACAAACTGAGAAATACCATAGCTTAAAAAGCTGAGGTCTCCCACTGCATCCAGGGCCATCTCCAATTGTCCTGATCTATATATTGCCACTATATCCAGATGGCTCTGTAGGAGAGAGACTGGTGACTTTGCACAGCCCTGCCTCACTTAAATCTAATTTTCTTGCAAGTCATGACATCACCTTTCTGATGTCATTCGTCCTCTTTGAAAACAAAGGACAAACAACAACCAACAAGGATCAGAAGTAAACTCTGTTTAGTATTTAAAGTCCTTAACAAACTGTACCTAAACTACTTTATTCCTTATTCCACTGTATTGTCCTTCATACATTTTATGGTTAAGTCAAATTTAGGGTTGACTGTTCCTCTTACTTAGTACTCTTATTTCCTATCACCATTCCTTTGAGTTGACTCTCCCACATCTGAAAAGCTCTCCTTGCCTGTTAAAATCCATAGCTACTTCAAGACTCAGCTTAAGTGTCACCTTCTACATAAGGACTTTCTCATCTTCCTCTAGCTGCTAAAGCCTCCTCCCCTTCATTTTATTTTTAAAAAAATCTAATTTGTATATACTTAGTTTGTATATGTACGTGCTTTCTCCCTTGATAGAATGCCAATCTCAGATTATGAAGCTGACTTAATTTTAACTGACAGGAAGTGTCTAGTTACCCATGTGAGAGTCATGTCTCAATCACTTGCTTGTACAGATCAAAATAATTGCCAAATTAGAAGAAATGATATAGATGAAAAGAAGATAAGGGATGAAACAAACATAGCTCCAAAGTAGCACTCACATAGATTTCTTTATTGTATGAATTAGCAAAGAACTACTCAAGGCATTCTAACCTGCTCTAGAAGAAAAAAGAAAACTACTTGATCCAATCTAATTATAGGGTTATAGAGTTGCAATAAGTTTGAGAGATCATTCAATTCAACCTCTCAGATTTACAATTAAAGAAACTGATAGCTACCGAGTATATGGGTTCTTAATGCATCCCTGGATACCTAGCTCTCCAAAGAATGTAAACATTATAATTTTATGTGAAATATATTTAGATCAACAATATCAAAAAGAATGAACTTAAGATGATTTAATAACACTGTAATCAAGAAGCCCATAGAACCTAAGACCAGAGAGAGCTAGACACCTGAACGTATTTAAATCTGTACAAAGCCACCTAAGACTATGTATTAGGCAGAAATTTTAGTAATGGCCAATCATAGTTGATTCCTTGAACTCCCTTTCTGTCTATGTTCTCACAATACAAAATGTCCAAATACATGCAAAAAATTCAGTCATCTGGATGTTGTTGAATATCCTGGTTTGTTATTCTATTTGATGAGTCTCATATATGCAAATATCCTGTCAATCAGTCAACAAGATTTTTTTGATTTTTAAAAACAATATTTTATTCTCTCTCACTTACATGTAAAAACAATTTTATAACATTTTCTTAAAAAGTTTTGAGTTCCAAATTCTATATCTACTTCCTTTCTTCTGAGATGGTAAGCAATGTGATAGAGGTTATACATGTATAATCATGTAAAACTTATTTCTGTGTTAATCATTTTGCGCAAGAAGACTTGAGCCCAGGAATAGAGAAGGAAAGAAAGTGAAAAATAGCATGCTTCAGTCTATATTCAGACAATATGTCAATTCTTTCTCTGGAGGTGGATAGCATTTTTCACCATAAATCCTTTGGGATTACCTTATATCATTATATTACTGAGAATAGCTAAATCATTCACAGTTCTTCATCATACAATGTTGTTGTTACTGTGTACAATGTTCTCTTGTACAGTGTACTGTCTACAGCGTTCTGCTCATTTCACTTTGTATCAATTCACATCTTTTTAGATGTTTCTGAAATAATCCTGCTCAACAAGCACTTTTAAAACACCTGCTGTGTGTCAGATACTATGCTAAACTCTGAAGAATCAAAGAAAGATAAAAACAGTTTTTGCCTTCAAGGAGCTTATATTTCAAAAGGAGGGAAAACAAAGAAATAACTTAGTACACACATACCAAGGAGGTAGAAGTTAATCAGGTAGTGGGGGAGGCGACTAAGAAAGATGTCTTACAGCAGTTAAGACTTCTGAGTCTTAAAGGAAGCCAGAGAAACTTAAACACAAAGACAAGGGGCAGAGAATCCCAGGTATAATAAGACAGTACAAAATTGCAGAGATGAGATATGGAGCATTATTTTGGAGGAATTGAAAGTTGGCCAGTATCGTACAGTGCATGTAGGGTAATTAAGTGTAAGAAGATTGGAAAGATCAGAAGGGGCCAGGTGGTCAAGAGTTTTGTATCCAGTAGCAAATAGGAGCCAACCCCTCAACCTGAGGAAGATTAAAGGAGAAGAAATCGGATGGCATTTAGGAAATCATGTAACACTACTCCATAACTTCCAGGTAAGAACCAGGAACAGCTTAAAGAGGAGAAAGAGGTGGTAACTTATTTTAGTAATACAAATGATTCTTGCATTTGCTTTGCAAATAATTCTAAGAATAAATATATAGGTCATCTGATAGCTTTGTATGCACAAACTGGAAAAAAAGATATCTAGCCAACTGTTGTTTGTCCTTTATTTTCAGAGACATTCAGGGTGATATCTTGACTCATGAATGGACTGGATTGGAGCGAGGCAGAGTTGCACAAAGTCATCAGCCTCCCTTTCTCTTTCAGAGTCATCATAGTCAAGTGGCAGGACAAAAGTCAAGATGACTGACCCAGGATGCAGTGGATAACCTTGGTATCATTGACATCTGAACAAACTCTAAGTGCTCCAGCAATCTGCTTCAGCAGCTTTCATGGCTGTTGGAACAAATTGTCCATTCTTTCTACAGAGGGAAGTCTTCACATGCTTGGGGGTATACATCCCACTAATTTACCAATAGTTTTGAGGCTCATCAGTCATCCACAGCTTGGCAAACCAACTGTCTGCCAAGACAGTTTACCAAGATTTGGCTACTGCCCATGCTACAGCTTCTTGGAGCCACAGGTGAGAGTTAAATGCCAGATAGACACCAAATGTGGATGAGCAGTTCTGAGTCCTGAGGACTCAGCAAGCCCTCATCCCAGAGGTGCTCCTTGAATACCTGATGCATCCCAAACAACTCCAACTTCTTTAATCAGCTAGAGAAGAATTTAAAGCTTTCAATAGGTTAATCTTTTGGGAGAATATGAGCACCTAGAAAATGGGCATTTCCTCCAAGACACTTCTTTGTAAGAAAGATGCCATTTAATTGTTGCTTTGTGTGTACCAAAGATATCTGGGGGAGGAAGAAATAAAGGCATTTTGCTTTCTTAGTTCTTGTTTCCATTTTTTGGCTGTGTAATGAGTATTTGACAAATAGAACCATTTCCAAGAGACAGGAGAACTGGCATGCATGCATGGACATTCTATGTTTACCTCCCAAGTGGTTGGAAGCAACCTTTTACTATTGGCATAGCGTAGCCATAACTGTTAGTCTTTAAAACTAACCGACAAAGTACAGTTCCTTTCTTTTTTTTTTTTTTTTTTTGGCTTTCTTTTCAGCATTCATGTCATGGGATGATGACTCATTCACAAACAGCAGGTTTGTGTAAGAAGGGAGGGTCTTAAGTAGTGTGGTGGCCTCTCTCTTTCCCCCTCCCATTAGAGGCTCATCACATTAATGCCAAGCTTAGTGAGGACACTCATTCAGTTTTAGTTCTACAGCATCTTAGAACTCCTGATCTCAAGTGATTCACCAGACTCAGCTTTTCTAAAATTAGGAGCCACAAGCGTGTGCCATGATGCCTGATCCTTCTTCCCTTAAGTGACTTTTAGAATACAGTCAGATACTCTAGTAAATACCATGAAAACTGTGATGGTATTTAATTGCTTCAGCGACTGGATTGAACCTGAGAATTCAACTATTGTTCTTAGTACTAATTTCTTAATCTTTCTCTCTTTCTTAAACTTATGATGTAAAGTAGCAAGGAAGAGCTCAGGCTTCCAAACCTAGTTTTTGTTACAAATCAATGATTTTAAGCTCACAATAACGTACAAAAAAGTATCAGGAACAGTAAAGTCAAATACTTAAGAGGATTTTTCTTGACTGATAAATCAATTACCAAGAAATTATTGACTACCTTTGTGTTCACTGTTGTGCTAGATCATTGCTGGATTCTCATAAATGTTATGTCCTACAGCCTCCTGTGCTAAATGAAATCAATCTTTAAATATTGGCATCATACTGCTGGGCCTTTTGTTGTTTATTTTTTCAATCAGTAGCAGTCTTTAAAAAAAGGGTTGTGTGCTTGAAGTGTTAAATAGTTTGAACACTAGCAATCAGAACTGATCTTCAGTAATTAAAGTGTGAAACATTTCTTCTCCAGTCCATTACTTGTTTTTTTACAATGCTGTTGCTTCTTGTCTTACTGCTACAATGAACATTTCTAGCACTGTATTACATAGTATTGGTGACAATGGGCATTCTTGCTTTATCACTGATTTTATTGGAGAGGACATTTATTCCCATTATGCCTAATTCTGTCTTTTGGTCTTAGAAATATATGACTTGCTATTGTGTGTGTGTGTGTGTGTGTGTGTGTGTTAAACAATTAGTATTGTTCATTGTCAAAAGTTTTTTCTCCACCTAATGATATAATCATATGATTTTTATTGATTTTGTTATTAGTATAGTCAATTATGTTTTTTGTTTTCTTAATATTTAAACTTTGTTCCTGGTATAAAACCTTCCTGGTATTAGATGGTTTCTTGAAAACATAGTGTACAGGCTTTTTTTAAAACTGTTTTCAGAGTGTTCATTGGGTGGTGTTCCAGTAGCCACTAGCTGCCCGCAGTTCCTTTCACCTAGCAAAAGACTAAGCAAGTTTAGGGTAACTAAACTATCTTCTCCTGTTCTGGGCTGAGAGCTGAGTCCCCAATCCACTCTGGGGGTGCCAGCCTAACCCTTCTGGAGCTCTAGGTCCAGTCCCATGTTATATATTAAAAATATATATATTACAATTTAGTATTCTCTCTATCACTTATCTCTACACAATCAACAGAACAATAAGTCAAGCCATGATTTGTAGCATTTGGCAACCTCCTAGGTATAAAAGCTCACACTGAAAATTTAGCAGTCAGCTCCTATGAGCCTGCATGAATGAGTTGGCTTCAGCATATCCCTGGGACCTAAAAGAAGAAATCAAAACTATGCAGGTGGGTGCAGATGGAATAAACATCACTGTTGCCATCTGGTGTATTACTGGAGTTATCTCTAAGTTTCCTTTGGTGACACTAAAGAAGATGAGCTTGCAGCCAAGTACTGTTATTCAATCACAAACAGTAAATATTTTGTCTGCTTATGCAATAGTCTATGGAGAATTAAATAAAAAAAGGATAGCAACAAGATAACTTGTCCCAGTACTGTTTCTATCAGGACTCCATCAAATATAAGATGAGAAGAATGAAATTAATTATAATAACAGTCTTCTCTAGGCTAAACACCAGTTCCTTCAACCAGTCCTCATATATTATGGACTGGATACCCTTCATTATTCTGACAAACCCATCATACTCTGAAATAGGAAAGAAAAGTAACTAGAGCGTAGTTCCACCAGGATGTAAGTAGGTTTCATTCATCACCTGGATTTCCAGGACTCTTATTTGGGCTGTTTTTCAGTTTTCCTCCTGTTAGTTGATCTTTCTGTCTTGGAATACTTAGATGTTACTGTAGAAAAGAAACTTTAGCTCAGAGAAGCTTTTTGTCACAACGAACAATGTCTTTTCAAGAGGCAAATGGGTTGTATCTATAACCACTAGAGGTCAGACCTCAGCCTGAAAACAACTAGGGCAAACTTGCTATAATAATTCCCTTTACTTTCTCTGGGAGTCTCAAGGGAGCTGCTTTTCTTCACAGGCATGTACCAGCCTATTGATTCGTCCTGCAAGTTCCCTAGCTTTCTGCAAAATGGTTCTTGCGCAAGCTTGGAATGAAATAAAAGTCTACATTGATTAAGAAGAAACATTAAGGAAGAATTTTAAGGAATACCTTGTGCTCACAGAAAGAAAAAAGGCATACGGCTATGTGGTTAAAAAGCCCCAAAGGTTCTCCTCCTTAGGATTCTAGCATCTGCAATTTACAAAAAGATGTGAATCAACAGCAGCAAAAAGTATGTACTAAATGTATGTGATTGCTGTTCTCTTCTGGACACTGGACTGGACATTTTAAACAGATGTTACCCTTGCCTGATTTGGATTGACTTTTTCAGAGGTGACCAGGAAAATGCCTATTTACTGTAAACAGCAGATTGCTACCATGCACATTTCTCATGTAGCTTTTACAAGCTCATGGATGTTTATCTCAAGTCCTACTCACCAATATATTGGGTTCTCCCAGGACAAAGCTACATTTTACCCTCAGGATTTTAGAGGTACCCCTGAGAGTCTGGGGTAGCTTTCTAATGCCAACAACTCAATTGTCTATTCTGGGGTTATTCTCTCCCATATCCACCGCCAATTACAGTTAAGCTCTCTCTCACATCTGCAACATTTTCTAGTCAAGAATGCCTCACTTTCAGGCATCCAATTAATATCAACTAGCTTTTACAGAGGGATATTTACTAAGACTTATAGCAAGAACTGAGAGCAAACTATTTTCTCCAACAATTGAGAGCACACTTCCCTGAGGACTAGGACCAGTGGACTCAAACTTAAAGTGGTTACTAAAAACAATAGCCCCACCAAGTTCTTTTCCAAATGTGGCATAACTAACAGTCTCTCTAGAAAACAGTACCTTGGCTGCCTGGTCCTATTTGCTCCTGTGTTAGTACCAACTCAGGATATCTTTAGTGTTTTCATTTAATTTTGGATTCTCTGTCCTTTCAAATCTCAAAAAATTGTCTGTTCTGTCTCCCAAATCCCATCACCTAAGAGGAGGAAAGGAAACACAACAGAGGAAGCAGCAAGGCTCTGCATTCACTCATAGGCCCTAAGCAACAGCATGGCTATGCGCCCACTGACCACGTGATGGCAGCCTGGATGGAGAAATAAAGTCCTGAAGCTATCCTCCCTATCTGAAAACTGATAACATTCCTTGCTTCCACACAGGGACGGGCAAAAGCATCCAGTCAGTGCCTTTTATAGGTGCTTTCAGTTCTGTCTTCTTGGCCATTCCAAATGTTTCTATTTTTGACACAGTAAGCAGCCTAGAAACAATACCTGCATATACCAAAGTCCACATAGAAACTGAATTAGGCAATGCACATTGCTCGTGCGTAGTAAGGATCTGGCTGTTCTTGGCCAGTCCCAGCCTTCTCTCGAATTTATTGAAAGGGGCACAATATAAGTTATTTGTTAGAGCACTGGGCAAATTGTAAATTGCGCTCTAGGGGCTACTTACTGAATCTTGGGACTTGAAGGGTTCTACCTCTCCATTTTACAGATGAATAAACTAAGATTCTAAGAGATTGGTGATTTGCTCTTAGGCATATAGCTAGCACATGGCAGAGAAGAGAACTCAGGTCTCTTAACTCCCAATCCAGTGTTCTTTCTATAGTTCTACAATGACTCCTTGAACCACCCTGTCTCTTTGACCTTGGACCTTTTCTGCTAAGGGAACCATTTAGAGTCTTATCAAGAATGCCAATGGGATATAGCACTTAGTCCTTAACCAAGTTGTACCTTTAAAAATCATATTCTAGCTTCTGTAGCTCTAAATCTATAAAACTAGATATAGAGATACTCTTGTAAAACCAATGTCTTGGGAGTTTTCTGGGAAGGAAGAATATTTTGTTCTAGGGCTCTTAACTGCTAATTTTTAAAAAAAATCAGTCTTCTTATTCTGGAGGGTTTTTTTTTTTAAGTAACAGAATCATTCTTCTGGTCTACATTAAGTAGTTTTATTTTTTAAAATATATTTTAGATCTATTGGCCAAGGAATGGACTAAATGACTTTCATTTCTTCTCTATTATGGTATGAATAATGATAGTTATCCTCAAAATTCAAAAATACTTTAGGCTGTATTATTCATTCACGATTTTTCCTCTTTTGAACTGGTGTCTTTGATAATTTTTGAGGTTTTACAAAAGACCCAAAGTAATCTCTCCTACCTACTTCTACTACTGATTCATGTTTCAGAAAAGACTTCAACATTAAAAAAAAATCCTGTTGGTTTTTCCTAAAAAGAATCATATCTTCTTTGCTACAAATTCTATCCAATGCTATGAGGTATAAATTTTAGGGCCCTGCTGAGGAGGAATGTTATATGCTGCTTTATTTCTCTTTTATGGGGCAAAACAAGGACGGGTGTGTGTTCCACTTGAGAGCATGTTTATGATATCTAGGTCTGTACTCTTGAAATGTGGGAAGGTCTCCTTTGACAAGAGAGGTGCTAATTGTCTTTGGAAGATCTGGTCTGGCTATCTGTGTTCCACAGAAACTCATATCCCTAACCCAAATGATTTTCAAAGTGTATGGGAAATTAGTTTAATCTTTCACCTATGTAAAGTTTATCTTTCCTCTATAGATTTAAATTTGCAAGTCTAGATCCACAGTCAATTTATTTCCTCCTAGATATTATGCCTATAATTTTGATAGCTCCTACTATTAAGATAATGGTGTCTCAAATATGGTTTCATGTTTTTGAATAATCAGATTTCTAGTAGGTGGTGTTAACTGAGTCTTGGATTATAGCATGCATTTCCATTCTTATGGGGTTTTTATTCATAAAAATAATAGTCTTAAATAAAATAACAAATTCAACTTCTAGTTACTTTATGTTTTAATGAATCTGTGATCTTACTCATCCATTCTTGCCTATTTTGTGCAACTCTTGTTCATACCAGCACGCTATAGGCCTTCCTCAAGTTCTCCTAGCTATTGTGTAGGTGCCAATTTAGTGTATAGACTGGTAATCATTTAACCATTACTCTCATTATATGACTAATTTGTCTTTTCCCCCTCTCAGTAATACATCTTTGATAATGTGCTATATACCCCCTTCTTCCAGGCAATTTCTAATTTGCAATATGTTGTAATATGTTGAGGACTTTAAAAGACCTCCAGAATGAGAAGTCTAATTTAAAAAAAAAAATTAGCCATAAGAACCCTTAGACACTACAACATATTCTGCCTTCCCCAGAAAACTCCTAAGACATTGGCTTTACAAAGACTTCTCTACATCCAACTTTTCTCATGCTGGTTAGATATTTTTCCTTTGACTTTTGGATGATCCTCAGTGACATATCTTTGGAGACTGTGGTATCTGATGACTTGCAGTCATACAGTATTACCAGAAGAATATTAGTGTTAAAAAGACTGTCTTTTGTTTATGAAAGTATAGGGTAATTGAAAGGACTCAGAGATTTCCTGAGGGTAATGCACTCCATTTTCCCCATTCCGTTCAGTTCTGTACATTTTGGGGTATCCGTCCAAGACATATTTACTAATAGACGAGCTCTGGGTTGCCCATTCACCTATATGTCATAGTCGAGACTATAGGTACATTTCATCCACTTACTTTTCCCTGTATACACTGGTAGACTGAACTCTTTTTGCCATGATTATAGATTTTATTTAATAGGATCTGCGATGTTTTAGGGCCTCATTCCATCAGTATGATGTTGTCTGCAAACAACATCTGGAGGATGTCAAAATCTATATGGAATATTTCTGCCATTTGTCCTCTTTATTGGATGTCTTCTGTAACCATGGCAAACACATTGGCAAATACATTTCTCCTTGTTTTATGCCTCACTTGATATTAATGGACAAAGAGTCACCTAATAAAGTTGTCTGGGAATCTTAAATGATTTTGGTGTATGCATAGAAGACACTTTGTAAAAGAAGAGTCTTTAAGACACTGTCTTGTTCTGTCAAAAAGCAATTACATGGCACAGTGATTGGAATCCTGGGCCTGAGTCAGGAAGACCTAAGTTGAAATATGACCTCAGACACTTATTAGCCTAAGTAAGTCATTTAACTTCCCTCTGCCTCAGTTTTCTCAACTGTAAAGTGGGATTATAATAGTATCTACCTCCTAAGGTGGTTGCGAAGATCAAATGTGATCATATTTGTTAAGTCCTTGGTACAGTACCTGACACATAGTAGGTGCTTAACAAATATTTGTTTCTATCCATTATTTCAAATACTTTTTATGGGTACCATTTTGGTTTTCTCATGCATCACATCTAGGACTGTGAGGTCAGAGTTTAAATGTGGTGATTCCACAGTCCTTGATAACTGAGAGAGTTTCTCACAAAAATGCTTACAGATCTTTCCCCTTCTCTCATATCTTTGCTTTCTTCCTTCTTGTTTCATTCTTAAATGCCCTTCAGATGACTTTGCTTAGAGGAGTCTTTTGCCAACCTTTCTCTAAACTTGGGTTTTTGGGTATGTATGTTGGTTTGGGTTTTTTTTTTCTTCTCTCTTTTCCTTCTCCCTCTTTTATGGGAGCACTACTATAAAATAGGGAGAAGAATATCTCTACTATCTCCATTGCAGTTGTTATGAGAAAAGTATTATATTAATGTAGCCGCCATCTCACATTCGTTTCAGCTGCCCAGATTCCCAACTTGTGTTGACCTGACCTTCAGCTATGCAAATATCAAAATCCTTTCCTCAACTGCAGCTACCTGCATGCTCAAGGGGACTTTGCATTTGCACTTTAAGCCAAGGTCAGAATGAAAGAGTAAAGCTTTTTGGATTTCTCTCTGTAGCTCTTTATTAAAGTGTCGGTGCTTTTGTAACACAGAAGAAGTATGAGTCACATACCCTTCATTTGAAGAGCTTTGCTTTAGGCCATGATTCCATGTGAAACAAATAGTGCCTTTTTCATATTTTGGAAAAATACTAAATTAAGGATGACAATCAAATGCCATTACTGCATAATAAAATTATCCAGAGCTGCCCAAAGAGAGGCTGCACCATGCCAGTTTAGCTCTGTGTGGAGGAGAACACTTATACTATTGGCTAACTCCATATGTATTATAATCATGTAATTATTCCTTGTAATTTTGCTTCTCTGTTTAAGTTTCTATTTACTAGGAATTAGCTTCACTTGGGTTTTCAGATCCCTCCTAGAGACAGTAAATTAGGCCCTCATGTCACAAGTTTCTCTCAGCCCCCTGTGTCTCATGTTAGTTTGCCCAAGAGATCAGTCACAAGGACACTGCTAGTATTTTTGCATCCAGTCCCCCCTTGAGGAAGGCTATAAGCCTGATGAGCAATGGAGTAGTGCCTTGCACACACATTTCATAACAGTGGTGCCTCTAGCATGCCTTGGAGAACAGAAAACTGAGGGTTGGAGCTGGCAGTGCTGCTCTAATGGGGCTGCCACTTCAGCATTAATAAGAATGGATCCTGTTGTGGCTGATTTCCATCTGATCCTATAGATGCCTCAATCAAGGCTGCAAGCTTGGTAATCAAAAGTCTTTCTCATACTCATTTTTGGCACCTCATAATAGAAATCAGATCACTGATTGACTGGTCTATTGGGCTAATAGACATTGGCTATCTGTCAGAGATAATAAGTGTTCCACATACGTTTGTTGTTTTCATAAGGAAAAAACCCTCAGCAAAGACTAAGGTAAAATATCCCAGTACAGTGAGAGAAAAAGAAATTGAAGCAGTGACTTGCTTTTGTATTTAGATTAAAATATGATCTCTTTGACGCTTCCCCTCATGTGGAACAAAACCACCTAGTGGCATGACTCTGAAGCCCCAGGTATTTTCATTTCCCACTGATATGCCTTCAAATGAAAGTGTCAGAAAGACAGTGAGCAGCTTGTATCCCCATTAAATCATATAGCTCTGTGATATTTAGAGAGCTACTGGGGCTTGGATTAAATAAAATCGTGTTTGCACCACTGGCATGCTAAACTGCACCAATTTCTAATCTCTAGGGGAAACACACAATTTGTGATGCCTGTTATTTTTATGTTATCAAATTCATCTCTCTAAATAAGATCTGTAATTATTAAGCAGAAATGCAAAATAAGATTGGATGATTGCAAGGGAAAATGAAGCCAAATGCTCTAAATTCCTTTGCTGATGCTCCCTAGTGATGGTCATTGACTACAGTATGGTTATTTACAAATAATTTGATTGAAAAAGGAATGTGCTTAGGAGAGACTCAGTAATATGGTAAGAATTCTCAAGTCCTCCCCCTCCTTCATCTTAATTTTGCTATTGGGGGTGGGGTATGTTTTTCTCAACATGGAATCACAAAATAACAGAATTTTATAGCTCAATGGGACCTTGGAAGTCATCTGGTTCAGTCCCTTCATTTTACAGATGAAGAAATGGAGCTCCACAGAGGAGCCCAAGGTCCCAGAGCTAGTCCTCCTAATACTGAAAGAAATCTGGAAAAGATCCATCCCTCATATCATACTCAGATTGAAAAATCCTGTTTTAAGGTATTATGATGGGTCACAGGTAACAAAGAGAAATTTCTATTTCAAAACTGATGTAGTTGCAGAAAGGTCTTCGACCACACTGTCTTCATACATGTGAAGAAATGAAGTCAGGAAGATTTGGGTTTAAATTCTTCCTCCTATACTTCCTAGCTGTGTGGCTCTCAACAAGTCATGACCCATCATGACCTATTTGTTTCCTGAACTATTAACTGAAGAGGTTGGACTCTATGACATTTAAGTTCTCTTCCAGTTTTAAATCTGTTAGCCTATTTAGTACCTTCTGATTTTTTGGGATGCATTTGCATTTTTATTGGATCTTTAATTATTAGCCCAGCTTCTATGCTATCATCTCATGGCCTTTTTGCTACCTCCTTATGCTTCCTTATGTATCCTGATTTAAAGTGTGAGAACAAACCCTGTTTGATTATTTGTTTTAACCTAAACAATTTCCTATCATCACAACAAAATTTCAGTTCTTAGAAGAGATGGAAGATGGAAATATTCCTCTAAGATGGGCAGTCTTGAATGAGAAAGTGAATACTCTTTTCCTTTCTGAGTTCAGAGATGCATGTAGAAAGGAGAGTCTACATAGAAAAGAGAGCAAGTTTTATTTCCGAGCTATGAGGGGGATCATTATGAGCAATCAACCAAGAATCAGTAATTGGGCACAGACTGGGATGCTTTTGTTTTCAACAATTTCAGCAAAACATTTCAGGAAAACCTGGGAATCTTTCCATTGAGGGATCAACTAAAAATATGTAACAATTCTTTCAAGTTATAGCTTTTAGTCTTACTTCCTTTTCTGAAGGAGTTAAAAACATTCTATAGACATATTCTCCTTGCTCCTCATCTTATCACTATGAAATAAAGATACAAAAGCTGATTTTGCTCCCTCCATAGATTTCCTTGAGGATGTAGAGAGCCACCTCTACATCCATCCATTGGACTCTGTGGGAACCCAATGGGTTTCCCTGTGAAATTTTCTGATGATCTCATTTCTCTCCCTGACACTATGGTATAGCCAGAAATCTTTGAACTTGTCAGAATGTGCTTCCTGTCATATATTTTCTCACTGAGGTTCTCCTCACTGGTCTGTAGTCTGGTTCTTTTCTAATCTGGACATGGTAGTTCTAGAGAGAGTAAAGAGTTGGCCCAAGCCTTGTGTCCACCATCTTTACCTTTCTTTCTAGGCTGAATGATTGATCTGAGCTCACTTAGCATGCTTTACATTTTCTTCTGTTTTTTCACTCTTTAGATTTTGTTTGACTGATTCTTGATGTCTTATAGAGTCATTAGTTTCTACTTGCCCAATTCTAATTTTCAATACATTGTTTTCTTTAGTTAACTTTTGTACTTCCTTTTCCATTTGTGCAATTGTTCCTTTTAAGGAGTTATGTTCTCCAGTTAGGTTTTGTACTTCCTTTTCTATTTGCTCAATTTTCCTTTTTAAGGAGCTGTTCTCTTCAGTGAATTCTTTTGTTATATTTTTAAAGTAATTGGCCAATTTTTCTTCTAATTCTCTTATTTGGCTTTTAATATCCTTTTTGAGCTCTTCCAAGAATGTTCTTTGGGCTTGAGACCAGTTCATATTCCCTTCTGAGGTTTCAGATGTAGGTATAGTCTCACTGCTATCCATTTCTGAATTCATGTTTTGACCTTTGTCCCCATAGTAAGATTCTTGGGCTTTGCTTTTCTGGTTTGCTTCTTGCTCATGATGATTGGCTTTTTCCTGGCTTTTAAAGTGGATCCCTGCTTCTGGGGCACAGGGGGCTCTGTCCCAATTTTCTTGTACTGGGAACTTGAGGCTTTGTGTGTTGTGGCCTCTGGTTCTTTCAGCTAGAGGCTAGAATGCTGCAGCTTACCTGGTACTGAGTTGGCTGCTGTATGCCACAGCCAAGGTGAGGTGAAGTCTTTCTAAGTTTCCCTGGGGTAACCCTGAAGCTCACTGAATGAGGTGTGGGGGAGGGGTGGGTCTGGCTGCAGGAGGTCTCCTCTCCTGAGCTACAGCACAGGCAAGCTCAGCAATTGGTGAACCCCATCTGTGCTAGTATTTTCCTGATTCCCCTGACTGTGCTAAGGTTTCCCTGGGATCCCAGTGTTGTCACTTACAAGATCCACTCCCCTGGGGGTCAGGATCTCCTCCTGGTTTGCTGAGATGGAGCTGTCTGAGACAGCTCAGGTCCTGCACTGGTCCCCTTCAGCCACAGCAACAGGGTCTCTCCTTGATGATTTTCCTAGCCTCTTGGGCTAAGAGATTGTTTATTCCTTTGGCTGATCCCACTGTTCCAGGATTTTTCCTGGGGCGGTATTGTCTGGGTATTTAAAGGTCAACAAGGAGAGGGAGAGAGAGCACTTGCAATTTACTCCACCATTTTGGCTGCTGGAAATTTAAGTAGGTGACTTTCAGACATTTAGTCTGTGGGCTGCTTGTCTCAGGAGTGACTGCTGCTGTTACCAGTGGTCCTGCACTTCTCTGTCACTCAGTTCCACTGGACTCCTGTCTTGGGCTGATGTTCAGTCCACCCCAGTGGTTCCTCCTCTGCTCCACTATGGCAGGGTGTGTGCTGGTGCAGTCTTTGCCCTCTGCATTTATTATGTACCTACCTTTACAATTATTATCTCAGTTGATCCTTATGACAACTTAGGAGGCAGGTATTATTATTATGCCCTTTTTATAGATGAGGAAACTGAGGTCAACAGAGGTGAAGTGACTTGCCCAGGGTCATACATCTAGTAAGAATCTGAGGCAGGATTCAAACTTGGTTCATCCTGACTCCTCTAGCTGCTTCTATTTGGGGTATCCCTATATTGATTATAAGACCCTAGAGGACAGTAATCACGCCAATTTCTTATGTATCACCCCTTAATGCTTGGCCAATTCTCTGCATAAAGTTAATACTAACAAACCATAGTGGACCAACAATCTCAGTGTTCTCTCCCCCGTCTGTAAGGAAATACTCTATACTCTTTACAATGAGCACATTTCTTTTTGACTCATCATTTAAAAGGTTTAAAAATTTTTTTTTCTGTCTTTGGCTTAGAATTCTATGCCAAATTCTTTCCCTTTATTGAATTAACTCTTTCCCTTTTCAATGGTTCCAGAGATATACCTTCCCATATTGTTAGTAGAATACAACTACTGTGTTCAAATAGGTAATGTTCTTTCCTTTAAATGCTTCCAAGTTCTGGAAAGATTGTTCTGAATGACCTTATGTGCTTGAAGATGACAGAAATTTATTTAATAATATTAAATACACCTCTGGTTCATTTACCAGACTGACACTCTTCCTTTCTCTAATTATATTTCTGTCCTCTTTCTGTGCTTGATTCTGTCAGACTTTGCTTGTGAACCCTTCGTGCAGAGATCGTGGTGGATTTTATGCTTTATATAATACCTAGCATACTGCTCATAAATCACTAAATAAAAAATACAGTAAGAAATATTTACAACATCACATCTATATGTCCTCTCCTCAAATAGCTTTCAAACTCATTCATTTTAAAAGTCAGTGAAAGCATTAAAATCTTCTCAAGTACCTGAAGTATTTTTGTAGACTTGGCAAAACTGACGTGAACCGAGACCTATTTTATGCTGAGATTAGCATTTTATTTTCCTAGTAAGTAATGTTGAGATATGCAATACTCTCTTGTTCACTGATTGTTGCCAAGGTTTATATCTTATCTCTCTGTCAAGGTTCTGTGACCTCTGACACCCAGAGAGAGCTTAGCAGGTATCATCAAGGACACAGCTATTACCACCTTTGTAACAGAAACATCATTGCCTATCCCCTTTTGTGTTCTATATGTCCAAGATCTCAGGCCTGCTTCCCACAATGCAACCTGGTACATGACTTGCCTGGGGACAAGTTACATGGGGGAATATAGAGATGTACAAGGAAAACCACTTAGGAACAATAGACCCTTGAGACTGCACTCCTCTGTCTCATTTGACTTACAATTATCTCTCCTCTTCTGCTTTGGAAGCAAGCAGTTCTGCAACTGGAGCACGATGGGCCAGTCCAGAGGTTCTGATTTTCCATTCTCATCTTGATGGCCTCCAGAGATCTTCAGATTGGGACAGAGAATGATGTTCTCATTAAAGTTATTGGCATCATGTACATCCTTTATGTCTTCAGAAATGTTACGAAGCTGGTCTTGTTCCTGGGGCAGGCAGCACTAAAAATACCATCAAATCAACTTTTCAAGACAAATTCAATTGCAAGGGAGAGATCCCAGATCTCAGGAAGACCTTTATGAGGAAGATGTTCTGGAGGGGTTTCTTGGGAGTGAGAATAGCCATCCTGGACTAGTGTGATATCTTGGTCACTGGAGGGGGTATTAGTGAAGGACCAGGCTAGAGATGAGTTCCCCTGGAATGTAGCTATAGATGATTACACGCTGTTACCTAGTAATTTCTTATTTTAACTAATTTGTTATGGGTAATTATGTATTGAACTCAGTTGCTTCTAAGTCCTGGAAGTTTCACCACAGTTGTGGATTCTGTCCCCTGCCCCTATCTCACACACAGATCAAATGTTTTGCTGATCTAACAGCTTTGACTAGGCCACCGATGAGCACCAATGAGCACAAGGTCTTGCAATCTTCCTCCAGTCCCTACTATAATCACAGGATTCTATGAATGACCTTATGAAGATAGACTTAGAGCTTGAAAAGACCTTTAAGAGGTCCAGAATGGTTAGAAGAGGGTGAGGTACTCTTAACTTATCAAGGCAGGTTCTTAGAAGGTAAACTCAGTCTATTTCCAGGGTTGTACTCAAACCCTTTTAGCATGGCAGAACCTCCCCAAGCTGCCATTCTGATGGTATAGCCTTTGAGAAAATGCCATTTCACTTCAAGGCCATGAGGAGTGTTCAGAGTACCGGAAACGATACAAAACAAACAAAACATGTGTTTTGGTGCTTATGCCAAGAATTAGCTTTTCAATTTAATTACTTAGAAAAATCACTATGTTAGGCATTTGAGAAGAAGCAAACTTTTTATTTATTTTACTTTAGGGGAAAAGAAATGCTGATATTCTTATTGAACAAAGAAAATGTTCTTCATCAGTGTTCTAACCTTCTGGGGCTCTATTTATAGTTGAATTGATCAAACCCACTATTGGCAAACTTAGCTAGTTAAAGGTTTGTGTCTTTGTTCACTTCCATGACTCTCACAAAGAATGGGAGGTGGTACATTCTTTCTTTCAAACATTCCAGAAAAGACTCATTACATATAATTATCATCACCATGTTTTTCCTCTAAAAGATCCATCTGATTGTAGTCTAATGAAAACAATGGGAGAAAAGGGGAAAGTAATGAACAAAAAATTCCAATGGTTTGGACATTTTAAAAATAATTTTAAATTCCTGAAGAAATCGAGGAAGAAAAGAAAAAAATATGTCATTTTACAATCCACAATATTTAACAATGAAATACTAGGGAAAATGTTACACTCAACTAAATTTCAAATGTGTGATGCCTCTTTGTATCATCACATCATTGAACTCAGAATTGATGCTATTTGCCACGGAAAAGATTTGGTGGGATAGTGAGAGAGATATTTTGCAGAAGGGTCAAAGTAAGAGGATTTCTGGCCACAAAGAGCCTATTTAGGAGAAATAGGTGGAAATTTTGGTAAGGTAGATTTTGACTGAGCATAAGGGGAAAAACTGATTGGTGGGGTTCAAAATTGGAGGTGTTAAAAAATGGAATGTCTTCTGTCTGGACATAGTGGATTTCCCATTGCTATTGATTTTTGAAGGCAGAATATATGACCACATATTAGGGATGTTTTAGAAAGCACTTTTGTTTCAACTTGGGTTGTCCAAAATGACTTCTCAACAAAGCTATTACTAGGAATTCTTATGCCCAGAGCAAATTTAGCTAGTGAGAGTGGGTTGGCACAGAGGACACTCCACCCTGGGTATAGTTTTGCTAAGTGGCAATCTATGCCCTAGAATACAGCTAAGTTCCTATAACCTGGCCTGATTCTATGATACCCCTAGGTGGGGGTAGGAGAAGGGAGGTGGAAAATATGTATGTGTTGATGAGGAGCAGAAGGAAGAAGGTGGACCCTATGAAAGGGGTATAACCATAATTATACCATGAGGGTGGCAGTCATTGGATAAAAGAGAGCAGATGAGTAGGCTGCAGGGCCACCAACAATAGGAAACACCTCTTCCTATAGATGTTGGCACCTTGGAGCAAAGCCAAGGAAATTCTGCCTTTGTTATGCTTCTGTCTCTTAGATCCTCTCCAACTCTGGGACTCTGGGTTTCCGAGTAACATTTCAGTCACCACTTTTCCTTGATCCCCTTCAGTTTTGTCACACTTCGCAACTTTATTTAGCAGTTTTGCTTATACTCAGAGTGTAGATAACTATTTTTTCTATTTCATTCAGAGATTGTAATTTTTAACCTACTCTAAGATTAGAAAATGAGAGGCAGCATGGTAGATAAAATTTGGGACTTAAGTTGAGAAGACCTTGATTTGAATCCTGCAACAGACACTTCTTAGGTATGTAACTTTGCGTAAATCAGTTATCCTTTTTGGTCCTTATTTTCCTCATCTGTAAAATAAGGACATTGGACTCAATGACTGCCAAGGTCCAATCCAGCCAACAAACATTTATTAAGTGCCTACTATTTGCCAGGAACTATGCTAAGTACTGAGGATACAAGTGATAAAAGAGTTTCTGCCCTCCAGGAGCTTACAATCTCAGGAGGAAGCTAGACACAAAAAGAGACAAGAAAGCAGGGAGTGGGAGAACAAGAGGTGGGGGGTGGGGAGAGGGGATCTTTCCTTCAGTGGGGACATCTTATTCCAGAGAATTGATGCCAGATAGAACAACAGATTCAAAGTGGACTGAGATGAGATCTCAGCTTCTACCCTCCATATAGGAAGGTGTTTGGTACTCCACCCTCCAGCCCTTCAAATAGAGGGGAGAGGAAACAGAGGTAGTGGCAATCAAGGTTTGAGTTAGCAGCATGGTGGTGAGATTAGACGTAATGAAACTATCCTAGGAGAGGGCTGCAGATCGGACTGAAATGTCACTTTGGAGGTCAAATTCCAAGCTAATGATGCTCCATAATTTCATTATGTGGAGAAATTGAATTCCATAGAACATATATTTCTTGAATAGCAGATGTAAATATATAAGCCCTTGTTCTTGGTGTTGAGCAGATAGTTCCTGCCCACAAAGAGCTTATGGTCTAATAGGAGATGTAAGACATGTACACAAACCAATGAGAAAGACAGAAAACCAAGTGCCAAGAGAATTCAAACAATTGTTGTTTGCCATGGCTAGAGAACTGGCCTCAAGCCCAAAAGGCCCACATTCAAGTCATGTACCTCCTGGCTCTGTGACCCTGGGCAAGTCACTTAGTCTGGCAGTGCTCTGAGCATCTCTCTACTATGAGTTGCAAAGAAAGTGCTGACCTGCTTTACTAGACAAAATTTCTGAGTGTTCCTTATACCAGTACAATTTCAGGTCCAGTCCTAGTTCTTCTAAATTTCTCTAAGATATGCTGACAAAAGTTAATTCCTTTACTTTTGTCTTTTACATCAGCATCATTCAATACACATGTTCTAATATCATGACTAATATATCTCATTAACTAGGAGGAAGGCAACTGCTTTCAAAATCATCTGAAAATTCAACTTTGTATATATTTTGTTTTTTCTCCCAAACGAAATAGGTTATTGCTGTTGCTATAAAACTAGTTTCTGAAAGAGCAGCTATGAACTTATTTTCAGGGTAAAATCATTTGTTGTTATTAATACTTTAGAAGAACCCTATGAGAATTAATAGAGGGTGAAGGCTTTATTCAATGATACTTTGCTTTGCCAAGTGGTACTATTAGATTCCATCAAATTCTATGTACTATCCCCCAGACATCCCTTGTTTTGTTTTGTTTGGGTTTTTGTTTGTCTTTATGCCTAGGCTGCTTACTGAACATTCAGGTGGTTCCCTGGGCTTAATATACATACATATATTCATATGTGCATATGTATACACACATACATATATGTACATATATACATACACACACATATGTATTTCCATTGTATATACATCAGCCCGTATGTGTATGGTGAAATCGTGCCAGATGCAAAGACCCAGGAAGCATTGCTTAGTTCCTCACCCTCTACTGTTGGGGAAGACCAGAAAAGGTGAGGAGTGGGGTTCAGCTGCCTGGGAGAGAAATGTGACATCTGGTAGTATCCTGTTTTAATTAATTAATTAAATGCTAAGCTCAGTTCTATTCATGGTTAACACCTCTAAATTTCAATGTCCTGAGGTGTCCCATCTTAGTTACAATTCTGTCAGCCAGCATGAATACAGTGGTAAAGGGCAACACAATTATAGAATACAAACTCATTTGCATAACATTATGGCAGAGAATGATGGAAGGTGATCAGCAGCACTGCTTCCCCCAAATAGTTAAAAGAAATTAAGGGGAAAATGAGACAGCAGGTGTTTTGATGTAAGATTCTGGTGAACCAAATGATCTCAAGGGCATTTATGGATGAGACTGGAAAGAGGCTTCCAAACAGGCTTGATATAGCAAATATACTTTGGCATTATTGTGGCAATTTGTTATCTTTAGCAATGATCATGGAACCAATGAATTTAGACTCTGCCACTATAACACACAATGTGTTGTGTGAGGGGGTACAAAAGCACCTAACATAAAGTTGCATCATATTGAAAAGACCACAATTTTACAGCGTTTGGAAGTAGATAGAGAAGCTTATTATTAATGAGTTCTTATTTCCATCTATTTTTTAAAATTTAACAAACATCAAATAGAAATATGCATTTGCATATAAATAGTAGAACAGAAAAAGAGGATTTTACATGAACTTGAAGATCTTTATTATATACAGCCTGCCTTTTCTTTTTAAGATAAAGAATATTCAAGTTGTAGTTTTCAGATCTTTCCTGCTTGTCTGTATTTTTTCTGGCTTTCTTTGCCAAGTGAGTTACGAATACAGATAATTTCCTACCAATGTAAGAAGTAGAAAAAAAAAAAAAGGCAGATAGCCATGCTGGGTCTGCAACTGACCCTAGAAGCAGAGTAGACATTTGCTAATCTGTCAATGGTTTCTGGTGAACCACTTTATTTTGTCCTGTAGATGGCATAGCAGAAAATCTAGGCAAAAGCAAAAACATAAACATGGTGGGACTGGTAGGAAGGATAGTTTCAAGATGAATTCACTATGTCAGGTCAGGGAAGTTACTGACACCTCTCTCTTTACCTCCGTGTTTGGGAAGAGTAACTGGACCTGATTAAGCTCATCTAGAACAAATACATGCTGGAGGTGACATGCTTTCAAGATGCCTCAGAAACAGAATTATGTCAGAAAGGGCAAGATGAGTAGGGAGAAATGAAAGATGTGCCCAAGGTCATTGATAGGAAAGCTCTTTACAAAGTCCAGTGTCTTATTGTTAATGTTCAGTTGTTATCAGTCATGTCTGCGACCCCATTTAGGGTTTTCTTGGCAAAGACACTGGAGTGCTTTGCCATTTCCTTCTCCAGCTCATTTTACAGATGAGGAAATCGAGGCAAACAGGATTAAATGACTTGCCCAGGGTCACGGAGTTAAGTAACTAAGACCAGATGAATGACCAGGAAGATGAGTCTTCTATCCACTCTGCCACCTTGCTGCCACAATGCATTATACAAGCAAGCTGTTATATAACTTCCTCCACCAAAGTTCTCTTCTGATGCCTTGTCCTGTTGTGACAGTGACCTCAGGTTCTCAAAGGCTATGCTGACAAGAGTAGAACATGAACGACTTTGGCTGTGATCCTGGCAATGCACTCTTTCTTGGCTAAGTTGGGAGGTTCAGCTCCAAATGGGCTGAACTGAAGCAGGTGACAAAAATTTTGGTCATGGAAACTCCTAAGATTGTCTCCTAAGAGGCCTTGAGATTTGAACTAATGGAAGAAGTGACTTCATGAATGATATTGCAGATCTTATGAAGTATCTAGGCACTTAATTGAACAACATCTCCTTTGCTTTAAACGGTTGTCATGCGTCATTCCAATGCAGCAAAATGAAGAAGATACGAGAACAGAGAAAGAAACTCTTAAATACTTAATCTGAGGCAAGAGAGGCAGCATGGTGTATTGATTAGAGCTCTGGCCTTGGAGTCAGGAAGACCTAAGTTCAAGCTCTCCCTCTGTTGGCTGCATGATCCCAAAACAAGTAATTCAACTCCTCAGTGCCCTAGGCAACACCCTAAGATAAAGGTTCTTAATTTAGGGTATATGAGTTTTTAAAAATAACTATTTCAATGTAATTTATTTCCTTTGTTTTCTTAAGTATTTTATTTTTTTCATTTAAGAACATGATTCTGTGAAGGATTTCTAGGCTTCCCTAATCTGCTAAAGAGTCCTATGACACAAGAAAGGTTGAGTCCCTGCCCTAAATTGTAGAGAAGTTGATGATCTTTCTTGGAAGAGGGCGTTTCTTTACCAAGCATTCCACAGACTAAAGAAATCACAGATCTAGACTATTGCTCCTTTTTTTTCTTCATCCCCCACAGGATTCCTGAAGTGTAGAGATGCTCATGAAGGTGTTTTATTTTTAAGTCCTAGTGGACTCTAGAATAGAGCTGTATAAATATTTCTACTGCAAGCCCAGATAATAGTTATCTGAAGCTGTTCTTATACATGATATGACAAAGTGATTGTGTATAGTCTTAATTATAAAAATAGCATAGGAATATGGTCCTTTGAAAATCTTGGACAAACTCCTCAAATATTTTTGCAAATAATATGCTTTTTTGTGCCAGTATATAAATAGCTTCACCATGTTATGATACTGAAAACGTTGCCAATGCTATTTCTACATTGACAAGTGAAGCCCTTGGCTTGAAACCCGCTTTGTTAATTACCAGTGGTTCTAAAATGTGTCAGGATCAAGAAAAACCCACCACTAAGACCACAAGGTGGCTCCTAGCATCATGGGCCAAAAAAGAATGCCCCCAAAGTGGCTTCACATTGTCTGCCTTGCTTGTTAAGTTTCCTTATGTGTGCTAATGCCATCCTCTTACATGAGTAACTATTTCAGGGTATTTCATGATTTTTCTTTAGCCCATCAACACACATGCAAACTTACTTGAAAGCACTTTTTGAAAAACCTAAATTGTTCATAGCTTAAGATCTAAGGTTCTCAGATGACCATAAAGTCAGTCAGTGTCACATAACTGTTAAAAATCCTGCTGCAATATTTTTCTTTTTTTGGACCAGAACTGATTTTATTGGTAAATGGAACTCCTGATGAGGAATCCCTTTGCCAGTGTCACTTAGCACCTTCTCCAGAACTTTAACCTCAGAGAATTGCATGGTGGCATGGAGAGATTATATGACTTGCCCATATGTGTCAGAGGTTAGGACTTGAACCCAGGTATTCTGGACTCTGAGGAAGGTTCTCTCCACTATGGCATGCTGCAGTCTTAGGCTCTATTCACACAAGAATAATGACCAGATCAGGGAAAGCAATAGTTGCTTTGTATATTGTTCTGGATAGAATACATTCCAACACTGTTCAGTTCTTGACACTATATTTTAATAAGGATATTGACTAACTAAAGTATGTCCAATATAGTAAAGAATCTGAAAACTTTTGTGTGAGGAATGATTGAAAAAGTTTGGTGTTTTGATTGGAGAATCTCTTGCCTTTAGCACACAGAAAATCCCAAAGGCCTCTAGTACAAAATGATTTGTCTGTGTATAGATAATGAGATTCCCTCATAAGAGTTTTAGCTTCCCAATTGCACATACTTCCTTTGTCCTTTAAGCTAATAAGCTCAAGAGTGCACATTCTAAACAAAATTCATAAAATGCTCTGAGCTTCAAGGTAATCAATTGCCAGTCAATTGAAATTGATGTAATCTATCACCCATAATGTGCCTCTCCCCCATGACCACAATGATCTATGGAAAAAATACAAAATCAAGATGCAAATAAAATTATTTTTACCTAGCAAAACATTGCTTTAAAAAAGAACAGAAAAAAAGCCTAATAATGAGTCGTACCACTTGTTGCATTGCAAAGAAACAGAAAGGAGAAACAGTGGCATAAATTCATCATTATTCCATTGGTTTCTTTGAGAAGATATAACTCAATCATTTCCTGATAGACTTATTTTCTTGACAATTGCTACAGAGTGATTCATTTTGAAGTATTACCTACATTCCTTAGACAGTCTATTTTCCATTCTTCTCCATGTGGACTAATCACAGTCCTGTATTTTGTTTTTATTTTTAAATTAATATTTTATTTTTCTCAATTAAATATAAAGATAATTTTTAATATTCATTTAAAAAATTGGGTTTCAAATAATCTCTTTTCCTCTCTTACCTCCCTGCTACCTGAGACAATAAGCAATTTAATATAGGTTATACATGTGCAATCACTCGTGATAGATTTAAAAAAAATAAGTTGAGCTATGAACCAGGGAAAGGAAAAAGGCTGGGTTTACTACAAAGCTTAGAGCCTCTCTCCTATAAAGCATCTTCTATCTGTTGCTGCTGCCGCCAGTACTCTCCAATTCTCTTTCCAACTTTATACCCTTAAGTCTCTTTTCAGAGAGATTTAATATCTGACACTATGGTAAAATAAAAACAAAAACTCCAGCTCTAGTTCTGAGATAGCTTCCTTCCTGTCTTCCTGAGGTGCGAAAAAATAGAACGCCTTGGATTTTTAATGACTTGGACTGTTATACGAGGAAGCCAGTTCAAGCCTTGTCAAAAGAATTGTTACACTATGATATATGATATTAATCTTCAAATAATATTGTGCAATTTAATTGAAGAAGCATTCAAGTGCCCACTGTATGCAAAATATCAGGCTAGCCACAGGGGATACTAAGGGAAAAAATGAAAGAAGAGCTTCTGTTCTTCTAGGGAGTTATGAGATGTATAAGGATAAGTAAATACAATATCATTTGATGAGGAAGCAAGAATTAGCACTAGCAGCAGGTTGTTCCACTGCTGGGAAGGCTGAGGAGAGGAGGTTGTGCTGGAGCTGAATATTGAAAGAAGATAATGATAATAGCTAACATTTATAATGCTTTAAAGTTTAAAAAGTACTTTACATAGAAGATCTCCTTTGATCCTTATGACAACCTTGGGAGGTAGGTGATAATGTTATCTCCATTTTGTAGATAAGGAAATTGATGTGAAGAGAGGTTAAGTGATCTGCCCAGAATCATATACTTAGTAAGTGTCTGTGACTGGATTTGAAATCAGGTCTTCCTCATTCAGACTATGGCACTCTTTCTGCTGTACCACCAAGCTAAGAGACAGGGATGAGGAAGAATTCTGCTTCAGTTATAGCTTGTACAAATGCACTGAGGCAGGACATTTTGGAAAGAGTTAAGTCTAGCTGGACTGGAATGTAGAGTGTGCAAAGGGAAGAAATATGAAAAAAAAATCTGTGAAAGAAATCTGCAAAGAAATTGACACAAGACTATAAACTGCCTTAAATGCCAGGTTGGAGAGTTTGTATTTTTGTCTTAGAGGTGGGAGGAAGCCACTGAAGATTTTTGAGCAAATGAATTGTATGATCACACCTGTTTCTTAGAAGGACCTTTTGGGAACTTGTATGGATGGTGGATTTCAGAGGGGAAGGCTGGAAACAAAGAGTACAGTAGTCTAGATGAGTAGAGCCAGGATGGCAGCTATGTGAATAGAGCAAAGGACAAAGGTATGAGGGGTGTTACGGAGATTAATAATATAGGGCATGGCAACATCTTGGATATGGGTGTTGAGAATGAGTCTAGCTCCAGAGTCATAGCAGTCATTTGGATAGAACTTGAACCTGGGTGACTAGAAGAATGGCAAAGTTCTGACATGTGAATTAGATTATTTCCATGTACTTGTAGACTATACTAATAGAAGTTACAAGAAGTCAGACTTTCAGCTAAGATAAGGAGAAACTCTAGTCATTGGTGCTCCCTTTCATGAAAGGGAAAAAAGAAACATTAGACTTAGGAGAATTGAGTTTGAATCTTGACTTAATGAGTTTGAGACTACAGGCAAGTTACTTAACTTCTGAGGCTCAGTTTTATTCTCTACAGAATAGGGATGATAATATTTGTTTACCTCCTTTACAGGGTTGTTGTGAGTGGAGTATCTCATAAACCTTAAATTGTTACATAAATGTGAATTGCTGTTAATTATACGATAATAAAGTAGAATAGGTCTCTTTACAAAGTAGTGAGCTCATTAATAAAAATGTTCAAATGAAAGCTGTTCATCAGGGATGTTGTAGAAGGAAGAACTTATTTGGGTGGAAGTTAGGACTGGATGCTCTCTAAGGAGCTTTAGATTCTGTGACAGAGCTTAATTATGGTGCTAAAGGAAGTCTTGATCAAGAGGAAACTCTGATAGCTCAATAAATCAAATCATGAGCATTTAGTAAGTGTCAGGGACTGTGCTAAGCACTAGGGATAAAAATAAAGACCAAGAAATGGTCTGTGTCCTCCAGGAGCTCACACCCTAACACTTAGGGAAGGGAACAGTGTTTCTGTGATAGATTATGGCTTGTTGTTTTCCGAGTCAGGCTGGAGAAGCCAGGAGAAAGGATCAAAGGATTTAAGACTGAATGTAGCCTTAGCAAGCAGATGGTCCGATAGCCGCATTTTATAGAGGAAGAAACTGAGACCCATGGAGGTAAAGTGACTTAACCCAAGTAAGAAGTAAATGGCAACTCTGGTCTTCCCCACCAGGTTCTCTGACCTCCAAATCCAGTGTCCCTTCTATAATCTCATGCTACATCTACAGATTCAAGAAAATAATCATCTAAGAAGCACTCTACTAGTAGCATTGGAACTGTATCCTTGGCCTTGGAATAGGTCAGCACAGCAGGGAACCTAGGGGTTGGTACACCATTGATCCCAGATTTGAGACTGCCAGTTTTCTGTCCTGCTTTTAAGTACACTTTTTTTCACATGGTTGGGCAGGTCTCTCCTACTTTCTAGAGTGAGACAGGGTCTTCAGTCAGTGACTGAATCCCCTGTGGAATCTTTCTTATTGCAACAAGGAGGTAGGACAGTATGGCACTGGCTGATGACTAAAGAAGTGGGCCAAGTCTGCTGGGCCAACTAAAGCAACGGGGTTTAATTGCCCTAATATTAGTTATTGCCTCTATCTACTTGGAATCCTTTAGAGGACCAATCAATTAAAGAAGGCAATTTCTTTTCTCTTGAAGGACTGCTCTTCAGGGTCCTATTATTTAAGTAGCCTTAAGAAAAAGCATCATTTCAATGTCTTAGCTTGGTAGACTGGGTTCAGCACCCACTGAATATCAGCAATCTTCTTCGCGGTAGGTCTGCCAGGTCCCTCCCCTTGGGGAGTTTCACTGATAATGAATTGGCAAAGGAGAGACTTCAAAGCAGCAAAGGACAATAGCCAGCTGAAATCTAGAAAGAAAGAGAAGACTGGAAAAATCTCAAACTCATCTAGAGGGCCATTGTGGTGTGTGTCATACTGAAATGTCTCAGAGAATTTTACAGACTCAGTGTAGGCTGGAGGAGCCCAGAGGGGATCTTCTTTCATTCCCAGCATGGTCAGGAATGAAAGTTTTCTATTTCCTGGGTTGTTTAATAGTGGGCCCCAAACACAGCCTAGTTCTATAAGATAGGGAATTAATTATCTTATCCAATTGAAATTTGGTGGATGCAGAGGGTGGCAAAATATTATCAGATTGAATAGAAATATCTAGCTTGGAATTAAGGTAGATAAAGCAAAATATAGCTTTATTTATTGTTTTAGTTGGAAACAGGCAGAGTAGCTGCCTTTAAGGATAATAGAGAAGCTGAGCTAAGGTCTTCATCCTGGCCAGAACTTGCATATCATTTTGAATGTGTCACAGGGACACTTTGCTGTGTTTCAGGTATGACATAGTAAAATCCTGGATAGTGTCAATGTATGTTGTCTGGATGGGTGATGGGACAGTGTCTGACATTTCTGTTACTCAAGTTGTGGTATATTTTGTCTTAAAATGGCCTTATTTATTATCACAGATTCAGCCTTCACTTAAAAATTTATCAAGTGCCCCCTCCCCACCCCAACCCCATCCGCTGGGGATGATACTAAACATTGCAATTCAACAAAAGACTCCTAAAGAAGGGGAAAAAGAGGCTCCAAATGTTGTTTCCCTAGCTGCTTCCAGATGTCAGCCAATCAAAGAAAACACATAGAGACACAGTTACTTTAATAACAATTCCCAGGACTACCAGACATTGCAAATGCCTCCTTCCAGGGGCCTAGAGTCTTGGATCTCTGTGCTTCCTAATGGTACCAAAGTTGTTGAACCTATTTATCTAGTAACAACAAGTAACAACTTTTCCAACTGAAATAAAATATCCCTGATGCATTTTTTCTCCACATGACAATCACCGTGACAAAATGCAGCCTCTAGTTATGGCCAACTCTATAGCTTTTTATTGCCACAGTACTGAACAAACCATTACCACTGGTTCCTGCTGCTTCTAGCCATGGTGATAAAGCATCATGGCCCCCATAAAGACTCCTGCCTCTGGAAGCTTCTATACCATGAGTTTTTAACCTGGGTCCAGCTCTAAGATGGATAGATTTGAGGGGATCCATGAACTTGGTTGGAAAAAAGTGACTTCTTTAATTTCCTTAACCTCTGACTGAAAGTTACTATTTCTTTCTGTTATGGATGTAGTCAACTAACATTATTCTGATAAGGGGTCCATAGACTTCACTAGACTGTCAGTAAGGTCTATGACACTTTATAAAAATGGTTAAGAACTTCTGGCCTAGAGGCAGCCAATGGGCCACAGGAATCAGTTAATGAGGGCAGAAGGTGCCAGTATATTGGAGGACCTCTTCTCTTCCTACTAATGATCCCAGAACTAAAGCTCAAAAAGGGTAAGGGCATAGAGATATCTCAGCACCATTGTTACTTTTGAAAACCTTTATTGCTCCTACTGCTTTAGGAGTTAGTTCTCAGGTTTAATAAGAGATACATCTAAGAGAAGAGCAGTATTTGAAATATACCTAGGAGAGGCAGTGGCAACATCTGGGATATTTCTTTCTCAACCATCTCACTTCTCTGCCTTCTATATTTTGAGAATGATGAGCACAGGGGTATGAAGGATGATGCCTATTTGTGATTTCCAGTTTTAATGATCTCATTCCTACATCATATTCTCCACGTAAAGTCAGGGACCTCTGTGATCTGTGTTGCCCTGGGCAGTTTTATAAGTTGATATTAGCAGAATAACGCATGAGCAAGTATCTACTTTTCTAAGGTTCTAGAAGGAGCAGTCTTATAATAATGACTCACATTTATATGGCACTTGAAAGCCCAGTGATGGACTGTGTATTTATTATCTGAGGAAGTTCATCCCAATTAGATTTGGAGAGGCTCATCAGCAGGTTGACCTCAGAATCATGGATACTTTTCTTTTAACATTGGCGTCTCTCCAAGACCATCTACTAAGGCATGAAAGGATTAAGCTCTTTTGTAGACCCTATCCTTGTCTTCAAGGGCAGCTAGATGGTGAAGTGGATAAAGAGGTCAGGAACACTTCTTTCCCAGTGTTCAGATCTGACCTCAGACACTTACTATTTGTGTGACCCTGGGCAGGTCACTTAACTCTGCTTGCCTCATTTCCTCATCCATAAGATGAGCTGGAGAAGGAAGTGGAGAACCACTCCAGTATGTCTGCGAAGAACTCTGCAAATGGGGCCACAAAGAGGTGGAAATGACTGAAACATTCAACAACAAAATGACAAAAATTCCCATCTCCAGTTAACTGAGGTCCAGATTACAGGCAAGATAGCCTTTACCTTACCTCCAAGGTTAGCATTCTGATTTGTCCAAGCAGAAATAATAACAACTATTCAAGGAACAATTGGGTGAATATCTATGGAAGGAGAAAGAGAAGTGATTTTGTTAAAAGAGCAGGATGCCTTCGACTTGGACTGAAGGAAGAAATAAGTGAAGAGCTTGGAAAACATAAAAATCCTGGCATGGAGACATGAATAGTTGTGATGGGGAACTTCAGTTCCTCAGATGGCTACTAGGGCTCTCTCTGACAAAAGCAGAGCAGCATATAACTTTTTGACTTGTCTTAATTATAATTTAATCCTTCAAAAGTTAGAGGAATTGAGAATTAAAATGGTAGTCTGGATCTCATTCTTACCATCAATAAGGCATTGGTTGATGAGGTATAAAAATGATAATGGTGATGACAACTAACATTTATAACAGCACTTTACAAAGCCGGTTATACATGTTAGCTCATTTGATCTTCACGACAGTCCTGTGAGGTTGGTGCTATTCTTATCCTCACTTTACAGATGAGGAAACTGAGACACATAAAGGTTAAGTGACATACTCAAGGTTATAGAGCAAGGAGATATCTGAGACAGGATTCAAACTCAGGTCTTCTTAATTCAAAGTCCTATGTTCTCTAAACATTGTACTCCCTGGATGATGGGAACCTAATGGGCAAATGACCACTTTCTCTTTGAGTTTATATTCAAGGAAGAGAGAAAAACTGGGCATAGTCTGACCTAGACTGTACATTTTCAGGAACAGTTTTTAAAGAATTAGGGGGAAGGAGAAGTAGGATCTAATGGAGAGGGGAAGGATAAGAAATTCTCAACAAAGAAATTCCAAAGTACAAAAGGGAACAGTTTTGATAGGGAGGAAAAACTGAAATTGCCTGAAGAGAGGAGTGTGGATGTATAGAGAACTAATTGCTCGATTTTGATTATAAAGAGATGCGTACAGAAATAGAAGCAAGGGCTGGTATCTCAGGGTATGAATAAAAGTGTTGCATGATCCTGTAAGAGTGCTGCCAGCCATGTTATAGCTTAGCATGAACCGTAGCTAGGGAGGAGAGTCATGGACTACAAAAAAGAATGGGCAGATGACACATAGAGATATGCTGGAAAAAAAGATGGGGATCAAAAGAGTTGGAACCATTGTGAAAGACGAGAGGGAGACATAACCAACATACGGAAAAGGCAGAGAGGTTTGATTTCTATTTTATTTTGGATTTTTTTAAAATAGGAAAATACAGTTTATTTCCAAGGAATTAAGAGAATATTTACAAACAATAGGGTGTAACAAAAATATGTTTAAAAATATATAAAAATATTTCTAGCAAACACTGTAATATTTCTCATACAAATACAACTCGAATTCAAGATTGAAAGGTTATTTATGCGGGTTATACAGCATTTGGAGTAATTTAGCCAACCTTACATTACCTGACAGTGACTTAAAAATAAATTGATTCCTTAAAACTTATAAAAAAAAGGACAAGTAATTTCATGGCTCGCAATGTTTGAGTACAGAATTTTAGCAAACTAATAACATTCCAATTATTTTTTCACATCATTATGTAGTCCATTACCACTGATCCCAATCTTTACTGCATTTGTGTGAAACAGTAGGCCTCATGGCCCAGAACTACTTCATTACAAGCCTGCCAAGGGAAGTTACCTTTGGACTGAAGAACCGCATGTAAAGGGCCAATAGATCATTGATACCCAAGTAAATTAACTTACTTAACTTAAGAAAGTTTAGCTTACTTTGATGGATTCAAGCTACTTGATCCAGATGGGCTACATGCTGGAGGACTAACCATAAGAACTGTAGATTATATTTTCCTAATCACTTTCAGCAATACTTACAATATTGGGGAAAACAAAGGAAGCAGTATAGGATTGGAGAAAGGTAAATATACCAGCTTCCAATATCTATCTATCTATCTATCTATCTATCTATCTATCTATCTATCTATCTATCTATCTATCTATCTGTCTATCTATGTCTGTCTATCTATCTATCTATCTATCTATCTATCTATCTATCTATCTATCTATCTATGTCTATCTATAGATAGCTATATAGATCTATATAGATATACAGATATATGTGTGTTGAGAGAGAGAGAGAGAGAGAGAGAGAGAGAGAAAGAGAAAGAGAGAAGCATTTTTTTTGTTGGAACCTGTAATTTCATTGCCATTGGGAATTCTTGTGAGGCAATACTTCTGCCAATGAAAACAATTGCACTATCCAAACACAGAGCACAACTCCAATGGACTGACCATGGTGTTTGAATGCAAAATATATGCTTGCCAAAAAGACTATTTTATGAAGAACTCACCGAGGCAGGTGATCACATGGTGGTGATCACAGAAGAAGTGATACAAGAACACTCTCAAGATCTCCCTCAAGAACTTTGGAATTGATTGTATGATATGGGAGACACTGGCCCAGCACTGCTCAGCGTGGTGTGCCCACATCAGAGAAGGTACTGTGCTCTATGAGCAAAGCAGAATTGAAACAGATCAAAGGAAACACGGGATGTGCAAATTTAGAGTATTCACCTCAAATGTTCATATGGACTATTTGTGCCAATCTGGAGTAGAGCAATCTGAGTTTATATTGGTCTGATCAGCCACAGTCAGACACACTGAAACTTGACTTTATCATAGTGGTCTTCTTCAAGAACAAAGGACATTAACCAACCAACTAACCAACCAACCTGACTCCAGGCCTTCTGTTCTACCAACTATTTTACTTAGCTGTCTCTAACTTTACCTGAATTGGAAGGATTCTAACTGAAGTTAGGAATAGAGATAAATGTACTTGTGCCCAGTGGATTCATGCCTGAGAGCAACCAGTAGCCACCAAAGGACTGGTGAAGCATCATGAAAGGAAGCAATTCCCAGCAGACTACATGCCTTGCAGAGACTATTCTCTTGTGTCTTGTAGACACACATTCAAATTTCTATGATAAGACTCCATGATGTTGTATTAAAAACAATACCAACCAACCAACCAACCAACCATGCTTGGCTTAGTCTAAGGAGGGTAGGTTGAAAGAATTGGAGGAAAGACTCAGGGAAAGTGGGAAGCCAAGATAATTGTCTTTAAATATTTGAAGGCTATCATGTGGAATGGTGAATAGACTTATCTTCTTGGCAAAACACTAAAAGCAATGGGTAAAAGTTATAGAGAAACAGGAGATTTAAGCTTGATGTAGGTTGTAGTTAGAGCTATCCTAAATGGAATGAGTTTCCTCCGGAAGGAGCGGACTCCCATTCACTAGTAAACTAGCTTCTTATGGAAGAAGATAAATGAATTTTCACAACTTATTTTTTGGGGATTTTAATTTATCCTTATATTCACATATAATTATATTTATTTCCTTATATGAACTTGCTTGCTGGAGATCTTATAGAGGACATTCCTTCTTCAAGTAGCAGGTAGCCTCTGAAGTTCCTTCCAGTTCAGAGATTTCATAGTTCTATGAATGTTCCATAGTTCTTCGAATATATATGAACAAGCATATATAAATCATCTCTTTGCTCCCCCAAGTTGGTTCACAGAGGCAGCTAGTGGCTCAAAGGATAGAGCACTAGGCCTGGAATCAGGAAGACTTAAGTTCAAATCCAGCCTCAGACACTTCCTAGCTGTGTGATCCTGGCCAAGTTACTTAACCTCTGATTATTTGAAAAAATGGATCCAGTAGAGAAGGAAATGGCAAATCACTTCTATTTCTTTGCCAAGAAAACCTCAAATGTGGTCACAAAGGGTCTGACGTGAGTGAAACAACTGAACACCAACAAAAGTTGATTCAAAGGGTAGTAGTATTTAGAGCAGAAAGGGACCAGAGGTATTCCCCTGGACCAATCCTCTCATTTCATAAATGAAGAAATTGAGCCCAGGGATGCAAAGCAACTCACCCAATATCGCACAAGTAATTAACAGAACTGGGATTCAGACTCAGGTCTCTTGATTCTCCATATATTCCCTTTCCATTAAGTCCAGCTGCCTATGTACTGATACTGTGATAGAGAATGTTGTCATTGTCAATGATTTACTAGTTTCTTGTATTATTAATTTCAGAGTGAGAGTGAAAGATTTATTATACCAATCATTCATAATGACTTCAGGGGCAGAGATACGTTATCAACTGTGTTTTCAACCAAAAAACAATCCCTAGTTCCTGCTTAAAGTAAACAGATGCTTTAGTTTCATATCACACATGTCACAAGTCCAAAGTACTCTCAGGGATTCAATTCTATTCAAGTTAATTTAAACCAATCAACATTTATAAAAGGTTTACTACGTCCAAGACACTGATCTTGGAGCTCGGGATGGAGAAGGGGGATAAAAACTGGAAATATAATTCTAGCTCTCAAAGAATTTATATTCTACTGGGATGAGGGAACATATTTTAAAAATAAACTTGTAGAAGAATTTAAAAATTCAGGTAAGTTTCTGCTGGATTGTCTGCATCTCAGGACCTCTAATAAAAAAACCTAACATTTCTATAGCTTTAAGTTTTGCAAAGCACTTTACATACATTAACTCATTTGATCCTCCCAATAATCCTGTGTGGTAGATGTTACAGGATAATGTCCATTATCAGACTAATTGAAGCTCTGAGAGGTTAAAGGATTTACTCTGGATTACACAGTTAAGAAGAGGGAGAAGCAGGTTTGAGCTCAAGTATCTTCTAACTTGAAGTTTAGTATGCTTTTCAATAAACTATTCCAATCCCTAATAGTACAGAATGAGAGGGCAAAAAAAGTGTCTGGCCAGGCTCATATGGAAACCAGGCCTCAGCAATATAAATCAAAGAAACAAGACATACTTTGCAGCAAACAATATTTTCTGCAAAGTAAAAACGAGAAAGTACCACATAGGTTCTCTGAGCTCTCACTAGGAAAGGAAAATGCTAGTTGGTACCCAAGAGAATGTCCTCCATAGGTAGGATGTTAATGGAATGTACCTTTAGCCACTTCTTAACTCAAGGTGCAAGGGGCTAGACCTGTCTGAAAGCAGCATAGCCTTCTATGAAACTCATTTCCTTATATCATCAGGCAGAGACATTGACTTCTCTTCTGGGCATTAATTCCTATAACAGTGAAGGACTTACATGCCATATCTCACCACAAAAGGCAGCACATTACATGTCAGTGGAGTGTATGGGATGATTACAGACAGGACAGATATTTTACTTCCAGCGAAAGACATGTCTTCAAATTTGCTTTTCAAAGCATTTATGATATCTTCGTTTCAAGTCTGGTGAATCAATAATAGCCTGGAGGAAATGAAGGAATTAATTAAATTCCATTTGAATCCATTTTAAAAAATAAAATATGGTGACATTGTAACTAAAGAATTCCAAATTTTAGAATTGGAAGGAACCTCAGAGTCCAGCTAATTCAACCTGATCACTTCTGTAATAACTCTCACAAGTGACCATTCATCCACAATCAATCAACCAATCAATCTATCTATCTATCTATATACATATATATGTATGTGTGTGTATATATATATATATATATAATTTGTTAAATACCTACAAGGTGCCAGGCACTATGTTATGAGCTGGAAGTCCTTTGCTTGAAGTGCTCAAGTGAGGGGCACTCCCCTGCAACAACTCTACTTTTGTAAGGCTCTAGTCATAACAAAGTTTTTCTTCATTTCAAATTTGCATTTGCCTCTCTTTAACTCCCTCTCTTTGCACCTACTTCTGTCCTCTGGGTCCAAGGAGGGTTAAGTCTAGTCTCTCCTCCGCATGCCAGCCCCTCAAATTCTTGAAAATAGTTTTCATTCCCCACTCTCCCTTTCTATACATACCTAATGTTTTTATTCTTTGGAACAGATATTTCCAGTTGTTTTACTTAATTCTCCCAGAACATGATTTGGAAGGTCTTCATCATCCTGGTCATCTTTCTTTGAATAATCTTGAACTTATCAATTCCATTCCTAAAACATGATACCCAGAAATGAACAAGATAGTTCAGGAAAAAAGTCCAGTAGAATTTCCATTTCCCTTATTTTGAACCTCAAACCACTCTTAACTCAGCCTAGGAGAACATTAGGGTTTTTGTTGTTGTCATTTAACACTCACTAAACACCTTTGCCTTTTATCAGACAAAATTCTTCCTAGTCACATCCCTCCTGTCAACTTGTACTTGTGAAGCTAATTTTAAAAATTAAATTTACATTTATCCATTTTAAATTTCATCTTAATAGATTTTGTCCAATGTTCCCATCTGTTTCGATGTTTTTGAATCCTGCTTCTATCATTCACTGTCAAATCAAGTCAACAAGCATTTATTAAGCACCTATTGTGTTCTAGGCACTCTGCTAAGCACTGGGGATACAAAGAAAGCTCAAAACACAAAAACCATACCTGACACCAAGAAGCTCATAATCACCTACTGGGGATGACAACCTGCAAACAACTACATACAAACAAGATATCTAAAGGATAATTTGGATATAATAACAGAGGAAAGCAACCAACATTAGTGGGGATAAGGAGAAGTTTCTTGCAGAAGGTGGAATTTTAGCTGAGATTTGAAGGAAGCCAGGGAAGTCAGGAGACAGTGATGAAGAGAGAGAATGTGTTGGCTATCCTTTCTGGCTTTGTATCATCTTTGCATTTGATTACTTATGCAATCCATGATTTTATCTGAATCAGGGTTTCTCAACCTGGGGTCTACGAATAGATTTCAGAAGGTTTGTGAAATCTGATGGGAAAAATTTGCACCTCTCTTTTCACTAACCTCTATTATAATTTCTTTCAATTATTTAAAAATATTTTTCTGAGAAGGGATTCCACAGACTGTTGAAAAGGTGTCTGTCACAGAAGAGGTTATGAACTAATCTAAGTTATATATATATATATATATATATATATATATATACACACACACACACACATATATACACACACGTACTATATATACATAATATATATACATATATTCACTTCTGTGTGAATTATATGAACACTAACACACATGTATAAGTATGTATATTAGCTCTTAACCAAGATTTCTGGGACACTTCATTAAAGATAGCTTCCAAGTTGACATATGGGACACTAATGACTTCTTGATTTCAGTTACAGATTCAACCAGCTGTACTATTGTCTCCCTTAACTCTTGCTACTTTGTCACAAGGATAGCAGGAAAGACTGCCCAATGCCTTGCTGAAGGGCATTCCCTTGCAGCCTAATAACACTGACAAAATAGAAAATAAAGTGAATCTGGAATAACCTGTCCTTGATATTCTTCTACGGGAGATATCAGCCTAGGAGGAATGAGGAGCTCTCAGGTATGAAGTTCTGAAGAAACAATTTAAGTTAGGAAGAAAAAGGGGAATTTATTTGAAGAGGTTATTGGGCATATGTAGAAAACTTATTCAGCAACTTAAATTTTGTTTGTTTTAATTTATTTTTTCTTTGAAAAATTTTATTGACATTTTTTATTTTTATATTACTTTCCCCCCTAGCTTTATTATTTTTTGGTGTCTTAAAATGTCATTCAATTCCTCTTGCCCCCCTCTAGTTTTCAAGGAGTTATTTTCTTCCTCAAAATTTTGGACCTCTGTTTCCAATTAGTTAACTATCTTTTCATAATTTTCTTGGATTCTTTTATTTTTTTCCTAATTTTTCCTTGATTTCTCTTATTTGATTTTTGAATTCCTTTTTAAGCTTTTCCAAGAATTCTTTTTAGGCTTGTCACCATTTGATGCTCTGTATTGGGTAGGATTGACTTTTTTTTTTTAACCTCACAATCTTCCTCTGAATATGAACCCAGAACTTCTTTTACAACATAATATCTATCTATGATCAGGTTCTTTTCCCTTTGCTTACCCATTTTTATTTTATTTTTAGTAGCTTATTATTGCAATTAGGTTTAATCTAGATTTGTGGGTAATGGTATTCCAGGCCTCAGGTCCTTCTTACTGTTACTTTATGAATTCTGTCTAGGGGTTCAATCTCAGGCACTCTTCTCCTCCTCTAAGTCACCATTAGGGCCGCCAACCATGCTGTCCCCAAAATGTTCTTGCTCCCTGAGGTACCACACTCACCCAAGGGCAGCTAGACAGTGCAGTGGATAGAGCACCAATACAAGAGTCAGGAGGACCTGAGTTCAAATCTCACCTCAGACACTTGACACTCACTAGCTGTGTGACCTTGGGCAAGTCACTTAACCTCAATTGCCTCATCCTGGGTCATTTCCAATCATCCTGATGAATATCTGGTCACTGAATTCAGATGGCTCTGGAGGAGAAGTGAGGCTGGTGACCTGCACAGCCCCTCCCTCACTCAAAATAAAGTCAAGTGCAAGTCATGTCATCATTTCTCTGATGGCACGGTCTTCTTCAGCAATGAAGGACAAACACACCACACTCACCCAGAATGTGCTCAGTCCTCACCATAGCAGCAGCCTGGGATCACATCTGTTCAGCATTGCTAGGCCTGACATCTGGAAAGAGCAGGGGTGAGGGTGGAGTGGCTCCTTCAATCTTCCTCCCTTCTCAGCCTATCTGATCCCCACAATGTTAGTTAGACGAAAGTTCATGAGGTGCGATTTCCTAAGACATAGTCTGCTTCCTGCTGGAGCTGTTCCCAGGGCCTGCATTTTGTTGATATATATATATATATATATATATATATATATATATATATATATATATATATATATATATATATATATATATATATATATATATATATATATATATATATATATATATATATATATGTATGTATGTATGTATGTATATATTACTTTCTCTTTATCTCTAATTCTCTTTTATCTCTAATCCCATTGACTTTGACCACCACACTCCTTTTCTCCAATCTCTGATAAGCAGCCCTTTTCTTTGCCAAGGCTTACTCTTCTACACGTGCTCTTAATTGCTTTCTCTCCTATCTTTTGTATATTCATCCCATTATCATCCCCACTAATATTTGATTTCTATTTATTGGTTCCTTTTCTTCTGTCTACAAACATGCCCAAATTATCCCACTCTAAAAACATAATGAAACAAACAAACTAACAAAAAACCCTTCACCAGAAACTATCGTTCCCTTAAGCTAGTGTCCTATATTTCCTCTCTTTGTCAATTAAGTTTGTTTTTTTAAATTAAATTATTTTGTTTTCAGTGTTCGACAATCACTTGTATACATCTTAGATTTTTCCCCTCCCTCCCCCTCATTTTTCCCTCCCTCCTCACTCTCTCCCTGAGACAATGTACAATCTTTATAGGTTCTCCACATACATTCCTATTAAATACATGTTGCATAGAAGAATTAAAATGAATAGGAGAAACCACAAAACAAAACATAATACAAAAGAAAATGGTCTGTTTCTATCTGGGATCCAAATCCATAGTTCTTTCTCTGGATATGGAAGGTGTTTTGCTTCAAGAGTTCATTGGAAATTTTTTAAGTCCTTGCATTGCAATGAAGTGCTAAGTGTACCAGAAAAATTCCTTGCACACTGTGGTTGTTGCTGTGTACAAAGTTCTCCTGGTTCTGCTCCTTTCACTCAGCATCAGTTCATATTAATCTTTCCAGGCTCCTCTGAAGTTTTCCTGTTCATTGTTTCTCATAGCACAATAGTATTCCATGACTTTCGTATACCACAGCTTGGCCATTCCCTAATTGATAGGCATCCTCTTGATTTCCAGTTTTTGACTACTACAAAGAGAGCTGCTATAAATATTTTTGAACATGGGGGACCCTTTCCCATTTCTATGATCTCTTTGGGAAAGAGTCCCAGGAGCGATGTTGCTGAGTCAAAGGGTATGCACATTTTTGTAGTCATTTGAGCATAGTTCCAAATTGCTCTGCAGAATCGTTGGATCAGCTCACAGCTCTACCAACAGTGAATTAGTGTTTCCAACCCCCCCACATCTCCAACATTTATCATCTTCCTGTTTCATCATGTTAATCAATCTAATAGGTGTGATGTGGTACCTCAGAGTTGTTTTGATTTGCACCTTTCTAATCTATAGTGATTTAGAGCATTTTTTCATATGATTATAGATAGCTTTAACTTCTTCTCAAAACTCCCTGTTCATATCCTTTGTCCATTTATTAATTGGAGAATGACTTGTATTCTTGTACATTTGACTCAGTTCTCTATATATTTTAGAAATGAGACCTTTATCGCAGACACTAGTTGCCACAATTCTTTCCCAGTTTTCTGCTTCCCTCCTAACCTTGGTTGCGATGGGTTTGTTTGTGCAAAAGCTTTTCAGCTTAATCTAATCAAAATGATTAATTTTGCACTTCATAATGTTCTCTGTCACTTGTTTGGTCATAAAATTTCTCCATTCTCCATAAATCTGACAAATACACTATTCCTTGCTCCCTTAATTTGTTTATATTATCAAGCTTTATACCTAGATCACGTATCCATTTGGACTTTATTCTTGTGTACAGTGTCAGGCATTGGTCTATGTCCAGTTTCTGCCACGCTGTTATCCAGTTTTTCCAGGAATTTTTGTCAAACAGTGAGTTCTTATCGTAGAAGCTGGGATCCTTGGGTTTATCAAACAGGAGATTGCTATGTTCATTGACTACTGTATCTTGAGTACCTAACATATTCTGCTGTTCTACTCCTCTGTTTCTTCGCCAGTACCAAGTGATTTGATGATTGCTGCTTTCTAATACAATCTGAGATCCAGTAGGGCTAGGCCACCTTCCCTAGCACTTTTTTTCATTAGTTCCCTTGATATTCTGGACCTTTTGTTCTACCAGATGAATTTTGATATTATTTTTTCTACCTCTAGAAAATAATTATCCGGTAGTTTGATTGGTATGGTACTGAATAAATAAATCAATTTAGGTAGAGTTGTCATTTTTATTATTTGGTTAAGCCTACCCAGGAGCAACTGATGCTTTTCCACATACTTAGATCTGACTTTATTTGTGCGAAAAGTGTTCTGTAATTGTGTTCATATAGTCCCTAGGTTTGTTTTTTTGGCAGGTAGACTCCCAGATATTTTATACTGTCTACTGTAGCTTTGTATAAGATTTCTCTTTCTATCTCTTGCTGTTGGGCTTTGTTAGTAATACGTTGAAATGAGATGATTTATCTGGTTTATTTTGTAATCTGCAACTTTGCCAAAGTTGTTTATTATTTCAAGTAGTTTTTTACTTGATTCTCTGGAATTCTCTAAGTATATCATCATATCATCTGCAAAGAGTGATAACTTAGCTTCTTCTTTGCCTATTCTAATTCCTTCAATTTTTTTTTCTTCTCTTATTGCTATGGGTAGCATTTCTAGTACCATATTGAATAACAGTGGTGATAATGGACATCCTTGCTTCACCCCTGATCTTACTGGAAATGCATTTAGCTTATCTCCATTGCATATAATGCTTGCTGATGGTTCTGGGTACATATTGCTTATTGTTTTATGGAAAGTTCCATTTATTCCTATACTTCCCAGTGTTTTCAAAAGGAATGGGTGTTGTATCTTGTCGAAAGTTTTTCTGCATCTGTTGAGATAATCATGTGGTTTCTGTTAGTTTTGCTGGTGATATGATCAATATTGTTAATGTTTTTCCTAATATTGAACCAGTGCTGCATTCCTGGTATAAATCCTACCTGATCATAATGTATTATTTTCGTTATAAGTTGCTGTTTTCTTTTTACTAATATCTTACTTAAATGTTTTGCATCTGTATTCATTACAGAAACTGGTCTATAATTTTCTTTCTCTCTTTTGGCTCTTCCTGGTTTAGGTATCAGAACTATATTTGTATCATAAAAAGAATTTGGTAGGACTCTTTCTTTGGGAAATTCTCCAAATAGTCTATATAGTATTGGAATTAACGTCTTTAGGTGTTTGATAGAATTCACTTGTAACTCCATCTGGCCCAGGAGATTTTTTCCTAGGGAGTTCATTTATGGCTTGTTCAATTTCTTTTTCTGAGTTGGGATTATTTAAATATTCAACTTCCTCTCCTGTTAATCTGAGGAATTTATACATTTTTTAAAATGCTTATTTTTTTATTTTTAGTTTTCAGCATTCATTTCCACAAAATTTTGAGTTCCAAATTTTCTCCCCATCTCTTCCCTGACCCCACCCCATAATGTCTTGCATTCTGATTACCCCTTCCCTCAGCATGCCCGCCCTTCTATCACACCCCTGCCTTCCCTTATCCCCATCTTCTCTCTTTGTTTGTAGGGCAAGATTGGTTTCTGTACCCCATTACCTGTTTTTCTTATTTCCCAGTTGTATACAAAAACAATTCTCAGCATTTATTCCTAAAACTTTGAGTTCCAACTTCTCTCCCTTTCTCCCTCCCCACCCATCCCTACCGAGAAGACAAGCAATTCAATATAGGCTATGTATGTATAGTTTTGCAAAAGACTTCCATAATAGTCATGTTGTGTAAGGCTAACTATATTTCCCTCCATCCTATCCTGCCCACCATTTATTCTATTCTTTCTTTTGACTTTGTCCCTCCCCAAAAGGATTTACTTGTAATTACTCCTATTTTCCCTTCTTTCTATCATCCCCACCCCACTTGTCCCCTTTTCCTCTACTTTCCTGTAGGGCAAGATAGATTTTCATACCAAATTGAATGATCATGTTATTCCCTCCTGAAGCCAAATGTGAAGAGAGTAAACTTCACTTTTTCACTCTCACCTTCTCCCTTTTCTCCTCCACTGAAAAAACTTTTTCTTGCTTCTTTTATGAGAGATAATTTGCCCCATTCCTTTTCACCCTTTCTCCTCCCAATATATCCCTCTCTCACCCCTTAATTTTATTTTTTTAGTTATCATCCCTTCCTGTTCAACTCACCTTGTGTTCTCTGTCTATATGTGTGTGTGTGCGCACACGTGTGTGTATAATCCCTCCAACTGCCCAAATATTGAGAAAAGCCTCAAGAGTTACAAATATTATCTTTCCATGTGGGAATTTAAATAATTTAGCTTTAGAAAGTCCCTTATGATTTCTATTTCCTGTTTATCTTTTCATACTTCTGTTGATTCTTGTGTCTAAAAGTCAAATTTTCAAATTTTCTCCTCAATATTTGAATTGTTTCTTTCTGGCTGCCTGCAGTATTTTCTCCTTCACTTGATAGTTCTGGAATTTGGTAATGATATTCCTTGATGTTTTTAGTTTGATATCCCTTTCAGGAGGTGAATGGTGGATTCTTTAGATGACTATTTTGTACTCTGAATCTCTGACTTCTGGGCAATTTTCCTTGATGATTTCTTGGAGAATATTCTCCAGGCTCTCTTTTTCATCATGGCTTTCTGGTAGACCAATAATCCTTAGATTTTTCTCTCCTGGATCTATTTTCCAGGTCAGTTGTTTTTCCAATTAGATATTTTACATTTTCTTCTATCTTTTCATTCTTTAGATTCTGTTTGACTGCTTCTTGATGTCTCATAGAATCATTAGCTTCTACTTGCCTGATTCTAATTTTTATCAAATTGTTTTCTTCAGTTAACTTTTGCATCTCCTTTTCCATCTGTCCAGTTGTTCCTTTTAAGGAGTTATTTTCTTCAGTTAGGTTTTGTACTTCCCTTTCCACTTGTCCAGTTTTCCTTTTAAATTCTCCTGTGATTTCCTTTTTCATATTTTTAAAATCATTGGTCAGTTTTTCTTCTATTTCTCTAAAATTGGCTTTTAAAATCCTTCCTGAGCTCTTCCAAGAATGCTCTTTGTGCTTCAGACCAGTTCATATTCCCTTCTGAAGTTTCAGATGGGAGTATTGTCTCAATGCTGACCTCTTTGGTATTCTTGTTTTGGTTCTTGTTCCCATAGAAAGATTTTATGGTCTTTTCTTTTCTGCGTTGCTTCTTACTCATGATGATCACCCTTTTCCCAGCTTTTAAAGTAGATCTCTGTGTGTGGGGCACAGGGGGCTCTGTATCACAGTTCTTGTGCCTAAAACTTGAGGCTTTGTGTGTTGTGGCCTCTGATTCTTTCAGCTAGAAGCTAAAATGCTGCAACTTACCTGGTGCTAAGGTGGCTGGTGTTGAAAGCAGAGGCTTGGTGAAGTCTTTTTGGGTTTCCCTGGAGTTACCTGGAGCCAACTGCATCAAGTGTGGGGTGAGGAGCAGTTTGGCCACAGGAGGTCTCCTCTGCTGAGCTAGAGCACAGGAAGATCATCTGTTGGTAATCACATCTTCACTAGTGTCTTCCCAATTCCCCTAGGCTGCTGAGGCACACCTGAGGTCCTGGTGTTGATGGTTGCGAGCTTCACCCCCCTGGGGCTCAGGATCAACTCCCGGTTTGCTGAGGTGGGGCTGTCTGGGAAAGCTGCACTGGTCCCCTTCAGCCACAACAAGAGGGACCCTCCTTATGGGCTAAAAGACCATTTACCCCTTCTGCTGCTCCCACTGTTCCAGTATTTTTTCTGGGAAGGGATTTTCAGGGCTCTTTAAGGTCAACAAAGGAAGGGAGAGAGCAATTACTGATCACTCCATCATCTTGGCTCCCGGAAATCCTCCTCAGCTAAGTTCATGTTTTAGAAACTTTCTGCATTTCTTCTTCACTCACTTTTCAGCTCTTTGCAATCTGGTCTCCAAAGTCACCACCAAACTGAAATTGTTCTTTCCAAAGTTCCACAAATATCTCATTTGCTAAGTTTAATGGTCTTTTGTCAGTTCATAACCTTTATGACCTTTCTGTAGCATTTGCCACTATTGACCTCCCTCTCATTCTAAACATTCCCTCCACTCTAGAGCTTCCCTGATGCTATTTTCCCCTGCTCTTCTCCTCCCTGATAGCTCCTGTTCAGTTTAATTTGCTTACTATCTTCTTTTGTGTAATCTCTGACAGAGTATCTCAAGACTTTGTCCTGGGTCATCTCTTCTCCCTCCTCACTATCTTGATGATGGCATCATCTTCCAGGTGTTCAATTATCTCTTCTTTGCGAATGGCCCCATATGTATGTGTGTGTATCTTTATATTTATATATATACACACATATACATATACACATATATATTTCCCCTAGAGATATATCTCTAAATTTAGCTATATCTACATAATATGATCTATGTATATGTATCTATGTCTCTCAATTCTCTTCTGACTTCCAGCTGTGATCACTAACTGACTATTAGATATTTCACAGTGGATGTCTTGTAAGTATTTCCAAATCTACTTGTCCAAACAAAATTCATTATCTTTTCTCCAAAATATAGCTCTACCAAAGTTATTCTTGTCAAGGGCAACATCCTCACATTTCCTCCTCATGTCTAAATCTTGTCATTTCTACTTTCACAACATAGCTCATATCTAACCCCTTCTTTCTGTTTACATAGCCACCACCTTACTTGAGGCCTTCATTAATTCTTGTCTTGACCAGTACAATGAAATGGCCTCTTATCTTGAATATGTACCGACTCTAAAGCAACTTCCAAGCAGATATCAGAATGATCTTCCTTAAGTGTGGATCTGATCATGTCATTTCTCCACTCAATAAGTCCATTATTGCTTCCAAGATCAACTATATGTAACCCCAACTCCAAAATTTATTATTATTGATCTCCTCATTGATGGGGATCAGTGCTAGCACCTGGAGGGGTGGGATGGAGTTGTTGAGAGCAAGAGAGCAGAGTTCTTCAGTCTTCTTTGAGTCAATGAGTCTTTTCAGACTTCAGGTGCTTTTTGGCTTTCAGCTTCCAGAGAGAAAATGAATGATTCCATACTCACCTCAGGTCGATGAAAGAAAAGGCTCTGAGAAGAAGCCAAGATGAGATGAGTTAGCAGTATACATAATATCTCTTTCACTAGCTTGTTACACTAGAAATTTTGGGAAATTCCCTGTGAGTATGATCTAGGACTCTCTTGGTTGAGTTAAGTTATCTTGCTCCCATTAACTGGGTGAAGCCTACCCCCAAAGTGCAGAGGAATTCAAGGTGGATTGAAAACCCAGTTTTATTAGGAGGAAACTCAGATACTAAGGCTCTCCTGTACAAGGTACAAAAGAGCCCATAGCCCAGGAGAGGCAGCAGAGATTTATGCTTAAAAACCACAAAGGAAAGATTCAGGGAGGGTTGGGGAAAAGGATGGACAATCTTTCCCAGGGGCAGGTGGACATACAAGTAGGAGGTTTACAGGAAGAATTGAAGGCAAGGCTGCTTTGGGCCAGTTTGGTGGGGCACCGCTCAGCAAGGTCAGCCAGTCAACACCAGCAAATGTGTCTGGGAGAGAGTGAGACTTCGACTCGTTGCAGGAATCTGATTGACTCCTTTCAGCAATTAGGTTTACTCTGTGTCCAGTGTATCTTCCTGGTAAGGTAACTCATAGAAAACAGACATATTAGTCTTAGGGGCACTTCCATACTCCTAATGAGAGAGCTCCTTCACCCAATATTGTTTGATATATATGTTCCTACATATGCTTTCTTTGACTTGCATTTTGCTACCAATTTAGACAAATGAGTTGCTTGGCTCAGTGTTAAATGTGATCATTTTGAAACTGCTATTTGATGGGAAAGGGGTCAAGCCTTGTATACAAACCTTCGGGTTCTGTTTCCCCCAACAATGAAACAGCAATCAGAACTTAGATTGAACCTGAAAATCATATCTCCTAGGCTGACTTTGATTCCTGCTAAAAAAATTCTAGAATATATTACTAAAGAGTCAGACACTGAAAAAAAGTGGTAGGTGATCACAAAGCCCTAGCATGATTTTGCAAAAAAAACAAGGCTAGGAAACTGGCAGATAACAAGAATGCTACTGGTTTACAATATGTCTTGACAAAGCATTTAATAAAGCTCCTCATGAAATCCTTATAGAAAAAATAGATATAAGTCTGATTATTAGCACAGTGAGGGGGATTCAAACTGGTTGAATGTCTGGTCTGAAAGTGTCATTAAACTTATAAGGAATTTTCCAGCTGAGCGCATACTTATAATCCTTGTGATAGTGGGAAAATGAGGCTGATGAATGGCTTGAATTTGGGTATTTTGAACTACAGTGGGGCTAAAGCCAATAGGATATCTTCACTAAGTTCTGTAGTAATATGGTGAGCCCCTTGGGGAAGGGGTGGAACCAGACTGCCTAAGGGGGCAACCAACTCAGGTTGGAAACATAGAGCAGGTTAAATTGGGGAAGGAGAAAGTAACAAGTATTTATTGAAGTTTTCTTGACTTCAGGACCAACACTATATCCCTTGCTCCTCCTCTCTTAAATATCTCCTCACTCCAAAACATCCTTTATAAACCTTAAAATTTCTATACCAAATTAACGCTGAGACTTGGTTCCAGCTTAGACAAAATAAGGAGACCTAGCCTCAGAGAAAAAAAGGAAAAGAAAAGAAGAAGTCATTTCTGGAGTGCTTAAGGATCTATACTTGGTCCTGTGCTACTTAACAGTTTTATCAATGTGTTGGATAGTCTACTCATCAAATTTCTAAAAGATATAAAATGCCTAGGTATAATTTGTCTATCTGCGTTCAGCCTTTATTTTCGAAGAAGACCATGACATCAGAGAAATGATGACATGACTTGCACTTGCCTTTGTTTTGAGTGAGGGAGGGCTGTGCAAGGTCATCAGCCTCACTTTCTCCTCCTGAGCCATCTGGATCCAGTGACCAGATATTCATCAGGATAACTGGAGAAGGCCCAGGATGCACTGGGAGACCTTGGCCTATTCAAGTACTCATTTAGAGTGAAGTAATGTCCATTCAGTGAATAGGCCTTTTTAAGAAGTAAACAGGGAATGGCCCTTTTAATGAGCAAAAGAAAGAAAAAAAATAAGTAAATGGAGCTGAGAGGGAAAGAGCAACAGTTACTACTGATAATCATTCTGAAGCCAGTAGTGTCCAGAAAAGAGCCCTCAAGAGGATTTTGGGCAGGAACCTATTGTTGTATAGTGTATGTATCATTACCTACTATTTCAAGGTGTAGGTAACCTCCAGGTGAGGAAGCTCCTATCAGTACAGGCAAAATCTAATAGAATGTAGTTTAATTGTGAATAAATGTAAAATGTTATGCTTTTTTTTTTAAAAAAAAATAACAACACAAGGACAAGATGGAGAAGATATTATTAAAGCACAATTTGAAAAAAATTTCTGGGAGATTTAGTGGACTCCAAGCTCAACATGGATCAATAATATTATTCAGTGGCTAAACAAACCAATAAGCAAGTTAAACCACATTTGTGTTTTGTGTTTGGTTATGGATGCCACAATTTAAAAAGAGTATTGATGAACTGCAAAGCATCCATTGGAGGGCAAATAGGACAATGAATGCCTTGTGTTCATGTCATATTAGGATTGGTTGAAGGAACTGGTGGTGTGGGGGGTTGGGGGAGGAACTTAAGCCTGGAGAAAAGTAGATGTTGGTGGTACATAATACCTCTCTTCAGGGATTTAAAGAATTGACATGTGGAAGAAAAATTAGACTTGTTCTTCTTGGCCCCAGGGAACAGAGGAAAGGGTGAAATTTACAAAGAGGTAAAATTTGGCTTGATAGAAAGAATTTTTAAAAATAAGTAGAATTCCTTATAAGAGGCTCCTTGGCATGGTGGATAGAGACTTAGTCTTGATGCCAAAAAGATCTGAGCTTCAATCTTGTCTCTGATATACATCAGCTGGGTAATTCTGGGCAAGTTGCTTAACCTGACTTTGCACTAGGCAATTCTCTAATTTGGTAAGTTGCAGAGGAAAGCAAACCTGTACTGATAGGAGCTTCCTCACCTGGAGGTTACTTACACCATGAAACAGCAGGTAAAATCCCTGTTCTGATCCTTATTAAGTGTAATGAACTATCTTGAATTCAAGCAAAGCCTGGATGACTACTTGTTGTCTGTGTGTAGAGGAGATTCAGGTATGGGTTGATACAAGTGTGCACCAAGCTAAATTCCAACTCCGAGATTCTGCGTGAGGCCATAATGTCTCTTTGTGATTAAACAATATGTTCAGACTCTACTAGACACTAAAATCAACTGTCAGCTATATTTGTCCAATAGTTTGGAGACTACTTTTTTTTGAAGCTTGGGACAACGTTTGCTTTTCTCTCCAGTCTTTTAGTACCAATGTTCCCTTGCATCTTTCTAAGATCCACAAACATAGCTATTCTCATACCCTTTTCTTCCTCAAGTCTCCTCCTTCTATCACCTAGCATTCCTGCAGTCATTGATGCATTACTTTTGGCCAATAAAAGCTACGTTTGCAGATGGGTGTTTGTTCAGATATTTTATTGTATGAATTGAAGAGCCCTACTGGAAAAATAGGAGTTGTCTCATATACAAGTCAGTGATCCCCATTAATACAGAAATTCATGGCAAATAACTTTTATGCTGACTGGCAAAACATGTCAATTAACATCTAAATAACTGTGGTTGAGTCGGCAGCTTTTGTGACTAGGTTTATAGTTAAAACATATGTTTGGGAAATGAGAAGAAATGGATTAGACTGTCTGCATAAACTTCCCATTGGTCCCACCGTCTAGGATAGACTGAGTTCAATTAAATAAAGCACATACTGTTCTACGTCATCCTCTCTAAAAAATAAACCAAAATTGCCGAGCTACCATTTTCCATTGTCTACTAATAACTGTGGATGAGTGAAAAAAGGAGCAGATGAGTTATCTTATCATTAGCTAAATTAGAGGTCAAAACACCACAACTTTCAAAAGACTTTCATACAGTGAAAGCATATCATGGTGTTGGGGATGCATTTATTTATAGGAAACTCTCATGCACATGATTGCATGGTTTCCTCTCTATATAGAATCTCATATTTAAAACTATATGGAATAGAGAGTGGCTAAACAAATTGTGGTACATACTAATAATAGCCAGCATTTATGTAGGGTTTGAAGGCTTACAAAATCATTTGTATATGCTATCTCAAGTGATCCTCTTAAGAACCCTGAAAGGTAGGTACTATAAGTATTGTTAATTTTTTTGGTGGATTTTTAACCCATTTGACAGATGAGTAAATTGAGGCAGAGAGAGCTTAAGTGACCTTCTCAGTGTCACATAAATAGAGAACTAAGGTCTTTCGATTCCAAGTCCAACATTCTCTCCACTTCCCTAGCTAACATTCATTAATATAATGGGATATTACTGGGCTATGACGAATGATGAATGTCGTGAATAAAGAGAGACATGGAAAAACATGAGAGTTGATGCAAAGAGAGAACAAAGCAGAATAGAGGAAATCCTATACCAACGTAAACCAAAAGAACCACAATAAAACAATCAAAACTGGATGCTGCACAATTATAACAACCAAGCTCTTCTCTAAAGGAGAGTGAGAACGTAGTCTCCCTAGAGGTCCCCTCCACCCCCAATCCCCCCACCCTGCCTTGATTTTTTTGTATGGATGGTGACACACTATCACATTATGAGTGTGTAACATAGGACTTTCTTAATATGTTGGTTGGTTTTCCTGAAATTCTTTTCCCCCCTTTTATTTATTTACTAAGAAGTGGTCCTCTGGGAAGGAGAGGGAAAAAGAGCTACACTCTATAGAAGAGAAGTACAAATGAAAGAAAACTTACTTTAAACTTATATAGCAACTAAATATGGGACTTGTAGTTGTATTATGTTCAGTTCATATCATAGAAGAGTTGATATCTCCAACAAGACTAAGAAACATTTTAAGAAATATTTAAGGTTTGCAAGATGCAATCTTTAAGATATATATTTCTCAAAAAAATAAAAAATAAAAAAGCAAAGCTGCAATTTTGGCATGCTGCCACTAGGTGAAGAGAGCAACTTGGTGCTAACCATGATTTAAGCCACTATTTGGCCTGAGCTACACAAGGGGCATTGCGTCAAGATCAATTCTCAAGATCAATTTAAAAAAATTTTTTAGTGCAAACTTTAAAATAGATGAATATGAACACTGGTGGTCTTGTATTACCTTCAAAAGTGATATTTTATGGCAATTTTAAAAGAAATATAAGACCGCTAATATCATTTCTGTCTCAAATGGTCTACAATCTGTAATCATCTAAGGTACAGTCAGTACCTTCCTCACTAGTCCAACTTTTCCTTTATCACGCACAGTAAACTCTTAGCTTCATGACAAAAGTCCCCTACCTGACGCTTATGTCTGTTCACTCCTCATCAGTTTGTCAGCCTTACATCTTTGCCATCTTACTTTAACTTACTGAGGCCACTCCAATATTTAAAGGTATAACTTTCATTTACCTTTTTAGCATTTAGCATTTTTGCTTTCTATATTTAAATATGACGTAAGTAAAAGGGGGAAGATTACTGAGAAGAATATTATTTAGTAGAGGACATAAATTTCTCCTATGACCACCTCCAAATCAGAAGGAAATAACTTTCTATTTTGTGTGTGTGTGTGTGTGTATGTGTGTGTTTAATTCAGTACTCTCTCCCTATCCTCATTATTAATTTCTAGTGAAAGATGCTAGAAATAGATGACTCACATACAGTACCTATTCATTGTTCTAACAACTTCTTGATATTAGAAATTATTTCAATTTGTCAATTGATTTTAGTATGGTTTCCTTAAAAGTATCATAACTTCCACATAGAACATAACATTTTGAGCAAAACTGATGCAAACCTTTTGTACAAGAGCAATGGAGGCCATATGTGGACCTCCTCACATAGGGGGTACTCATGTGGGAGACATTTTGGGAGAAGACATTCTGTGCTTCCTTATCATCTGGATAGGAGCAACTGTTTCCACTGGGTGTGTGGCCAGGATTGGCTGCATCTTTAAAATGACCAGACTGGGGCAGTCACCTCCTTTTTTCCAGCTGCATCTAAGCAGAAGGTCCTGTTCACCCAAAGGATGGGTATCATACATTCATCTGAGTGTGGAGGGAGGACTATTACCCTTGCCTTCTCCTTCTGGCTCTGTAGCCCTGAGGAATGGGCTTGGAGTTTTATTATATTTTGCTTGTCTTTTTCACAGATGTTCTTTCCAGCCCATTAGGGAAGCCCTGGGAAGCCAAGGTGCTAGGCGTCATTGGACTTGGAACTTGATGGGACTATACTATTTAGAAGCTTGATGGAGCTAATCTCTCTTCCCTCCCCCTATCATGAGGAGGTACAGGGAGGCTATGCCCTTGGGTGCTGATGGGGTGGGGGATGTTTGTATGTTTCTTCTTGCCATGCCTTTGAAGGAAATATTCCTTTGTAAGGCTAATTTACGTGTTAAATGGTTAAATGGAACTGGGATACCAGTGACTCTAAAACCGAAGGAACATACTTGGTAAGGGCTTGAGCCAACGTTTTTCTTTTTCATCACGTTTTTTTCCTTTTCCTTCCATATTTATCCTTTGTACCTGCATAGAACACACTGTTTGTCCCCATAGGCACTCCTTAGCTTCACTAATGAATCACAGGGCTATAATAATAGCCATAATAATGATAATTTATTATTATCATATATTATTATGTGATATTCAATTATATAGTAAATTTCTCATTTTATGTATTTGATTATTATTCTTGAGGCCCATTAGAACAGCATTCCTTCATTTGTTACGGAACCAGCTAATATTAATGATGATAACAGCTATCATAATACCCCAGAGTATTAGAGGTGGAAGGGACCTTTCAAATGATTTAGACCAACCCCTTCATTTTAGAAATGATGAAATGGAGTGAAGAGAGGTAAAGAGATTTCACATCCCAGGGCAGTACTCTTCCTTCTACTGACTCCTTTTCTTTAAATAATAATAATAAGCATTTTAGCTATTATAAACTATGAATATATTATATTAGCTATATCATATCCTATGTATTATATCCTAGCCTATCTAATTATATATTATAAATTGCACTTTAAGGTTTTCCAATCAGTTTGCAAATATTATTTTACCTTTATAACAATCCTGGAAGGTAAGTGACATTATTATCCCCATTTTATAGATGGAATAATTAGGGCAGACTGAGATTCAATGACCTGTTAAACAGCACGTGGGTACTAAATGTCTGAGAAGTGATTTGGACTCAGGTTTTTCTGACTTTAGTCTAATACTTAGACTGTTCCACCTACTTGACTCTTGCTCTAACAAGTCAACAGCCTAACTTCATTCTTGTATGAGAGAAAAAGGTTCTTTTCTAGGCTTTTATCAAGCATCTCTATACCAAAACTTCTTAGCCTTTTGTGTGTTGCAGAGAGATCCCTTTTGCATTTGTCAAAACTTATAAACCCTTTCTTAGATAATGCTTTTTAAAACGCATAAAGTAAAATAGCAGGGTTATGAAGGAAACTAGTTATACTGAAGGGCAGTTATCAAAATATTTTGAAAACACTTAAATTCATAGGCCTCAGGTTAAGAATCTCTGTACAGAATTGGGAAATTATGTATATATTCCTTAATTTAAAATTGAGGGCAGAAGGGTGTGGTTAGACTATTTTCTCCTATGTTAAATATGTTAAGATCTGTTACCATGTGCTCAGCACCATCCTGAAAAATGTGAGGGAAACAAAAGCCATATAAGACATGCCTGTCCTTGCTTATAATAAAGCTGGAGAGAAAAAATGAACCTGAAGTTAACAGAAAAATACAAGAGAGCCTGTCTCATTTTATGTGGCCCAAGCTTTGGTTTGATATGATATAATAATAAACAACAGACAACCCCCCAAGGTCATAATCACATTGGGTCATTTGGGGACACTGTCCTCCAACATTAATGTATTGCCTGTCACTGGCTGACTGAACCATCAATCAATGTCAAGCGATCAAGTGATGATAGAACAGTCAATTAAAACTGTCGCTCTCTGAGCGTCAGCCAGTGATATTGATTGATAGAGGGAGAGGCTAGAGAATCTTCCTTTTATACTACCTTTCTCATTTTCAAGTATTTTTTTATTATTTTGTTATAATTCTGGATGTTCAATAGAACAACATCCTTTATTTGTCCCAGAACCAGCTCATGAGAATGATACTAGTAACAGCTATCATTTATATAAGGCCCCCTATGTGCCAGGCACTGTGCTAGACTCTTTATAAGCATGATCTCATTTGATCCTCACAAAAACCTTGGGAAATAGGTGCTATTATTGTCCCCATTTTACAGTTGAGGAAATTGAGGCAAACAGAAGTTAAGTGACTTACCCAAGGTTATATAAATAACAAGTGTCTAAGGCAGGATTGGAACTCAGGCCTCCCTGATTCCAGCCAAAGGCTTTATCCATTGTGCTATCTAGTTGCTTCTGTTCATATGCCTTCCCTCCTACTCTCCTACTAAAGGGATGGCCATGTCTCATCAAGTACACTTTCATTTTTCCAATTACACACAATCTCTGATGGGGTTTCAAGCTCCTTCCCTTTAAGAGACTTATCTCAGAGTCCAGTCAATTTTCCCAGCTCTGGATAGTCATCCTTCAAATTCTATGCCTACTTTGTATACTCTTTTGTATATACTCTTTTTTTATACTCCTTTGTATGCTCTTATTTAATATTCCTCCAATATAATATATGCTCCTTGAAGGTAGTTACTTTTAAAAATTTTTGTCTCTTTGTGTATCCCCAGTACCTAGTACAGTACTTTATACAAAGTATATGCTTAGTAAATGCTTATTGAATTGGATGCTAGCTCCAGAATTATACAAATTCCCAGCCAAAAGCTGTGTGTGTGTGTGTGTGTGTGTGTGTGTGTGTGTGTTAGGCTTCTATACTATATCCAAAGCAGCATGATAATGAGCAACATTATAGTATAGCTTTATTACGTCCACTAGACAGAATATAATGGCTCAAGTACTGAAGTCATCCTTTGGGACAGGTGCCAAGAAGATGAGCCTCTGCTGAGATCAGACGGATGATGCTCAATTGTACCTTCCTTGGAGACTCATCCACATTACTTTTGTTATCTCTGCTTGGGTTCACTGTTTGGTGGGGGAGCAGAATAGATATTTGATTTAATATGGACCTTTTAAATCCTCTTGATTTCAATGAAACTGAAGTATGAAATCCCAAGTGCTGAGTCAAAAGGACCTACTTTAGAGAAATATCAAAGCCATCAGTCAGCCTGCCTTGGTAACTGTAGAGTTATATGACTTTTACTGTTTTTGTTGTTCAGTCGTGTCCAACTCTTCATGACCGCATGACCCCATTTGGGTTTTTTTGGCAAAGATGCTGGAGTGGTTTGCCATGTCCTTCTCTAGTTCATTTTGCAGATGAGGAAACTTAGGCAAACAGTGTTAAGTGACTGGCCAGGGTCACACAACTACAAGGTGTCTGAAGCCAGAGTTGAACTCAGGAAAAATGAGTCTTTCTTACTCCAGACTTGGCATTCTATCCACTCTGCCACCTAGCTACCCCATTGTATGGCTTAGCTGTGAGTGGTGCTGTTGTTACTTTTCTGAAAATAGCCCTTGCTTTTACATTTTTTAGTGTCAAATGAAGTCAGGTCTCCCCTGTCTGCCTGCCTACACAGCTGTTACTTGTGCCTTTCACTACCCACATATTTATGACGAGCAGAAGAGACTCTGTCATACTCAGGAGTGCATGCAGCCAAGCTTCTGGAAGTGAGACAATAATATGACAGTTATGGAATTTCCCCCTAGAAAGGAGACAGAGAGCTTTGACTGCATTTGTGTGACTGAAAGAATGCAGGGTGCTGGCAGTCCTAGCAGATCCAACAGACAAAAGCTGTCATTTGGATATGGCCAAGAGTTGGCATGCATGTGACTGTATGTGTGTGTTGTATACAGGCTTGTCTTTCTCCTTTCAATTATGGTTCAATTATCCTGTGATTATATTACCATATTAAAAAAGAAACCTTCAGGAACAGAGTGGGGAATTAGTTTGGATGGTCTTAGGGGACTGAACCGGGTATAATAGTGTGCAACGGAAGCAAAGATATTTAAAGATGATTATCAAGAAAGATTTCAGAACTGGGCAATTCTGATTAAATTGTGAAATGGAGTCTCTCAGGGACTCTGCGTAATTGGAACAAACAAAAGTGTCCAACACAATGCACAATGAGGGAGAGCACGTCCTTTGTTAGAGGACTAGACTGGAAAGGGGTGATTTGGCACAGGTACAGATGCAGGACTTTTACACGATTGGGTTCCAGAAATAATCATGAGACGCATAAAAATGAGAAATTTCCTGTAGAGGAAAGAGACCATATCTTCTTCTTTCCGTCAATATCATTGGCTGACTGAGCTGTCGTGCCTAAAAACTAACAGTTTTAACAGCCTGTGAGCAGAAGAATCTCTCAAGGTCTCTCTGAAGAACTTTGGAATCAATTGTGAGACATGGGAGACACTGGCACAAGACTCCCTAGCATGCTGTTCCCACATCAGAGAAAGTGCTGTGCTCTACAAGCAAAGCAGAATTGTAGTAGCTCAAAGGAAACATGAGATGCACAAATTGAGAGACATCTCCACTCCAAATGTTCATGTGGACTATTTGTGCCTGACTTATGATAGAATTTTCTGAGATCATATTGGTCTGACCAACCACAGTTGGACACACTGTACCTTGACCTGAACATAGTGATGTCATTTTGGTCCTCTGTGAGAATGAAGGACAACCAACAAATTAACCAACCACCCATATCCATGATATTTGAGAAGGGAGTAGGAGATCAGGAAAGACCATAGGAAGTGGCATGCAAGCTAGGGATTCTAAGAGACAAAGGTTAGGAGGGTGGGCATTAGAAGTAGAATAACAGCCTGTTCAAAATCACAAAGCTGGAGTGAAATGTTAAGTTTGGATAAAAGCAAACCCTGTAGTAAGATTTAGCTAAAAGGTAATATGTGTAAAGGACAATAATGTATGTTTGTCCTTCGTGGACGAAGAAGACCATACCATCACAGAAATAATGACATGACTTTCACTTGACTTTGTTTTGAGTAAGGGAGGGCTGTGCAGGTCACCAGCCTTACTTCTCCTCCAGAGCCATCTGAATCCAGTGACCAGGATGACTGGAGATGACCCAGGATGAGGCAATTGGGGTAAAGTGACTTGCTCAAGGCATACAGCTAGTGAGTGTCAAGTGTCTGAGGTGGTATTTGAACTCAGGTCCTCTTGACTCCCGCACTGGTGCTCTATCCACTGCACCACCTATCTGTCCCAAGATTAGAAAGTTAGGCTGGAGTCAAATAATAAAGGATTTTAATTCACCCCTCACTAGTTATCTGGATAGAGTCACAAAGCTGTCTAGAAAAGAGGAGGAGGGGGTCTTAGGTAAGAATAATGAGTGACAGGTAAGGTATAACCCTGCCCCCCTCTCAGAATTCCAAATAATGATCAATAGTTAATAAACTAAAGAAAAGAAAAAGCATCAATTCTAAGAGGAGAAAATCTAATCCACTTCAATAAACTAAAGGAATAATAACAAACAGAAAAAAGAATAAAGGAAAGAACTACAGAAAGAATACCAAAGAAAATTCAGCAAAGAGTCTGGTAAAGAAAAATGAGTAAACAAATATGAAAAGGAGTCAACAAAATCAAAAAGTATTTCAAAGGTAAGAAAAACACAGAGAAAAGGAAAGTATTACAATGAATTCCATGCAATATCTGGAAATGAAGCTGGAAGACCCTCTAGAATGTTTCAGAAAAATAATAAAAAATTAAGAGAACAAATAAAATTTATGAGAGGAAATTAGGACAGAAATATGAGCTCTCAGAAAAGAAATTAGAGAGACGATAAGAACAAAGGACAGAAAAAATCTCTAATATGGTGCATTCTATAGAAAAAAGGATGAAAGCTTCTCAGGATGAAAGATTTAAAGTTGGAAAGGACCTTAAAAATAAAATAAACATAAAAATAAAATAAATGTAAAATAAAAATAAATGCAATAAGATACAAATATAAATAAAAACAATTCTGAACAAACACAAGACAAGATAAAAAGCAAAACTATATTTAATAAAATATTTATAACAATGTAACTTTAACATCTAAAATTCAAGCAGTGCTGAAGATATTATGAAAATGATTATGAACAGACCATTTTTAAGAGTGAACACACAAATTATGAATTCTAATTTGGAAAAAGCTCTAGTAATAATCAAAATGATGCGAATGAAAACAACTGAGATACACTGAGGACCTCAAAATCATCAAATTGGGAAAAATAATTTAACAATGACAAAGTCTAATCTTGTTGGGGTTGTGGAGAAGCAGTCAGACTTATTCAATTACAAAGTGGTAAGATCTTTTTGGAAGGCTGTCTGGAAGTATCATCTAAAATTACAAAAACAGACACTTTGATGCAATAGTTCCATTGTTGGTAATTTACTCTGGGAGAGATATTGATTTTTTCAAAAGATATATATTCTTAAAGATATTTATAATTTCATTAAGCTGGAGACACCTGAGTATCGAACAATAGAGTATAGCTGAATAAATTGTGGACTATTAAGGAAATAAAATATAATAATGTAATTAAGATTGATATGATGATGAATATAAAGACACCTAAAAAGTTCTTCATGAAATATTGTGAAGTGAAGAAACCAGAACCAGAAGGACAGAGTACACATTTACTAAAACTACATAAAAGTAAAAGTGTGTAAGTAAGAATGAAAAGGCAAAAAAATAGTCTACAAATTCAGAAAGAGAACAAGTTAAGAGCATTTGTTATAAAAAAAGTCTTTTAAAATTTACATAATATAAAATAGATTCAGTTGGTTTTTAAAATTTCCATAAAGTGTGGGATTTCAGTACATTAAATTCTCTCATCTAAAACCTTCTTGAAATGAGTCATCCTGGGCAAAGAAATTTTCCCAGATGGTTAAGGGTTAACTCTGAAGAATCAGAACTTATTTATTAAAATTCTTTTTTCCCTTCTGAAACTATCCCTAAAATGAACTAAATAATTCTTTGCCTTCTTAAACAGATTTTCTCAGACACAATTCAACTTTTTCTTGCTCGGGGCCATTATTATGAACATCTGTAACTGTGCTGTGTTAGAATTATTACTTAGTTGTTTTTTAGTCATAACTGACTTTTTGTGACTCCATTTGGAATTTTCTTGGCAAAGGTACTGAAGTGGTTTGCCATTTCCTTCTCCAGATTATTGTTTTTTTTACAGATGAGGAAACTGAGGCAAACAGGGGTAAGTGACTTGCCCAGGGTCACACAGCTAGTGTCACTCTACACTGTGCCACCTAACTGCCACTGTGGTATAGAAACAGAGATAATTCCGTACACGGTGAATTCTCCACCACCCCAGTTGCTGAACTCCCTATTCATCTTTGCCTTCCAAATCCTTAGTCAGGTACCACCTTTGCCCATAGTCTTTCCTGACCTTTGTGCCTTCCCCCCAAACTATTATTAGTTTCACCTCAAATTGATTTCTATTTTTTTGTCTATACACATGTCCCTTCTCCTCCTAATGCAGAATCCTTAAAGGCAAGGATTGGCTTATTTTTATCTTTATCTCCCCAGACCCTAACCTAATTCCACGCACTTAATAGGTGCTTTAATAAATGATGGCTCAGCTAGGGTGACTGTGTGGTTCATTGGAAAGATACAGAGCTAAAACAACACTCAGATCCTGGCTACAATCGCCTGTCACCCTTGAGCAAGTCACTTTTACCAGCAAACATTTATGGAGTGTCTTCTCTGTCCCAAGCATCATGCCTGGTGATGAAAAGTTGTATATGGAAAGTTACCACTGGAGATTAGCATAAAATAAAACGTGTCAAAGAAGAAAAACAGGAATCTGGTTTAGACAGTGAGAAGGAAAAGAGACTGCAGCTGGCCTGTCTCTAGGAGAGCACTTCTTATGAAAAGAACACCAACCCAGCCCTGAAAATGAAAATTACGCACTAGAACTTAAGGCATTAAATGGTTACCAGCTGCGTAAGTGGAATCCTCAGTATTCCCTCAGCAAAACTCTTCCTCCTGAGCCAACTAACAATACTTTGGTAGTGATTTTAATTTGCTGAAGATCTGGAGAGTGAAATTTCTCTGGGCCTGATTTTTCTCATCTTTAAAACAAAAAGATTGAACAAGATGCTCCCTAGGGTTCAGTCTGAGGTAGCTAGGTGATGCAGTAGACAGAACATTGGGCTTGGAGTCAGCAATTCCTAAGTCTCAATCTGGCCTCACATACTAGCTGTGTGACTCTGGGTAAGTCACTTAACCTCAATTTCCTCAGTTGTAAAAAGGGGATGATAGCACTACCTACCTCTCAGGGTTTTTGTGAGAATCAATTAAGATGTTTGTATAAAGTGCAAAGCACAATGCTAGGTACAGTATATTCTAGTACCTTGTCTTTCTAGTTTTAAATCTAGAATCTGGTGATCTATGAATTGATCTAAACTGTATCAGTTCAGTTACGTCTGTCTGGCACCTATGTGGCCTTCATGCACATATGTTGACACGAAGTAGAGATGTCATAAGCCTAAAAGAATATGGTATTGAAGTCAAGGTGGTTGTTTACCATCCCAGGGTGATCCTTTCTCTCTGGTGTCTCTGGTGCTGGCTCTCTTTCTTTCTACTGGCAGGGTGTTAGTGACCGGCCATGCTGCTGTTGCTACTGATTTCTGAAGCTTTCCTCCCATCTCTTTTCACTTTTCCTTTTTTATACTTCTCCTCCCTTTCTCATACTTCTTGTTTTTCATTTGTAAAGGTGAAAGTTTTCTAGACATCATCAGTCAACATTTTTCTGTTCAGAGAATCTACTAATCATAGTACCTTAGGTATAGCAAGAATAACTAACATTTATAATGTTTTAAGGTTTGCAAAATGCATTACAAATATCTGGAGGTATTATTAGTCCTTTTTACAGATGAGGAAACTGGGGCAGAGGTTAAGTGACTAGCCCAGGGTCATGCAGCTAGTGTTTGAAGCATAGTGGGAACTCAGGTGTTTCTGACACCAAGCTCAGTGCTTTACTTGCTCCATCACCTAGCTGCCTCAATCTTACAATAATTCTTGGCAGTTCTTGGATGAAAACCAAGTGTGGTACAATGAAAAGGTCTGTACCAGCATAACCCTGGGCAAGTCATTGAATTTCTCTGACCTCACTTTGCTCAATTGGTAAAGGGGTTGAATTAGATGACCTTTAAAGTTCCTTCTAGTTCAAAATCTGTGGTCCTAAGACTTAGATCTAGAAAATCAGGGGTTGTTTCTTTTGCCACAATAGACATTTCATAGCAATGTAGCAATCTGGGACAATTAATCAATCCATCTATTAATTGATCAATAAGAATTTTTTATGTGCCAGGCACTGTGCTAACAGCTGGAGTTTAAAAGACAAAAACAGTTTCTGAACTCAAGGAGCTATTCCAGGAGCCTAAGGATTCCTGAAGGTGGATATCTGGATAGTTGAAGTTTTACTCTAATTTTAAGCCCCATTAACACAAAGCAGTTTGGGTAAAAGATCACCTGGTAAAAATTGCCAGAAACCTGCATTTCTTACTAGGAGAACTAATGGAATGAGAGGCAAAATCGTCCAAAGGAAGGAATCAAGAACTATGGGTGGATGTATCAGGACCTTGATGGTGCTCTGATGCTCTGAGAGTCAACAGGCACTTATTAAAGACCCTACCATGTAGCAGACACTGCACTGATCCTTTATAATAGTACAGTATTTCTTAGACAGACAGATACCAGACAGACACCTTGTTGTAGTTCAGTTATTTTCAATCGTGACCAGTTCTCCGTAAGTCGGTCTTTGGGTTTTTGGTAAGGTAGTGGAGTAGTTTGCTATATCCTTCTCCAACTCATTTTACAGATGAGGAAGCTGAGGCAAATGGGGTGACTTGCCCAGGGTCACACAGATAGATGGATATGTAGCTAGATACATACACAGTTATGTAGTTATCTGGATATATACATAGATACACAAATGCAAAGATACAGAAGATAAATAAAACATTTTATCGAATGCTCATGAAATGCTAGGTACTGTGATAGTAACATAATTTTCTCCACAGGTTGACATAGGACTAAGAGTTAAACTGACTCTCCTATGTACTCTGTTTTAATTTCCAACTACAGGCCCCTTCTTAACCTTAGCCTCTTGGGTCATTTTTATCTTGATTGCTAACCCTATCGTCATAGTCAGGCCTAGGCGGAACAATCTTTGCCCTAGTTTTTCAGCTATTTGAAGAAAAGGGATACATTTTAATCTGGCCTACCAGGCCTACCTCTACTCAAGTCTTACCAAGTTTAAGTGTCTGTCTAATGTATTAGTTATGGAGAAGAGAGTGGGGAGGAAAATACAAAAACAAATACAGCAGGGTCCTTGACCTCCAGAAACTTGTAATCTTGCAAGAAAGGAATGAAGAAGATTGATTCAGGTGCATCAGTAAAGCATATTAGAGTAGACTGTGAAGACAGATGAAATTCACAGATAAAGTACTATGAAAATACAGTCAGGAGGGAAATGCCAAGAAAACCAGGAAGAGCTCAGAAGATATTGTCTCCTTTATTAAAGACCTTGTGATTCCAAACCTAATTGCCCAGACTTCTGGTATATTCTTTGAATTTTTAGAAAACTCATTTGGCCACTTTTAGTTTTTTACGTCACATTTATTTTCTAATATATCCCACTCATTGAACCTTCCCTTGTAACAAAGGAAAACAGTTAGGCAAAAGGGGCTGACAAAGCAACTATGACAATTTTTTTGCTGCATTTCATACCTGTACTCCCCCACCTCTCTGCTAAGGAAAGAGGAAAATGTGTTTCATCACCTATTTTCTGGGACCAAGTTTGGTTGTTTCAGTTAACCTGACTCTGGTTACCTTTTAATGTTGTTTTTTGTTTATATATTACTGTTATTTATTTTTCTCTTAGTTCCATTTTTAAAAACTGTGTCCGTTTATAGGGTACTTCTCAAATTTCTCTTAATTCTTCATGTTCATATTATATGATGTCAATGTACCAGTCATTTTCAATTAGTAGGTGCCCACTTTGTTTCCAGTTTTTTACTGATGTAAAAGGTGCTACTTTGAATATTTTGACATATATGAAGCCTTTGACCTCATTGGAGCATATGTGTAGTTGGGATTTTCAAAGGATAATAACAGGTTGGTTGGTAACTTTTTTTTTTAAACCATCATTACAAATTGTTTTCCAATTTTCCATTTCCATTTTGTTTGATTTTCCATTTCCATTCCCAATTTGTTTGATTTTCCATCAAACAAATTGTTTGTTGGTTGGACCAACTCAGAATTTCAGTAGTAGTGTCTCTGAATGCCTGTTTTCTGACTTCCAAGATGTTTGATTGGTGTTAGGTGAAATCTTACAGTTATAAAATAACCTTAATGCATAATTCTCTTCTTTTTAGTGATTTAGTACATTTTAAATATGATTATCGATAGTTACTATTTCTCCTTAGAGAACTCTTTGTATCTTGACCATTTATCTGCTGGAGAATGGCTCTTGATTTCAAATATTTGTGTCAATTTTTTTATATCTTAGACTTTAGATGTTTATCTAAGTTTTTTAATACAAAGATGCACTCAACATTGCTTTCTTATTCTACTTGCTTTGATTTTGTTAATGCTGAAGATATCTAATTTTATATAATAAAAATTTTCTTTTGCAATTTATCCTAGAATAACCTTGTTTGAATACGAATAATTTGTCAGAATTGAAATGTACCTACTTCCATTTATTCTCTTCTTTTTCTTTGTGATGTGACATTTGGGATTTAGGTCATTTCTCCATTTGGAGCCCATGTATATGGTATAAGATGATTACCTAAATGGTATGTTCTTAAAATCTTGGGGCAGCTAGGTGGTGCAGTGGATAGAGCACCAGTGCAGGAGTCATGGAGGACCTGAGTTCAAATCTCACCTCAGACACTTGACACTCACTAGCTGTGTGACCTTGGGCAAGTCACTTAACTCCAATTGCCTCATCCTGGGTTATCTCCAGTCACCCTGAAGAGCATCAGGTCACTGGATCCAGATGGCTCAGGAGGAGAAAGTGAGGCTGGTGACCTTGCACTGCCCTCCCTCAGTCAAAACAAAATCAAGTGCAAATCATGTCATCATTTCTCTGATGCCATGGTCTTCTTCATCAACGAAGGACAAACACACATACAATGTTCTTAAAATCTCTGACAGTCTTGGCTCCCTCATGTTTATTCCTTTTAATACTTTCAGCTCTGTAGGTAAGTTAAGAAACGCTACCCCAGAAACCTAGTTATGTCTGCCATTATAAGTTGCCTATGGTCAATCTCAAAGGGAGAAAGATATTGATAGCTTTTATTAGCACTGTTGGTAGCTGATGTAACTATTTTGCCTCAGAGAAATGGTATTGCTTCCTATTTTGCAGTCAATCTTCCCATAGTTATTCATTTCCATTTTCACCACTGAATTAAACTAGCCTACCCTTTTTACCCTCTTGTCTGTTTATTAATGGTCTTTTGTGACTCTTGATTCCTTAGAAAAACCAGGACCAGCAAAAGTTTTTGGCTGTGAAGAGGATTTGGGGATTTGTTAGTGCTAGAGACTTGGATGGTTTAAAAGGTGAGAGAGAGCCAGAGATATTTTCCAACCTTTTTCATTCCTGTTCTCTTGAGAAATCAAATACCAGCATCTATGCCAAATAAGAGGAAATCTATTTTGCTCAGCTGGTGAAAAGCTAAATATTTTCTTAAATGGTTAAGCCCTTGAAGGTGGCCTTGACTGTCTTTATCGGGGTAGTATGTAGCATTCATCTTGACCTTGTGAAGGGGCAGACCATCCAGAAGGACAGTCCCACTATAGTGAAAGGTTACTGAGATGCCAAAGAAAGAAGTAGTCCATGTCGGTATGGTGATACAGAGGTACTGGTTTATTAGGGGAGTTTAATCATAAGACCTACACTGGGCAGCAACAGGACAAAATGGTGGATCTCTGCACCAACCCCAGGTTAGGCCAAATATTATATAGAAGCAGCACAAAGAAAGCATAATGCTAGGGATGGCCAAGGGTCACATATAAGTGTTCCCATGTGATAGAGCTGCTTTTGCTGTTATATTAATGAATATGCTTGAGGTCACATACCTGCGCTCTTGTTCCCACCGTACAACCTCTGGGCTCTCCGTTTTAGTGGGAAGCAGACAGATTTTAGCTTCCAGAGAAGAAGTGAGAACACAAGCATGCTGAAATGTGATGATGGCAAATGGCAAGAAAGGTAAGATCCTGTGGGTTCAAACAACAAGAAAGAGACAAGAAGGATGCAGGATGGAGAAAGAGAAGGTGGGAAGGCAAAGGGAATGGCAGCCAAAGGAACAATGCTTTAGATCCCCTCTTGCACTTGATTTGATTCATGCTGAACAGGCAGTGAAGATCCCTTGGAATCTCATGCAGTCCAGTTGATGAGACGGTTGAAGAAAAATATTTACAGGGCAGGATCTGAGGTTGCTATCAGGGGTGGAATTGGTTGCAGAAAAGACATAGCATTAGGAGACAGTCCTAGTTTTCAAGTTCATTTGGTACGACTTGACCTTGACCTCTAAGGAGGCTATAAAGGGGTATATGTGTGTGGGTTAGTGTTATTTGATTAGGGATGTTTGCTAAATCCTGAATTTAGGACTCTTGCTCACTCCTGATAGGAATAGCCAGAGATAGGCTAAACCATTCAACAATGGGTTTCTTTAATTCCTGGGTTCAGAGGATGCCTGTAACATAACTGGGGACAGGCTGGGTTTGAGAACAGCTGTAGACACTTAAGTGGGTTCATATTCAAATGTACTGTTTGTTTCTTCTGTTTGGTACTTCTGTAAGTAAAGTGGTATTGATGGAATCACTCATGCAGACTGGAGAGCCTGCTTCCAGAGAGTATGTCATGAAATGTCTTAGGGAGATTTAGAACATGCACTGAGCTCAGGTTTATTGTGGTGATGAGGAGTTTGGTCTAGGTGGCTTGTGCATAGAGTGCTGGACATGGAGTGAGAAAGACTTTACTTTGTGAGTTCAAATGTAGCCTCAGACACTTACCAGCTATGTGACCCTAGGCTAGTCACTTAACCCTATTTACATTAGTTTCCTCATTTGTAAAATGAGTTGGAGAAGGAAATGCCAAACCACTCTAGTATCTTTGCCAAGAAAATCCAAAGTGGGGTCACAGAGTCAGACACAACTGAAAAATGATAGAACAATGGGAACTGGAATACATTTAAAAAGGTACTATCTGTGCCCATTCTGTGGTAGAGCATTCCAAGCTTGTATTGGTCTGATTAGCCACAGTTGTACACACTGAAACTTGACTTTATCATGGTGATGTCATTTTGGTCCTCTTCAAGAACCAAGGACAACAACCAAGTCAGCCAGTGTCACTTCTTTTGGCTCAGGCTCTTTTTCTGACTTGCTGCAATGCAGAAGGAAGATGAGGTGCTGAGGGCCTCTGGGTAGGGACCATGAAGCTGAGCCACGTGGCTCTACTGCTGCTTTTTTCTCCATTATGTTCATTCTTTCCTGTTTCTAGGAGGAGACAGGACATGCCTGTGACCTAGGGAGCTTCCAAAGGTCAGGATATAGAGCCAGTTGGAGGAATGGAATGCTGGGTTTAGTAGAAGCCAGCAAGACCAATCCTGATGCTCTGGGGAACTGCCATTAGGACCCAGGCCCGCAGGTGCTTATCCGGAAGTCAACAATATCTGGAAATCTACTAGGTAGGAACAATGCTCTATAGAAATAATGTTCAGTCTGAGCCTGGTATCCCTAGAGATCAAAGTGGTATAGGGGAGAGTTTATTCCCAGGAGGGAAGATGTTTGTACCTCAGGCCTTCTTGCTATCTTCTAAGTCAATATCATGTTGGAAAAGCTAACTAATATTAATTAGTTACTATGAGCCGGAGAGTTCATCACTGGTGGTTGACAATGGGAGGAACACATTGGAGTGGGAACCAATAATGTTGGAGAAAGACCTTCCCCTGACACTTCAATGATACCTTGCCTAGGACCTTGAGGGGGACATGTTGCCAACCTTTCCCTGGGAGAACAAGGCCCGAACCAATCACTGTAGGTGAAAGTCTTGGTGCACTCTGTTGATATTACTCTTCTTGTTGACTTGATGCTATGAGTTGCCATCTGGGGTCATTGCCATTTGTCTTGACCTATGTCTTGCTACTGGACTCCAATGACTCTGGAGGAGAGAGTACAGTTGATGACTTTGCACAGCTCTGCGTCACTTAAATCCAGTTCACTTGGAAGTCAAGACATCACCTTCCTGATGTCATCAGTCCTCTTCAAGACAAAATGACAAACAATGCTATGAGTTTAAGAATTGTAGAGTTAGTGTGCTTATCTGAGTACTTATGTGACAAACTCCATTGTACCATGTTCTTGTAATTTGGATCAGTTGGGATAAAACAGAGCTAGGGAGGAAGGGGAAGTCTTTTAGTTGGTTAGAGGCTTGAGAGCTATTCTGATTTAAATCTTCCCCAACTATATACCTCCTTAGACTATTTACAGGAGCAGTTGCCACGCATAAAGCATGATGGTTAGGAGCTAACTGGAGGTTGGAATTTTCTGGGAATCACAGAGTGTTTGGCCAGCCCCCCTCAGATACATTCTGGTGTTAGAATCCACAGCCTCTGGGGCAAGTATGGCACTGTCCAGGATCTGGCTCTTAATGTGCCCCCCTCATACCTAAATGTGGTTTAGGAGGGTTAACAGTCTAGTCGCTGGATTTGGATTTAGGGCACCTAAGATTGACTCCTAGCTCCACTATTTATTCTCTGTTTTGCCTTGGAACAAGTCACTTTACCACTTTGGGTCTCAGTACCCATCATTAAAATGAGGATAATGGGCTAGAAGATATGTAAACTTCTTCCCAGCTGTAACCTTCTATAATTTTGGACAAGCTTTTTTTTTTGCTTTGCAAAGTTTTTTTTTTAATTGAAATAAAAAAAAATTCAGCATCCATACATATTAACTTACCTGCTTGAGGGTTGGTGAAAAAGAGTGAAAGGTTAAGAAATGAAAATAATCAAGCCCAAATAATGACAAAAATAGATGTATTTTCCTTAAATATCTGAACCATACTATTATGAAACATTTGTGTCTGTCCCATATCTGCAACATAATGTGAAATACAGAAAGAACAAAAAAAAAATCAGATACTGTGACTGCTTTAACACCCAAACCCCTTTTGGCCTACAAAGCTCATTAGATCCCTATTCAGCAACTTTTCTTTGGAAACCTACAATGTGTCCATGGTCTTCCCTTCCTCCTCTTGGCCTTTTGAATTCCTCTTTGGTCCTGCTCAGTTTTGCGCTGTGATCTTCTATACATGCACTCAAGTTCAAGGAAAGGGACTTAGGATGGTGCCTATTAAAAACAGTATAAGCATTGTGTTTTACTGCGGCCTACAATTTGTTAATTGTGCTAAATTTACAATTACAACTGTGTTTTAGTCTTGCATATAATTTCGTGGTGGTGAAACATTGTAAATGCATCTCATGTATGTAGGAATTTAATTTTTTTTTTTTTTTGCTAAGGGCTTTGAAGGAATTGACTTTGCATTTGATAATACTTAGTACAAATGAATTTGACAATTTGTGATTCTGGCCCTATTGTAACACTAATGAAAGATCTTTGAACATGATTTCTTTTTTCTATTTTTCACCATTTGTGATTTCATCTGAGAAGGGACTTCTTGATGAGGAAATTCCTTTACCAGTGCAGATTAGAACCTTCTTCATAGCTTAAGTCTGAGAGGGTTATCTGGAGCATTAAGACATTAAGTGACTCATCTAAGGTCATACAACCAGTCTATATTGGAGGTGGGTTTTGAACCCAGATTTTCCTGACTCCAAGGTAAGCACTCAATCTACTATGACATCTGGGATTAAGCAACGTAAGATTATTAAAATAATGTACACATGCAGGGGACAGAAGTAAGGACTTCTCTGATGACGTCAGCTTTAAAGTTTTAAAACTCTGTGACTGAAACAGGCAGATTCAGCATTGCAGGCACATTATTTTTATGTTTATTACATTAAAAGCTGATCCTCTTCATCATAGAAAGCCTTAATTCGTTGTTTGTAAGGATGATTAAGAAATGATTTACTTTCATGCCGTTTTCAGAACAGGAGGAGGCCCAAAGGTGAGTAATCTCCATCTTCTGTCAAGTTGTGGTAGCTGGAGTAATAATTCTTTCTACTGCAGTTCCCTGGGAAATCATTTCCTTTACAAGTTTACAGATGAATAAACTTCAGATGCTAATTGTGATCCAGTTCACTCCTTAATCAACTCACATGATAGAGAAAAGTAACTAGTAGTGGTTTTGGGCTAGAGCTCCAGCTGTCTTGGACAAAAAACACTAACCCAAAACTTGTTTCCTACTTACTAATTTAGAGTTGTCCCCCTGGGACTTGCTGTGCTTCCTGGAGGCTGGTAAACAACCTTAATACTCTAGTTGCTGGTGGTCTCAGTCTATGAAATGCAAAGCAAGTTGTGTTAATTTCTATTAAAGATGGCCCTGTGAATTTTCCATTAGCCATGAAAACAAGGGAACAAAATGCATTGGAATACAGATCGGGAACCTCTTTTGAATGTAAAGTCAAAGATTTAGAATGAGGAGGGACCTTAGAGTTTATCTAGTCAGACTATATAGCTAGAGTGGACTGGACTTCAAAAGCTGGCAAGCTCAACCTCCTCATTGTACAGATGAGGAAGTTGAGCTAGTTTAGAGAGGTTAAGTGCTTTGTCTGAGGTCACACAGGTAGTAATTGTCAGTGTTCCAAACAATAAGCTTACAAATCATTTATATAGCTAATGAGATCAGTAAGAACAGACTGCAGTAAGAACTGCCTGTACTACTTTTATGTTTTAGGGAATATTTTCCTCATGAAAGCAAATTAAAATGCTTTCTAGTCTCTTCTTGTCTGATCTCATTAGTTGTATAAATGATTTGACCACATGCATACAAATTCAGTCTAAACTTCTCATTTTACAAATGGGAAAACAAGGCTTGGAGAGGAGATGATCTACCTAAGACCATATGGATGATAAATAACAGAGCTAACATTTGAAAAAAGAGCCTTTGCCTTCAAAGAACTTACACTCTAATGGGGGAAAAACAACACTAAAATGGAAGCCAAAAAGGGGATGGGGAATGGTAGAAGGGGAATGGCAGCCTGGTGAGAAATGAAGAGTTGGCCTCAGCCCCTTCCGTAAATGGGAGGAGACATTCAATCAGAAGGAGGGGTGGGAGCTAAGGCTACTTCCAAGTTGTGAATTTCAGGACTAGAGTGATCTTCTTGGATTAAGAGTTTTGGAGAGCATATTGGAGGAGTCCAGGGGAGTGCAGCCTATTGGAAGATGCAGGACATGATATTATACACAATGTTGTCAGATTAATCTTTCTTCATTACTGATTTCATCATACTACTTTCCTGATCAAAAAACTCCAGTGGTTTCTATTTTTGATGATTTTTAAATGGGAAAAATTCTTCATTTTTTTTCAGAGTCCTCCATAAACTGGCCCTATCTTACCTACCTGTCAGTATTTCTCATTATAACCCAATGTGCACCTTCTATTCTAACCAAACAGTTGTTCTACTGTCTTATGAAAGTGAGAGGGGTTCCTATGTCTCTTGTCATTCCCCTCCCCCTTCCTTGAATATCTTCTTGATTTTCCTCTCCCTCCTATAGTGTGGTATCATGGAAAGAGCTATACAGTTAGAGTCTCGGCTCTAACATTTACTAAACTATGCCACTGACCCTCTTTTGTCTTAGTTTCCTCTTCTGTAAAATGGAGAATAAAACACTTGTACTAAAAGGTCATGTGATATAATGTATAGAAGAATGGCCTGGGAGTCAGGAGGATCTAGATTCATGTCCGGTCTCTGACATAGACTAACTGTGTGACTTTGAGCAAGCTACTTAACCTTCAGTACCTTAGGTAATTAACTCTTTAAGACATTACAAATGAGTTGCTGATCTGCAATAGTGAAAAAATGTTTCTATAAACGGGATGAAATAGCAAGTTTAGAACAAAGCAAAACAACAATCTTTATGTCACAGAGTTGTTGTCAGGGAAGTACTTGGTAAACCTCAAAGTACTGCACAAATATAATACATTTTTATTATCCAGTCCATAGGGCAGTATGAAAAGTTCCTGGGACAAAGAAAAATAATTAAATTTATTGACTTACACAATAAACCTTATACCTTTTAAAATCCTTAAAACTCTTAACAGGCAATATATTTTCCTTCTATTACAATAACTTCTTTTATACAGTTTGTTTTTACGGTAATAGAATTTTTAATACATATTAATTCTTCATCTCTAGTTCATACTTTTATAATATTGGATATGTGTGTACTAATATTTTTATTTTTACAAGTATTTTTTATCTGTCTCATTGTCCCTGCCATTGAACAATATATTTTTTAATTAATTTATTTGTTTTCAGTTTTCAGCGATCACTTCTGTAAGTCTTAAATTTTCTCCCCCTCCATCTCCCTTCCCACCCCGGGACAGTATACATTCTATACATACATTCTTATTATACACATTTTCGCATTAGTCATGTTGCATAGAAGAATGAAAACGAATGGGAGAAACCATGAGAAAAAGCAAACCAAACCAAAACATAACACAAGAGAAAATAGTCTCCTTCATTCTGCCTTCCAATTCCATAGTTCTTTCTCTGGATATGAATGGCATTTTGCCTCAAGAGTCCTTTGAGAATGTTTTAGGTCCTTGCATTGCTATGAAGGACTAAGTCTTCCAGAAACAGTCTTCGCACACTGGCTGTTACTGTGTAGCATGTTCTCCAGGTTCTGCTCATCTCACTCAGCATCAGTTCATACAAATCTTTCTAGGATTTTCTGAAGTCCTCCTGTTCGTCATTTCTCATAGCACAGCTGTATTCCATTACATTCATGTACCACAGCTTGTTCAGCCACTCCCCAACTGATGGGCATCCCCCCAATTTTTAGTTCTTGCCCATCACAAAGAGAGCTGCTGTAAATATTTTTGTTTATGTGGATCTTTTCCCGTTTTTATAATCTCTTTGGGATACAGTCCTAGAAATGATATTGCTGGGTCAAAGGGTAACATTTTTATAGCCCTTTGGGCATCGTTCCAAATTGTTCTCCACAATACTTTTTAAAAAAGAAAAAACTCTTTAAAACAAATGTGCGTAATCTTACAAATTCCTGTTCTGGACATGTCCCAATGTGTATGCCTCGCTCTTCTTAAGTCACCTCTCTATCAGGAGAGGAGTAGCATGCTTTCTCATCTGTGCCCTGAAATCATAGTTTGATTATTCAATTGATTATTCAGTTGATCAGAATTCTAAAGTCTTTCAAATTTGTTTTTCCCTATAATATTGCCATTGTTGTATAAATTATTCTCCTAGTTTTGCTCACTTAAATGTGTCAGTTCATAGTGTTCTGTTTCCTCTGAAATTGTCCATTTTAAAATTTCTGTTGGTGCAATATTTAATTACATTCCTGTACCATAGTTTGTTTAGCTATTCCCTAATAGATGAGCACATCCCCGGTTTCCAATTTTCCCTATTACAAAAAGGGATGCTACAAATATTTTTCTTTTATTTCTTTGGAGACTAGGCCTAGTAGTATCACACTGGGTAATAAGCATACCTTGATATACAGTCTATTTTTTCCAAATCTGGCTTTGATTATAACTTTTATGTTTTCAATAAAGTTTATGTGAGTTGAGTTCTCAATCTAATGAAGCATATTTGTCTCTTCAATACATTTCTTAAACTTTTTTCATGTGTGACATGATTTCAAAAAACTATCTCTACTTAGAAATTTCTGTAATTATGTCTAGCACCTTCTCTGGGGTCAGTCCTCCGACTCACACTAACAGGTAGGGTTCCCAAAGAAGTGATTGCTGCTTTGGGTTCTACAGGGCAACCCTATGAACTTAATACTGTAATATAAATACTGTAAGACACTTAATACTGTAGTGCACAAATTCCCACTAGTGTGCTTCCAATTAACAATGAACCACTAGACTCAATTAGTTCATTTACTTAAGAGCCATAGCTAGAACAAGACCTCCAAAGCATTTCCTCCCAAACCTGAGGCATAGCATATCCACAAAGACCACATTCAGGTGGGTGAGAGGAAGATCCACTGAGTTTCTCTTCCACCTTGCTTTGCCTTCGCTGACCTGTGAACTAGCCAGACTCCATTAAGACAGGAGGGAGAAAGAATAACATGGCTGCTCACGCTGTTTGGATGAGTTAGGAGTCACCTACTAGAATACTTATGGTTTCCTCCAACCGTCCTCTTCTTCCAACTTCTTTATTACTATTGAAGGTATCACAATCATTCTAATCCAGGGGGGAACCTGCAGCCTCGAGGCCACATGTGACCCTCTAGGTCCTTAAGTGTGACCCTTTGACCAAATCCAAACTTCACAGAACAAATTCTTTTATTAAGGGGATTTGTTTGGATTCAGTAAAAGGGCCTCACTTGAGGACCTAGAGGGCCACATGTGCCTTAGAAATCACAGGTTCCCCACCCTTGTTCTAGTCACTAAGGCTTGAAACCTTGATGTTACCTTTGAGTATTCACTCTCACCCCACATACTATCATGTCAAAGAAATGCCAAATAACGTCATTTCTACCTTTACAACATCTCTTGTACATGTCTTCTTTCTGATTACAAAGCCATCATTAGGTTAGGTCCTCATTGCCTCTCATTTAGAATATTTCAATAGCCTTCTAATTAATGGTCTTTTTACCTCAAAGCTCTTCCCACTTTATCCACCTTTGACTCAGTTTTAAAAGTGATTTTCCTAAAATGTATATCTGGCTATGTCACCCCCTCCTCCTTAAAAAAAAAGAAAAAAAGAAACCCTCCATTACCTTCTATTATCTCTGGGATGGAATAAAAAGTACATACGGGTTGGACTTTTTTTTTCTTTCTGAGAGACAATCCCTGTGAAACTGTGTGCTGTTTTTGTGGAAGGAAATCTCACTTCTGATTGGCTGTATACCTGTGTGAGGAGAGAAAAGGAATTTCTTCAGATGGTTGTAGGACTTTTAGAGGGACAGCCAAGAGAAGCAAACTCAGACTTTTATATGATGGTCAGGAAAACTCTCTGGAGCCACAGATATGTGTGGAGCTGGCCTCCAACAGGTCCTGTGACTTTCAGCTCTTGTGACCCTAGGAAATATATTCCTCTTGCTGAGATTGTTCATTGAGCTGAGATCTTACTCTCAGCTACAGAGCTCCCTTATTTCTACGCATCCTTTGATCAGTTTAATCTGTATAATGTCTCCAATTTCTGTTTGTTGCTTATTGTGATAAAGAGGTTTACTAGTTATGCATGATGGTCTTTTACATAACTAGCATTTGGTGGGAGGGAGTTAAGCTGGCTATAATAAGTTAAGTATTACTTTCATCTTGAGAATTGCCAGGGGAAATGGTATTGATCCTCCCCCTACTTCCCCAGACCACCAGTTTTTGAGGTGTGGTGGATGGATAGATATAATTCTAACTCAAGAGCCCTTTTGGAGATGGGAGAGGAAAGAAGCTGAATCATGGATTTCTTCCTGTTCCTCACAAAGGTACACATCAGTGTCACTTGGAGAGGAGTGGACCAGATTTCAGATCAGATATTATCCATGCCATACATGAGTTTCACTGTCTTTATATTCCAAGAGCATACAAACATATTCTACTTATAGTTTTATCCCCAGTGTTTCACCCATTGTCTAACTACTTAAATGCTTTTTTCCCTCATTCATTTATTCATGCTGTCTGACCCAGAGCAGAATTTTTGAAAACCTTCTCCTACTGATGTTTTATTGATGTTTTTTGCTTTTTGATTTCCCAATACATCTCCCATTTCTATTTTTGATCTCCTTGAGGTATATATCCAGCAAAAGTCTTTAATAATATCTAAATCCTAATAAGGAACCAAACTCCTCTGACATTCTCCTCTTCAGCTTAGCTTGTATAACCTTGTCCATAAAAGCATGGAGCATTAATCCTTTCCTCCTTTATTGCAGATGCTAAGATGATTCCATGCACATAACAAATAATGAAAACGCATCAAATATTTCTGCTGTTGTCACCAGTGAGATTTAACTTGCCCTCTAGACATGAATATGGACTCATTTTCTTTGGGGGCAATAAAAGTAAACACTTTCTACTGGCATTATTGTCTTGGCTGTTAACTCATTCACATTTAAAGCTGTTCTAATTTGACTACCGATTCTTAGATCCCTTTCTATGCTTGTTTGTCATTTACTTAGTCACATAAATCTCACATGGGATCCATTTGGTCTTCCGTAATGTCCTGTCCCTTGAAAAGGAATTCTATCATTACAGTTTTCTAGCTGGTTGACTTGGTCAATTGACTGGTCCAGGATCATATAGTAAATAGAATTTCTTAACCTGACTTTGAACCCAGAACTCTTCTGGCTTCTCCTCCTAGACAGATCTATACAACAAAAGATTCTTACTCTCTCTACTAGTGTTGTTATTACTGGCAATAATAATACATTTGTATAACCATTTAAAACTTACAAAGCAGTTTCCTAAAACTCTGGGAGGTAGGTAGGTAGGTAAAACAATAATTTATATCTTATGGAGAGGGAAACTGAGACCAATTAAGTGAATTACCCAGGCCACATGACTAGTAGTAAGTGTTAGAAGTTGTGATTCCAACTCAGGTTACCTAACTTCAAGTTCAGACTCTTTCCACTATGCCATGTAAGATATGGTTATCTCAAGGGACAGAATGGTGTTTAAAAATCTCTTTCTTATTTCTGCATCATTATTGTACTTGGTTATATGATAAGCTAAGTCTTTGGTGCCAAGTACATTATCTGCTCCATATGGGGCAAATGCCAATCATCAGAGTTCTTGAATCTTTGACACAAACATAATTTAAGAGAGTGAATGATTTTACAATACACTGTGTGTGACATAGCACTTCCTGACCTGGAAGAACTTTTTAACCTGGTTTGAGCCCAGAACTCTTCTGAATTCCCATTCTAGACTAATGGATATAACAAGAAGATTCTTAATCTCTCTACTATTATCAATAATAATAACTCACATTTGTATACCCATTTAAAGCTTAGAAAATACTTCATAAAATATTTTATTGATGCTCTTTCTTCTTAACATTGTTCTCAGTTTCCAAAGAGTCCACTCCCAAAGCAATTCATAGTCAAATAAAACAAATCAACATCCTGACCACATCTGAAAATATAAACTACTTTCTGCTCCTATTATGGAATCAGTATGCTTAATCTCTAAGTCCTCTGAGGCCATGACTGGCCATTGCATTAATAAGAGTTTTGATATATTTCTGTTTTTTCCCCTCTGCACTACTGTGATCTTTGTGTAAATTGTTCTCCTCATTCTGATTATTTTATAACAGAGATCCATCACAGAACAAAAAGGCCAAGGTCACACACTGCATTTTGGGCCATCGCCTGTTGTCTTGACCTTTGTCTTGCAACAACAACACCACAGACCAGCCGGTTCCCTTAGTGGTACAGTACAATTTTGGACTTCATATGTCTCATGAAATCATTAGCTTCTACTTGTCCAATTCCAATTTTTAAGGAATTATTTTCTTCAGTGAATTTTTGTGCATCTTCTTCCATTTGGTCAATTAAGATTTTAAAGAGCTCTTCTATTGAGTAGATTTTTGTGTTTCCTTTCACCATTTGGCTTATTCTGTTTTTTTTTTTTAAGTGTTATTTTCTTCAGTATTTTCTGTGCCTTCTTGACCAGGCTATTGGCTTTTTTCATGATTTTTTTGCATCATTCTGGTGCCCCCCCCTTTCCCCTCTACTTCTCTTAATTGATTTTTAAAATCCTTTTTGAGCTCTTCCAGGAATTTTTTTTGGGGGGAGCCTGAAGCCAATTCACATTTTTCTTTGAGGTTTTGAATGTAGCTTTTTTGACTTTGTTGTCTTCTTCTGAGTTTGTGTTTTGGTCACCATAGTAACTGTCTATGGTCATGTACTTTTTTGTTTGCTCATTTTTCCAGTCTAATTTTTGACTTTTAACTTTATGTTAAAGCTGGATTCTGTTCCTGGAGTGGGGAGGTTACTGTACCAAGCTTCAGTTTTTTTGTGTGTGTGTGTGTTGCTATTTTCAGAACTAGTTCTGGGAGTCTATAAGTTTTCAGTTCTTCCTAGGTGGTATGATCTAAAGAGAGGTGTGCTCATTGCTCTCCTGGACTGTGCTCTGGTGTGAGAGACCACAAGTACTCTTTTCTGTCCTGCTCCTCACTCCTCTATGGCTGTATACTGAACTGCATATGGGCAAAGTAAAGGAGTTCTGCATTCAGTGCCAGCAAAGGGTTCCCTATGATCTCATTTTGAACAGTTGTCTGATCCCCCTTACCATTTGTGGTCTGAGAGTTCTGGAAGCTTTTGAACTAGAATGCTTTGAACTGGAGATCTTTGGACTAGAATAACTTGTAAAGACAGAATGATTAAATTGACCACACACCAGGGATTATCTATTAGTTTTCAGTCAACTTGATAGTGGACGTTTTTCCAGAAACTGGAACATGTGCTTTTCCAGAACATTAGTGAGGATGATCCACAGGAGAGGTGTAGATGGGGTGGGGAGTAGAGGAGAAGCCCCAGCTTCAACCTTGGCCATTTCTCTTCCTTGGACTAGAAGAGGACCTTCCACCTTCAGTGTCATCTGAAGGATATTAACTCCCTACATTCCCATCAAAGTCTTAAATGAAATCTCTGCATGAGCTCATTCATGGCAATGTCTACCTCATTTGGAGCCAAGGAAATACTGGACTCATGGCTCCACAAGTTGTCCAGCAAAAAGTGGCTTCATAAGGGGAACCTATTGAGAACCTCATGGATGTGAGTAAAGGCTTTCTATAAAGCATATTTCTATTAACCAAGCATTTTTATCAAGAGTTACCCCTTGATCATATGTATTTTCTAAGCTTGGTTGCACTTTCCCTTACTTTTGCCATCTATTGGTAGTCAAGTGTCCTATAGACTTCTGAGGGTATGACTTATATCAGTTGTTCATATTGCACCACCTTAGTAAATACTCATTTCTAAAAGTTGCTTAGATTAGTAAGTGATTCTTACTTGGTGATCTGGGTTGGGAGGAGAGGCAGGAAAAAGTACACTAGAGGAGGCTCAAGCCAATGGTGTTAAATAATCTCCCTCAATCCCTCATAATACCCTCAATAATACCATGAAGGGGAGATGTAGCCAGCTAAACTCTGGGAACCAGGCTAGTCAGTAGGAGTAGGGAATTGGGATGAGGATGCCTCAGAGCCAACATGGGCTGCGTGATTTAATTGTGTCACCTTATTAATGTGCTCACAGTAATCACTGGAGCAATTTTATTGTGATTTTGTGATTTTTGTTTCATGTGGGATTTTCAAGGATACAATAGAACTAAATCAGGATGTCCACTTTGAGTCACAAATAATGAAAATGGAGATTATGTGAAAAGAAGCCCTGTTTCCCTCTAGAGATAGTTTGACCTTGGTAGAAGTAAAATCATTTACTATTTTACCATTTACTGTACTTGTGTGACTCTTTTCCTCATATCAAAGACTTTTTATGTTTATTTCACAGATTTGTCATTGAGGAATAGCTAGCAAGAGAGACTTTAAATTCAACCTTCTCAGAGATAAATTCTAAGAGTCATCACATTTTGGAACTAGAGGGGACCTTAGAGATCACTTACTCTAATGTTTTCATTTTATAGGATCAATATCCACTTGTTTAAGAAATTTAGGTCAAGTCTTAGAGGGGACTCTACTAGATGACTTTGTGGAGAATCAAAAGCCACATGATTCTCTATGTCTCTACAATGTGGACCACCACTTAATTTCAGGACACTTTATCATCTGATTCCTACTCACTGAAAACTCATTGTTCTTTGCCTACAACCTTAGATGGGGTATGGCCTAGTTGTTAATGGCAATATGAATATGCAAGAAGGGAGGTCAAACACATGGCTCTGACATTAAAAAGAGATAAAAGTCAAATTTAATGGATTGTTCTGCAGTTATTATAAACAGGCACCCTAAAGTAACATAAATATGGAAATTAAAACATAGATAGATAGATAGATAGATGAAATTGAAATTCCCCTATCCTATTAAGTGAAATAAGGAATTTACCATCCAATTAGAGGGGATAGAGTCTATACATTATCCCATTTGCTCAGGCTGCTTTAGTAGCAATTTGACCACCTTTAATCTATGTACAGATAGCTCCTTGCTATTTGACAGTCTCAAATGCTCTTTTTCATGATTAGAATCATTAGGCATGACACAATTATAGAATAAAGCTATAGGATTTCAACTACAAATTTTTTTCTTCCTAATATTTTCAGTATTCCAATACCAAGTGCCTAGCAACCGAGTTGGTCAGAGCCTACACATAGCTTGACTAGACAGCAGATTTAGGAACCAAAGATGAAGTGCCTGAGAAACAGATGAGTCAGTCAATAAGCATTTATTGTCAGCTATGTCCTAGGCACTGTGTTAAGTACCGGGGATGTAAAGAAAGGCAAAAGGCAATTCTCAATCTTAACAAGCTCACAGACTAACAGTTGAAACAACATTTAAACAATTGTGTACAAACAAGATATGTTCAGGATAAATTAGAAATAATTAAAAGAGGAAAGACACTAGAATTAATGGGAATCAGGAAAGACTCTGCAGAAGATAGGATTTTAAGTTGGACTTGAAGGAAAATAGACATCAGAAGATGAAGATGAAGCATCCTAGGTGTGGTGAATAGTCAGTGAAATTGCTTAGTGTTGGCAGATGGAATATACTGTGCAAGAAATAGCAAGGAGGCTGCATCAGTAAGACCTTGACATACACGGGGTGGGGGTGGGGGGGCTGCTATCACGGGTTCTTAGATATGCATTTTTAAAAAGGAAAGGCAACTTTTGAGGGGCTAACAATCTCCTTTAATCAAGCATATATATCATTCTTTTAATCAAGCACATATATCATTCACCTAGTTCAGGGAAAAAGTCAGCACCCTGAACTTCAGAGAAAATACAGAGAAATCAAAGACCAACAGACATGGCTTCCAACTATCTGACCATAATCAATACATATATCACAAATCAAATCAACAGACAGGTCCAACCGTCTGACCATAGTTACCAGAGAAGGAAGCACCAACATCTGGGTTTTCAAAGCTGGGGGCAGTAGGGATCTTTAATCACATTAACAATACAAATACATGTACTGTTTCTAGTTAAATAAACTCTTTTTTCTGTACTCCTAGTAAAGACTCTTGTTTGATAAAAGCAAGATTCAAACAAAGGTACTTGATTATACTAAAACAAATGCAGCAAATGATCCACCTGTGCTTGCCATCACAGAGGCCAAAGACTTGAAGAGTGGTAGGTGATAGGCTTTGAAATACAAACTGAAACTTTTACATTTGATCCTAGAGGTAAAAGGGAATCCCTGGTGTTCATTGAGTAGAGGGGTAACATAGATAGACTATACACTGAGGATATAGAGGGGAGTGAGAGAGTGGGGAGTCAAGGATAACACCTAGGTTATGAGTTTGGGAGCAGGGAGGATAGTGACTGGAAGGATAGTGGTGCCCTTGCCAATAATAGAGAAGTTTGTAAGTGGAAAGGTTTAGGGGGAAAAATAATGAATTCCTTTTTGGAAACAGAAATCAGAACCTAGTCCAGGGGATAGAACTGAGATGAGAGCATATGTGGGGCTGAACCTACAAATGGTCCTGAAGCAGTTAGTCAGTTGATCTATAGATAATACTTATATTCTGCCAGATACTATGCAAAAAAGACAAAAAAGACAAAAATGAGATCCCTGCTATTTGTGAATTCTTTTGATTGATATCTTGTTTTCTGTGTTCAGAAGTTCTGGGCAGTATTTCTATGTTACTCCTTGTAATATGGTGTTCAGGTTTTTTGACTTGTGTCCTTCTGGGAGATCTGTCTGTATGCATCCTGTCTTTGTTCATATACAGAACATGCTTTCTTTTGATATTATTTATTTTTGCTTCTCTTCTTCCAGATTGTCTTTCACTTCTGCGTATTTTCATTCCCAATAAGCTATCCTCCCTCCCTTCTCCCCCCACCCTTTTTTGGTGAGACTTGCCACCACCGATTATTCAAGTATTTTTTATTCTGCCTATTATTTCTACCATCTAGGGTTTAAATTCTGCCCTCACAATTCTCATTTCTCTTTGAAACTATGCAGGAACAGTCTACTGTTGTTCCACATTCTCTTCAAAATCCGTAGGGGTTCTCTGCCTCATCAGTGGTTGGGTCATTTTCCTTTGTTTTTCAACATTTATTCATAGATGATTAAACTTGTTTACTAGATCTAGAGGTCACATTTTCCTTCTCTCGTAATGTCTTTCCTATTGGTTTATCTGGTTATGCTCAAAGGCTTTGAGTTTTCTTCCTCTTGAGAACACTGGTAATTTCAGTTCCTCCACCTCCCATATTTTCCCTATTGCTCACTTTCGGACTCTACTCTGCTGATGGTGATTTCCCTTGGGACTAGATCTTGAAGCATCTTATCTTCCTCTCATAGTGGACAGTTCACATTTGATCACATTTGATTCACACTCTGTCTTAAGTGACTTTTGTGGCGACAGAACTAACTCCTGTTGAATAGTGGGTTCTTTCCCTCAGACTCAGAGGAGTGCTACACAGTCTCCCACAAATGTGATAGATGGTATCAAAGGAAGCAGAGAGGTTAAGAGGATGAGGACTGAGAAAAGGCCATTAGATTTGTCAATTAAAAAAGATCACCGAACACTTTGAAGAAGGTAGTTTCAGTTGAATCATGAAACCAGAAGACAGGCTGCAGATGCTTTAGGGTTGGGTCAGAGAAGAGAAAGTGGAGACACCGGATGTAGAGGCTTTCTCAAGGAGTTTAGTCAAGAAAAAGATCGTAAATATAGGATGATCGCTAGCAGGCATGGTAGGCTCATGCAGAAAGTTTGAGGTTGGGGGAGATGTGGGCATGTTGGCAGGCAATAGGGAAGGAGTCAATAGATAGAAAGAGAATGAAGAGGGAGGGAATGGAGAAGAGAGGGAGGGAGGGAAGGAGAGAGGGAAGGGGAGAGAGAGAGAGAGAGAGAGAGAGAGAGAGAGAGAGAGAGAGAGAGAGAGAGAGAGAGAGAGACAGAGACAGAGAGAGAGAGAGAGACAGAGAGACAGAGACAGAGAGAGAGAGAGACAGAGAGAGAGAGACAGAGAGAGACAGAGAGAGAGAGAGACAGAGAGAGAGAGACAGAGAGAGAGAGAGACAGAGAGAGACAGAGAGAGAGAGAGAGGGGGAGAGAGAGAGAGAGAGAGAGACAAGAGAGAGGATGATAGAAATGATGATGTTCTGGAGAATATGAGATCAAAGATACATGTAAAAGGGCTTCTCTTGACCAGAAATAGAGCACCTTGTCATGTGAGACAGGGATTGAAGTACTGGATGATAGGGGAAAATGGATGAGTGATATGGGATGAGAAGGAAAAAAGAGAAAGTTTGGTGAATGGCCTCAGTTTTTTTAGTGAAGTATGAGGTAAGGTCCTCTTCTGAGAAGGTGGGGGTGACCTGGGAGGGAAACATTGGAGAGGGATGAAAAAGTATGAAATGGTGTGTGAGAGAATAGGCAGAAAATGTGGCAGTAGTAGAAGTGTGTAAGGCATGATGCTAGGGTATTCCTAACATGGACACATAATAAAATTAAAGTCTATTTAGAGTATAAAATGAAAGACTGTGAAGTTGTCATCCCATAACGTTGAACACTGAAGAAGACCATGATTTGGGGGATATGAAAACATAAACAAAATGTCTAAGTGACTATAAAAAAGATTTTTAAGGAAATAGTGAAGAACTTGATCTTTTATAGTCTGAAAAACAACAATCCCTTATTCAAAAGTTAACGGATAAGCAAATGCTGATTATTAGGACAGAGAGTTTGTCTTGAGGAGAAATAAGATTAAGCAAATTGAAATTTCCCCACAAATGGAATGTAGTATTGGAATTTCTTAAACTAAAAGTTATTCAAAATAATAACTACCACTTTTGTATCAAAGTTTGCAAAGTACTTTATATATATGATCTCATCTGAGTCTCACAAACACTTACACAGTTAGTCTCAACACCTATGTCCTGTTCTACCTGAAGCTTCTCCTGATCCCCATGGACAGCCAATGTCCTTCCTCCCTAATCATCCCATATGCACTTGTACATGTTATGTATATACTTATAGCAAACATATTGTTGGTTCCCCTACAATGTAAGCTCTGTGATAGTGGGAACTATTTCATACTTGTCTTGGTATTTCCAGAATTAAGCACAATGTCTGGATCAAGTCTGGTCCTTAATAAAGGCTTGTTCACAGACTGGTATACAAGTGTTATTATCCTCATTTTCCATGAGAAAACTGGAGCTCAATAAGGATCAATGACTTGCCTGTGGTCACACAACTAACAAGTAATGAGGGTGGAATTTGAACCCAGCTCTCCTTGATTCCACTTCCAGTACTCTATCCACTCCACCACGGTGCTTTTCTGAAATGATTGTACCACTCGCCTTGGAGTGTTGGAGGAATTTTTTCACCTGCAGGGCATGAATCATGAACTCTGGAACTCCCTTCAAACCCTTTTATATCTTCATGGTAAGTACCACGACATGACCTTAATTACTAAAAATTAAATTAGTAGCGCAAATTTAAATTCTGAACCTCTCTACTTGACCTGGCTGAAATTCATACCTCTCAATAAAAATCTCCAAAAGGGTCTTCATCATCTTTTGTGAATTTTGAAAGTTGTGTAAAATCCCATCCTGTGCTGGTGGTATACCTTAGATGGGGAATACTGAGATGTACCAATGTAATGATTTATTCAAGTGTCTCAGCGCTATTAATGAAATAGAATTAGAGCTCTTCTGTATGCTCATCCAGACTTGATAGTAGCCCCTCTGGCTTTCTCTTCATTTTGGCTTCCTTTTCTGTCCTTATTTTTGTTAACCAAAAGTAGAATTGTGATTTCAATGAACTGGAAGAGAACCCAGTAGGTCAAACAATCCAGCCATCAGACTCCAGACAGAACTGTGTCTCAGTCATTCAAAACTGACAGGTTTTGCTCCTATTAAATATCTCCGCTATTTCACTTGGTTAATCAATTTCCGTGTCTAAGTGAAATGCAAAGAGGCATCATTGCACATCCCATTTGTAATTAAATATGAATAATAGAATCTCCTTTAACTTCCCTTCCCAGTGTCCAGCAGGATAGATAAGACCTCTAATGGACAGGCTTGAAATTAAGTCGGTGCCAGCTGCAGCACTCCAGCTCAGATTCATAAGCTTTTTACCTGGAGGAAAAAAATAATGTGGTTTCTGCCATGTGGAACCATCTGTTTCCTCAGGGGAAGCTTTCTTTCAAGCAGTACTCTCAAATCCCTGGCAAAATGGCAGCCTTCCAGAAGGAAACATAGACAAGAAGGATAGCTTTGAAAGTCACACGTTAAATGTATCATAATTTAAAAGGAAAAAACAAGGTGTACATAGAGATCCATAGTCATGCATAATCTCCTTTTGTAACTCTAATTTATATATGGAAATGTCCATTTTTTTTGGTTGTTTGTTAAAATCAGAATAAGTCTTTTTTAAATGCTGGCATTCTTGAGAGGCACCACATATCAACATTAATGTAAATCATGTGGGATTGCCTATCTAAAATACCTGGTAAAAATCTGATGAGGCTATTTCAGTCAAGGTCTCCAAAGGTCCACAGGCCAGGGGCTGGTCTACAGTCTTTTGTTAGGAACTATTGCTTAAATCATCACATCTCTGTGTACCTGAAAGCTAATAAATGAAAAAATATGATTGAGGCTGGAAGGACCCAGCACTATGATTTTCACTTAAAGCCCTTTACAACCTGGCTCTAACTTGACTTGCTTCTCAGACTTATTACACATTGTCCTTCTTCATGTACTCTAGCTAAACTGACTTTCTCTGTATTCCTCATGCATAACAATTTCTCTTTTCCTTGCCTTTCCCTCATGCCTGGAATGCCCTCTTTCCTCATTTCTACCTCTTAGGATCTTTAGTTTCCTTCAAAGCATATGTCAAGTTTCATCTTCAACACAAAGCCTTTAGTAATCCCTTTTCTCCATCTGTTGTAGCTACTGTCACAAAACTAACTTGTGCTCATTTTACTTATTGTTGTTGTTTGTTCTTTGTGTTTGAAGAGGGCCAATGACATCACCGGATGATATCTTGACTCCTGTTTGAATTAGATTTAAGTGAGGCAGAATTGGACAAAATCATCAGTCTCACTCTCTCTTTCAGAGTCATTGAAGTCCAGTGGTAGGACATGTCAAGATGACTGGCAATGACCTGAGATGCAATGGATGACCTTGGTGTCTTTAATGTCTGATGACAATGCCTTCTTCAGCCACTTTTATGGCTGTTAAAACAAATTGTTCTCATTCACCCATTCCACCTGGGGAAGTCTTAACTTGCTTGGGGTAGATATCCTCTAACTCAGTGACAGATTTGAGGCATGTCAATTACCCTCAACCTGGTTTAACCCTTCTGCCAAGATGGTTTGCCAGGGTGTGGTTGGTGCATATGCTACTCCTTCTTGGAGCCACAGGTGAGAGCTGAATTCCAGATAGATAAACAGTCCAGAAAAGGACTTGGCAAGGCCTCACACCAGAGGTGCTAGATCTACTTGAATACTCCATGGACTCCATTTTGCCCATACTTGTGTACAAAATGTTCCTAGTAATAGAATACCAGCCTCTTGAAAGCAAGGACTGTTTAATTTGTTTCTTTGTGTTTCCAGTACCTGGTTTGGAACATACTAGGCACTTAGTACATAATTATTTAGTTAAATTGTTCATAAACCTCCTTTTCCTTTTTGAGTTGGTTTTATATTATTTATTTTGAAGCTCAATTTCCCCAGGCTCTGGGGAATTGATTCATGCTAACCAGGTTCATAGAGACCTATTTTTAAACCAGAACACTGATTTATTTATTTTTAATGATGGATGCGCTTCACTCTTATTCTCATGGTGTATTCCTTCAACTCAGGAAACCAAGTTATACCTCAGGAGATGACTTGAGAAAAAAAAGGAAACTGAGTATGTCAAAGGGATAATCACATCAATAATGAAAGTACTGGCCTTTTGCCTTCATATAGATTCTCTAAGTTTACAAAGTAAGTTAATAGAATATCTTATTTGATCAGAGTAACCTATTTGACTTTTTGGTCATTTCTGTCTCCAGGCATCTAGAGTTAGAACACTTCCCTCCTGGTCAGTGCAAACACATTGACAAATTCTGATTATCCACCTGTCTTTTTCTCAATCGCTATCAGTCACCCAGGTTTTTTGTCATCATAATGTTATGTCATGCTACAGTTTCCTAGCTCATAGCTGATCTACATTATTTTCTTTTTAATGTGGTCATTCTCTAAAACTTTAATTTTATCAGAATATTACCTTCAAATACAGTATATAAAATGGACAAAATTTCTGTTTTTTTAAATTGAATGGAAGGTTCTTGCAAATGTCTAAATTCATCCATTGTTAATTTATCTATCTTATTCTCATATTTTAGAGCAAGAGCTTGTTTATAATTTATTCTATGCTCCTAAATATCTCATGATCATGTGAAGGTCACCCTGAGTTCTCAAAGGCTGTGCCAGTTAAAACCAAGCTCTGGCATATTCTACCATTTGGAGAGGATTAGTATATGGGTCCAACAACAGAGTATGCTTGATATCAAAGGACCAAAACTAGCTAAGAATGGATGACTCTTCTCCAAGCGGTTGTCAGGAAGGTCATGGTTTTTTGGAGTTGTGGAGACTGAAGAAATGGACAAAAATAAAAATGTCCTTCATAATTGTCTTCAGCAGCCATACCCTACTGCTTCTATGGTGGTGATGGCAGAGAGGAAGACAAGAAGCTAGAGTGTACCAAGGGTGACACAAAGAATTGACCTAAAGAAGGGGAGAAAAAATGAATACTGGCCAACCATGGTGACCCATGCCCATAGTTTTTTTAATTGGAAAGACTGAGGTGAATGGATGGTGAATCACTTGATTTCAGTAATTCTGAGTTGCAGTCAGGTTAAAGATGATTACAAGTCTGAATTCTGAACTAAGTCTGTCACCAACATGGTGAGCCCCTGGGAGCAAGGGTCAGCTAGCTATGTAAAGAGGGACAAACTGGCCCGTGTTGGAAATAGAGCAGGTCAGAACTTCCATGTTTATCAGTATTAGAAGTGGGTCTATGAGTGGGTGCTACATTTCCAGTCTGAACAAGATGAAAAGATCCAGTCTCAAAAAAATCAATACTAAAACAATCTATTAAAGAAAACATGAACCTAACAATGATATTAGATGTTAATGGATTAAATAATCCGTTCACAATAATAGCTAGTATGTATATAGAGCTTTAAGGTTTGAAAAAACTTTAACTATATCGTGTCTTGATTCTCACAACAATCCTGTAGGTGATACCAGTATCTTCACTTTATAGAGAAACAGACTGAGAGAGGTTAAGCAGCTTGTGCACGGTCACACAACCAGGTAGCATATATGGCAGGATTTGAGTTCAAGTCTTCCTGACTCCAAGTCTAGTACTCAATTCAATATGCTGCCTGGCTGCCTGGATTGTTGTTACAGACTGGATTAGAAAATAAGACCTAACAAACTGCTGGGTATAAAAAACACATCTAAAAAGCTATTTCCCCATTGAAAACATGTGAACCTTTTGATACAGAATCTGTTTCTGCTGTTCTATTTGTATCCTCAGTGCTTTGCATATAGTAAGCACTTAATAAGTGCATTTGTATTCATTCATTCATCTTGCAGTACACATTATACCATTTCTTAGATAAATTTAGTACAGCAATTAGCACAATCAGGAGGCCCAAAGATTCTAGAAAACATCTCAATCAGCATAGTTAATCTCCTTGCCAAATGGAAAGCATGACAGTTTGCATGAGTTTAATGTACCTACTAATTTGTGAAATATCACAGAGGTAGATTATGGAATATTAGGAACAAAATAAGTGTGAGGGAACAGATCCAGAGAGGTTAGTGATTTTTCTTACTTCACACAGGTAGTAAGGGACAAGTCAGGATTCGAACCCAGGTCTTTGGATCCTATGTTCTTTTCATTAAAAACATTTATAAGAGCCCAGGCTCTAGACAAAAAAAATATATGTGAAATGGGACAAATTTGCTGTCACTTTTTTAATGCTTATTCTTACCAATGATAATAGATAAATTTGTATGTATTGCTTTGGACTATCCCAGAACAAGGCCAGCTACATTTTCCTTCAGCTTTTCAAGGATATCCCTGAAGGATAGGATTTATCTCTCAATGCTATTGGCTCAAACCACCATTATGTTGTTATCGTCTTCTTTTCCTCCTTTTCCTCCTCCTTCTTTCCTGAGGTGACTCCTGACTCTAAGGTCCTCCTGACTACAGGACTAGTGCTCTATCCACTGCACCACCTAGCTGCCATATCATCTCTTCTTATGGTATTATCTCTTACCGGAATGTAGCAAGGCATGTGAGAATCAGACAAAAAAGGGGACAGTCTCTGGTCAACTATTACCTGTTGAATGTATCCCAATCTCAGCTCCTCACCAATCAACAACCAGACTCCAACATACTGTTCCATTCTTTTTACTGATTACTCTTCTTCATGTACTCTTTAGTCCAGTCAAATTGGCCTTCTCGCTGTTTCTCATAAACTACGTTCTGTCTTCCATGTTGGTGTCATTGCATGGGCTGTCACCCTTACCTGGCATGTGCTTCCTCCTCACCTCCATCTTTTAAAATTTCAAGTTGCCTTCAGAGTTGAGTGCAAACTCCACCTCCTATATAAGACCTTTCCTTATTCCTCCAGCTGCTAGTGCCCTCCCCAAATTAACTTATATTTATTTAGAGCCAAAGAGCTATCAAATAAAAATAATAAAGATCATTAAGTTAAAAAACTCCAAGGACCATGTGAAGCAAATATAATAGAGAACAAATGACTCAAACACAACCTTTGAAGGACTCCACTCTTAAGGATCACATACTGAAAACATGTCTGGTATCAAAAATTCAGAATCATTTTTCATAACCGTTCATATCCTCATTTTTTTTATTTTAAGAAAATTTTTAGGTTGTTTTGGTTTTTATGTGCCATGATGTAGCTCTTACAGCATGCCCTAAGAATGCAGTGCAAATTGTTTATTCTGAGAAAAGATGATTTTCTTTCAAACTCTGGTATTTGAAAACCAGCTCAGTTCTCTTCATGCCACATAGCGTAACTTTGGGCAAACCCTAACTCCTCACATGGGTTCGTGAAGGGAACAGAATATCCTGAAGGAGTGAAACTTGAGGATGCCAAGTGTTGATACACAGAGGTTTACCGTCAATGAACTGAGCCAGCTTTTTTTTTCTTATCTTGGAAGAGTTTTTCCTCTTTGTTATTTTATGACTCAGGATCAAAGGGTTTCGGAAGAGATAAGTCAGTGTGGGCTGGGAAGGCAAAGCAGTGAGGTCATTGCCATCACTTACTATAATCATTTGCATTGTATGAAGAAGGAGGAAAACAGTCTTCTGCTGGGAGTGATGTCAAGAGGTTTGATACTTGCTGACCATACTGGCACTGTTGATGAAGATTTGTAATATGTTAAGCAAATGCGTTGTTCTACTGTAGTCTCTATCACAATCTCCTCAGAATTTTTATGAAGTGCTTCCTCAATGTCAGATGACTTCATGAGACTTAAGTGTTCTGAGAAACTCCTCAAGCTGCACTTAACTCCTGTCTTGGCTCTTGTTCTGCTACAGGCTGTTGTCAGAAGAGGAAGTGACTTTCTGCTCTGCACATTGGCCCCTCCAAGTCTTTTTATGCTGTTGTCTATGTCTGGAATATTTTCTCTTGTCCTATCCTATTCTCCCTTTTTGTCAGTTAAATTCCTACCTATCCTTTGAAGATCAACTCAAAGACTATGAAGTCTTTTAGACTTGGTTTTCTTAGTGATAATAGCCAGACCTGTGTAGCACTTTAAGATTTGCATAACACTTTATAGATACTATCTTATTTTATTCTTAGGGCCCACATGAGAGGTAAGTGCTATTAATATCCATATTTTACAGATGAGGAAACTGAGGCAGATAGAGGTAGGTACTATCATTATCCCTGTTTTACATATAAGGAAACTGAGGCAGATTCTGAGGCTGGATTTGAACTCAGTTCTCTCTAACTCCAGGTCTAGTGTTCTCGTCATGGAGCCACCCAGTTGCCTAGTAAAGATGCTCCTGTTCAAACCTCATTTTGTTTTGTATTCTCAAATGTATTTATCATTATGTGATATTGCGCACCATAATTATCTTTGTGAGAGGCAGTATACCACAGTCAATCACACTGCCTAAGAAAATAAACAATTATTGAGAACTTACTATGTGTCAGGCACTGTGCTAAGCTCTGGGGATATAAAGAAAGGTAAAAAAACAATGCCTTCCCCCAGTGAACTCAAAATCTAATGGGTGAAGATAACATATAAGAAGCATCTGAAAAGGGTGAAGGGAGGGGAAGTACTGTTGTACCTGGCACCAGATAGGAAATGACTAGGTGTCTTCTCTGAGGCCTCTTTTTAAACAGAATATCTGGGAGGAGTTCTCCAATGTCTATCCGCCATCCTTTCCAATCAGAGGTGAGGTGGTGAATTTTAAAAGTTGACTTGATCTTTCAGCTCTGATGGAGCTACCCCGTGGGAAGTGGTGGCTAGAGAGCTAGGATCAAAGTTAGGAAGACCTGGTCTACTACCTATGCTGACTGAGTGATCCTGGGTAAGTTTCTTGACCTTTCAGTTTCCCCACTTACCTGTCTAAGCTAAGGCTATCCCTTCTGGAGAAGCTCTCTGTCTGAATTGGTACATGAAGTTCCTCAGACATTTAACAAAAGGTTGCTTATGGAATTGGGGCAGCTAGGTGGTACAGTGGATAAAGCACCAGTGCAAGAGTCAGGAGGACTTCAGTTCAAATCTCACCTCAGACACTTGACACTCACTAGCTCTGTGACCTTGGGCAAGTCACTTAACCCCAATTTCCTCATCCTGGGTCATCTCCAGTCATCCTGATGAATATCTGGTCCCTGGATTCAGATGGCTCTGGAGAAGAAGTGAGACTGGTGACCTACGCAGCCCTCCCTCACTCAAAACAAAGTCAAGTGCAAGTCATGTCATTATTTCTCTGATGGTATGGTTTTCTTCAGTAACAAAGGACAAACATATGCTTATTGAATTAGGGCATCACAACAATTAAGGCTTTTTTTCACCTTTATTTCTTCTGTAACAAAGGAGAAAAATTTAGAATCAAACTGACAGGTAACTATGAATACCTGGTCTTGGCAGTTTGTCACCCTTGGTGACAAGTGCAATTAATTTAGCAGTTCACATTAAAAACAAAATTAGCGTCTCTTCCACAGGAGTCACCTAGAGAACAAGATAACGGAAATCAGCTATCTGCCCACCTGCTCAGGAGTCATGACTCATTTAGCAATGATAGTATTTTACAAGATGTGTTTAAGATTCTGAAAAGAGGAGCAAAATCAACACCTAGACCTGGGGGTATCTTTAACCAGTATATGGACATTAATCAAGAACTGATAGAACCTGAAATTTTACTTGTTGGATCCTGAAGGCTGGAGGTGGCACCTCTCACTTCCTTCACTGCATTAGGATTTATGGGAAAGAGTGAGGTATACTGAGCAATGATTTCAAGGCTTTGAGGAAGTGGGTAGAGATCTCTTCTCACACACACAAAAGTTGGAGAGCAATACTCATCAATACCAAGGCATGAGATATAATGAAATACCACTTACTGTCTATCCATATGCATGATTTTTATTGCTGTAGCCATCATCACAAGATCTCCACTAAAGTCATCTTCTATGGACTAGTTGTAGCTATTGATGACTCTTGGTTCTCAAAGTTCATGACAGGAGAGTTTAAGTTCGGCAAAGTTCTACCAAACCAGAAAGACTTCAAACATAGCTTTGAGATGGATTCTATCTTTACAAGTATTTATAAATGCTTTTCATTCATCTATTGCTATAAGTTGGCCACCAGGTGATAGATTTTTGGCCAAACAGTTTATGAAGATTATTTTCTAAGATATATAAGGATTGCAATAAACATCTATTAATTAAAAAGCATTTATTAAGCATATACCATACTTCAGGAATTGTGCTATGTACTAGGGAAATAAAGAAGGAGAAACTCAAATTCTAAAGAGGGAAACATACAAACAATTATATACATAGGAGATATATACAAAGTAAATTAATTAATTATTGGAAAATTGAAAATTAATGGAAAGTAGATACTAGCAGTAGGGCTATCTGGAAAAAAAGACCTCTTACGGAATATGAGGTTTGAGCTGAATCTTGAAGGAAGGCAGAGAAACCAGTAGGCAGAGAAAAGGAGTGGGAACATTTCAGGTGCTGAGGACAGCCTGTAAAAAGACACAGAGTTGGGAGATGGAATGTTTTGTTAGACGAACAAGGCAGGAAACACAAAGTATGTGGAGGGGAATAAGTTATAAGAACACTGAAAAGATAGAAAAGGGTCAGCTTGTGAAGGGCTTTAGACGCCAAGCAGAGAATTTTTACATTTGATTTTGGAGGTACTAAGGAACCACTGGAATTTATTAAATTGATAGTAACATAATTGGACCTCAACTATAATAAAATCACTTTGGCAACTAAGTGGGGAATAGATTGGAGTGAGAAGAAACTAGAGTCAAGGAAACCAAGCAGAAGTTTATTGCAATTGTCAAGCAAGAAGTGATGAGAATCTATATCATAATGGTGGCTGTATGAAGGGAAAACACAAGACTTAGATGCTGGGAAAAAAGAAATAACTAGACTTGGCAACAGATTGAATATATGGAGTGAGTTCAAGAGAGGAGTTGGAGATGACACAAAGACTTTGAACCTGGGTAATTGGGAGTGGGTGCCCTCAATAGTCATAGGGAATTTGGGAAGAGGACAAAAAGACGAGTTCTGTTTTGAAAATGTTGAGTTGGAGATGTCTACGGGATATCCAGTTTGAGATGTCCAAAGGGCAGCTCGTGATGTGAGAGTAGAACTCAGGAAAGAGGTTAGGGCTAGATATATAAATCTGGGATAATGACAATTGAATCCATGGGAACTGATGAAATCACCAATAGAAGTTGCATAGAGGAACACAAGAAGAGGGTTCAGGAAAGAATCATGAGAGACATTAGTGAGTATGACTTGAATAAAGAACCAACAAAGGAGACTGAGAAAAAGTGGTCAGACAAGCAGGAAGAGAATCAGAAAAGAACAGTGTCATGGAAACCTAGAGAGGATGAGGATTGTGAAAAGTCCATTAGATTAGGCAATTCAGAGTTCACTGAAGAGAACAACTTTAGTTAAATGATGAGATAGGACACCAGGTTAGAAAGGATTTAGAAGAAAGAGGAGAGGAATGGAGACACTGAGTGCGACAGCCTTCTTTTCTTTCTGCATCATCTAAGCAGTTTTATTTTTGACAAGCTTTAATTTTATTTTAATATTTTTTTCAATTACATATAAAAATAATTTTTAACCTTTTTTATTTTACAATTTTGAGTTTCAAATTCTTTTCCACCCTCTATCCCCTCCCCTCTCATCAAAAATGCTAGCAATTTGATAAAATTTATATATGTGTAGTCATGCAAAACATATTTCAATATTAGTTATATTGTGAAAGAAAACACAGACAAAAAACCCAAGGAAAACAAGGAAAGCTAAAAACAGTGTACTTTGCTCTGCATTTAGATCCTACCAGTTCTTTCTCTGGAGGTAGATTATAGGTCCTTCAAAATTATCTTGGATTTTTGTATTTCTGAGAATAGCTAAGTCATTCACAGTTGATTGTCGTACAATATTGCTGTTATTGTGTAAAATGTTCTCCTTGTTCTGCTCACTTCATTTCACATCAGTTCAAGTAAGAATTTCCAGGTTTTTCTGAAAGCATCCAGGTCATCATTTGTTATATCATAATAATATTCCATTGCAATCATATACCACAAATTGGTTAGCCATTCCCCATTTGATAAATATCTGCTCAATTTCCAATTCTTTGCCACCCCTAAAAGAACTGCTATGCATATTTTTGTACATATAGGTCCTTTTCCTTTTGTTTTCAAATCTCTCTGGGAGAGAGAGATAGTAATGGTATTGCTAGATCAAAGGGTTTTGTTGCCCTAGTTCCAAATTTTTCTCCAGAATGATCAGATCAGTTCACAATTATATCAACAATGTATTTGTATTCCAATTTTCCCACATCCCCTCAAAAATTTATCATTTTTTCTTTTCTGTCATATTAGCCAATCCGATAGATGTGAAGTGGTACCTCAGAGTTGTTCTAATGTGCATTTCTCTAACTAATAGTGATTTAGAGCATTTTTTAATATGACCATAGATAACTTTTATTTCTTCATCTGAAAAATGTCTGATTATAGCCTTTGACCATTTATGAAATAACTTTCTTAAAGAGATTCATCAAGAAATAGAGGAGAGCTATAGGAAGATAGCTAGCTGGGAGGGATGGATCAAGTGAGAGTTTATAGGTGTGCTTATAGGCAACAAGAAGGGAGTCAGTAGATAGGATTGGATATTAGAGAGAGAATGGAGATGGTAGAAGGGAAAATCTTCTGGAGAAGACAGGATGGAGTGGAAATTCATGTAGATGGATTTGCCTTGGCAAGGAGAAGGGACTCCTCTTCAGGAGAGACAGTGCTGAAGGAGTGTATAATGGAGAAAGATGTCTGAGTGTTATGAGGTAAAGAGAAAAGAAAAAGGAATTCTTGACTAATGGCCTCAGCTTTTTTCAGCCAAGTATAAGACAAACTCCTCATCTAAGAGGATGTGCTGGGAACCTTAAGGAGAATAGCTGCTATGGTGAATTAGAGAGCAAATCAATTAGGGAAGTGAAAAATTATTGCTTTGCTTCAGTGAGTTCAGTTGAGATGATTATGCCATGTAAATTTGTAAAGGACCCAGGTAGCACAGTTCTAGGACTCTGCAGCTCTGTTCAGTAACTGGCATGTCTATAGGAGAAAAGACAGCAAATGATGGGAGAAATTCAAGGCTGGATTTTGGCAATCCATAACCAATGATTAGAAATTCAAGTTAGAAGATATTGCAGCATTAAACTGATTCACTAAGGCATTGAGCTTGGAAAGGAAAGAGTGTGTAATCAGTCAGGGGTGATGGCCTAGGAAATAATTAAGGGGAGGAAAGACTAGAGGTCTCAGTTAGGGTAAAGAACTAAGTTAGAAGTTATAAAGCAGAGGGAAAGAGGAAATGATAAAGGAATACAGGATAACTCTTAGGTTGTGAACCTGATGGACTGGGACAAGTGGTGCTTCTCTCTATAGTCGTAGGGAAGGTAGGATGGAGGGAATGTTTAGGGGGAAAGATATTGAGTTCATTCTACTGGAGTTGCAGTCTATTGGACATTACTTTGTTGGAAATGCAAGATTGGAGGTGACTAGAGGTATTGGGGCGGGAAAGGTAGATTTGAGAATCATCAACATAGAGATGGTACTTAAATCTATGGGAAGTGATGAAAGTGAAGTAGTATAGAGGGAGAAGAGAAGCTGGCCTAGAATAGTATCCTGAAGGACAGGTATAGTTAGAGGACAGGATCCAGAGGGAGATCTAACAAAGGAGACAGAAAAAAGAGCTGTCAGATAGGTAGGAGGAAAACCAGGAAAGAATGTCCAGAAAACGTAGAGAAAAGAAAATATCAAGGAGAGTGACCAATGTTGTCAAAAGCAGAGAGGTCAAGGAGAATAAGGACTGAGAAAAAGCCTTTGCATTTGGTAATAAACAGATCATTAATAACTTTGGAGAGAGTTGTTTTGGTGGAATGTTAAGATCAGAAGCCAGACTTTAAGGAGTCAAAACGAGAGGGAGAGTAAAGAAAGAAGAGGTATCTATTGCAGGTGACCTTTTCAAGTTTAGCTAAAAAGGGCAGAAGAGATATAGAAGAATATTTAACAAGAATAGTTTAGCAAGGATGGGAGAGATATGGGCATGTCTCAAAGCAGTAAGAAAGGAGCCATTAGAGAGATAGAGATTGAAAAGAAATGAAAGTGTGGGAATGACAGAGGGGGCGATCTGCTGGAGAAGAAGGTATATATAGCACAGGTGGTGGTGCAGATCTTGGTAAAAAGTAAGGCCATTTCATCATGTCAACCAGGGATGAAAGAGGAGAAAGTAGCAGAGGGCACCTGAGTACTAAAAGGTGAGGAAAGGGGGAAAAGAGGGAGTTCATAGAGAATGGCATTGTTTTTTTCCTATAAAATATGAAACAAGGTTCTCAGCAGAGAGAGTAGGTGGAAGGAGAACCATGGGAGAATTGAGAAGGGATGAAAAGGTTTGGAAGGCTACTATGAAAGTGGGATAGTGAGTTGGTAAGGGAGGCATGTGTTTAGCAGCAATAAGGATGAAGTTGAGGTTGTGTAAGCATAAATTTGTAATAGACCCAGCCAAAACAGTTGTATGATTTTCTCCACCTTCATTTAGTGGCACATGTACAGGAGCAAAGGCAAGGAATGGTGGCTTGGCTGGGTGTAATCAGTGATATGATAAGGGGGCTAGGGTTTTGAGAGAGGAGGAATGGGTTCATTAAGAACTCCTGATGGGAAAAAGACAGATTATCTAGTGTAGGGGAAATGGCTTGGGAGAGGATTGAGGTGTCAAGGTTTTGGAGTTAAAGGTACAGATGAAGGGTAGGGTTATATAAAGGAAGGCAGAGGAAGAGGTGAAAACCTAAGGGAATTCTTGAAAATGTAAGTTGTACATTTGTGGGTGATGGCAAGATCAAATGGTCCATTTGTGGGTATGACAATCTTTCTGTGCGGCTGAGGGGGGATAGAGGAGTAGCTTATGGGAGATGAGTAGGTTAAGGAACTCAGTGGTTAGGGTTTTGAGGGAGAATCAGTATATATGTTGAAGTCTTCCAATATGAGGGCAGGAATTGAACAGGAAAAACATTATACGACAAATATCAAACTTATTGAAGAAGGAAAGTGAGTGACCTGAGGATCTATAGACAACAGGTACCAATAAATTGATTGGGTGGTAGACATGAATAGAATGAATTTCAAAGGAAAGAGGTTTCTGAATGATGGAGTAGGGGCAATAACCTGGAAGTGGCAATGGGGAACTGGGAGCATTCCAACTCCCCTGCCTCATGGAGTGAGCAAAGAAGAATGTGTGAAGGTTCAGTTGGTACTGAAAAGAGCCACAAGGGAGGCTGTGTCGTCAAGGGGAAGACAGTTTTTAGAAAGAGCTGGTATATGGAAGAAGTGGGTGAAGAATAGATTTAAGATGAAGGGAAGTTTGTTGCCTATGGAACAGGCATCCCAGAGGGCACAGGAGAAGGGTTGGGTGGAGTTAGGATGAAACCGTGGGGTGGAAGGCTTAAGGAGGAAAGAAATTGGGTGGTAGGTGTGAGGAATGGGGTTCAGATGAGGATCTGTAGGAGTTCAGTGTCAATGGAATGTGAAGGATATGACCAAGTGGGAGAATGTTTGTCATTTAGTGGAGGGCACCTCTCTTGTATAGAATAGGTTCAGCAGTAGATGGAATGCCTAAAGCTGGAGGTAGGGTTGCTTTGCTTTGTACTATAGGTTCTTCACATCCCGTTTGGGAGATTGGACTTAACAGATGCCTTATGCTGGTGCTGAAGGAAATGATTGCTTTGGGGTAGATGGAAGATGCCCAGCCTGGTCCCTAGAAGCCTTTCCTCAGGAACACACTACATCTACCAAAAGACAGAGGGCTCAGGGTGCTAGTGTGCCTGTTGTCTAAGGTCTTCTCATCTGAGGAGCAAGGATTGCTTGATGGGTCCGGACATACTTAGTCTAGAAAAGATAATTAGGCTGGATATGAAGATTATCTTTAAGAATCTAGAAGATATTTGTGGAAGAGGGTTTAGATCTGGTCTACTTGGATCTGGAGGACAAAAGTATGAACAACAGGAGAATATACTAAGAATCAGATCCAGGTTCTATGTAATGGAAACTTACTTATAATTAGAGATGTCCCAAAGTGAATGGACTGTCTGGCTGCGTTGAGGGAAATCCTTTATTACTGAGGTTCTTCAAGCAAAGGCTGGAAAACTGCTTGCCAGGGGTTGAACAAGCAGCGTTTGTTAAGCACCTACTAGGTGCCAGATATAGAACCTCGGCAATGATAATAAAACACAAAAATGAAGCAGTCCCTACTGTCATTGGTGAAGTTGTAGAGAAGATTCTTGTTCACACAAGGGTTAGAATAGAAGAGCACTGGGACCCTTCTGCCTCTAAGCTTGTGTGAAAAATAAATGAAAAGTTCAGTGTGTATCTTGAACATCCTTTTGTTGAACAGTATAATTATTATATATTCGGGCTTATAGATTCAGAGAACTGAGCTGTGAGATAATCTCTTTTATTGCCATATGTGTTCAAAACTATCTCCCATCTCTATCATTTTTTTCTAAACCAGTAATTGCAGTGTCTAGCTCTTAAGGGTAGCATCATTAAACAGGATGTATAGGTTTCATCTTGTGTTTGAGGAAGATGGAGCTTTTAATGTGAAAGTCACTGAGGTTACAGCCCTTAGTAATTGTCCCCCAAAGTGCCATATTTTCTTCTGAGATATGTATATTAAATGTTTAGAATTACTAAGCAGTTACCTCTTCTACAGTACTCATTAAGCAGAGTAGCCTATTTTAATTAGACTTAAATGTCACCAGTGAATCACTGATGCTTTAATAAATTAATCCGATTTAGTCATCAGGGCTGTAATTTGTTCTGTGAAGGCTCAGATTGATTGTTTCTTGGATCCACACAAGGGTGCTGCTAGGAATTCAAGATAGTACAGGATGTTTATGTGCCAAATGAGTGGGGATTGAGTATTCTCCAGTATCTGCTACAATTTCCTGAACGTGAACTATCAAACATAGGGAATAAACTATTGTCCATTCAACACTTCACTTCAATAATCATTTCTTGAATGTCTACTCTGGGAAAGGTCCTATTCTAGGCACTGGGTATATAATGACAAAAACAGAGCAGTCTCTGCCTTCATAGAACTGACATCTAGGAATGAGGGCTTCATAAATAAATACAAAGAAATTTCAAAAGAGAGAGAGTAGCAACAATTGGAGAGGAATAGGAAACATCTAGAGAAGGACTCTGGGCAAATCACTTCATCCTGTTTGCCTGAGTTTGCTCATCTGTAAAATGCGCTGGAGAAGGAAATGGCATACCATTCCAGTATCTTTGCCAAGAAAACTCCAAATGGGGTCACAGAATCGGATATGACTGAAGACGACTGAATAACAATAAAGAGAAGGAAACAGCATCTGAAAACAGCCTTGAGAGAAGCTAGCAATTCTCAGAGGCAGAGGTGAGCAGGGAGGACATTCCAGACTTTGGGGTGCAGCCTGGGCAAAATTTGTATGAAGCTAGGAGATGAAATGTTATACACTGGCAACAGTAAGTAAGTCAGTATACTTTAGGATTCCATGTGGATGAGAGGAAGTAATGTATATATCTGGAAAGACAGGCTGGAGAAGATTTTGAGGAATTTATATTTTACCTTAGAAACAAAAAGGAACTACCGAAACTTCTTGACCAGAAAAGAGACATGACTGGACTTAACTTTATGAAGACTATTTAGGCAGCTGCGTGGAGGGGGAGTTAGAAAGGAGAAAGACTGTTGTGTCCTTTCTTTTTCTTTATTTTTGGAAACAGATAGATGGTATAGTGAATAGGGTACAGAAAAGGAAAACCTGAGTTCCAATTTGACCTTTGACTTCTATTTATTAGCTTTTTGACCCTGGGCAAGTCACTTAACCTCTATTTGCCTGAGTTTCCTCATCCGTAAAACAGGGATAATAATAGCACCTGCCTCCCAGGTGGTTTGTTATGAGGATCAACGGAGATAATAATTTGCAAAGCACTTAGCACAGTGCCTGGCACATAGTAAACTCTATGTAAATGTTAGCTATTATAATGATTATAATTATTCAACCTCAGTTTCTTCATTTATTAAAATAAATGAAGGGGTTGGACTCAATGACTCCTGAGATTCCTTCCAAATCTATGATCCTGTGGATTCAGGGAGATTACTTGGGAGGTTATTGAAAAGGTGTAGTGGAGAGAGTTTACAAAGACCTGAACTGGGATCTTCACTTGTAGGAGTGCAAAAGAGTAACTGCATATGGAAGGTGAAGGTGAATGAAGAGTTGAAGATGCTACTAAAGTTACAGAAAGCTCCAGTATTACTTGGGGATTCACTAAAGAATCTTAGGTTTAGCACTCTTAATAAGTGTACTATATAGACGGGGCTTGGAAGTCTTATGTGTTGTGATGCTAGATTTCTATTTTGCCATTCACATGGTAATTTCTTTTCTTTTTTTAAATTTAGGTAACCCTTCTAGTCTGAGGACTTAAATTTGGGAGAGGCATCATGGTGTAGTGAAAAGAGAAATAGATTTGGAATCATAGGTCATGAGTCATTTACTACCCATGTGAACTTGAGCAAATCACTTTTGATTGAAGGCAACTAGGTACATGGGTGGCTAGGGGGCAAAGTGGATAGAGTGCCAGTCAAGAAGACTCCTCTTCCGAAGTTCAAACCCCTCCTCAGACACTTACTAGTTATGAGACCCTGGGCAAGTCACTTAACCCTGTTTGCCTCAGTTTCCTCATCTATAAAATGAACTGGAGAAGGAAATGGCAAACCACTCTAGTATTTTTGCCAAGAAAACCCCAAATGGGGTCACAAAAAATCTGAACAGGACTGAAATGACTAAGCAACCTCTCAGGGTCATTGCGAAGATGAAATGAGATAATATTTTAAAAGAGCTATGCAAACCTTAAGGCACTACATAAGTGCTGGCTATTATTAATATCATGATTGAATATGCCTTTATAGTCTTTTGGTCATTATTGAGAGGAATAAAACTTTTTTTCTACCACCACTAATCTTAACTGACATGCCTAAAAATCTCTGCCTAAACATGTTCATTTTTCATGAAGATAAACCTTTTCTTCTACCACTACTAATTTTAACTGGCATGCCTAAAAATCTCTGCCTAAACATGTTCATTTTTCTTTACAATTTCATAAGGAAAAGAGAATTATTTCCGTTGCCTGATTCTTACCTATGTTTTTGTTTTTTTTTAAACCCCTGCTCAAGTGGCCTGGCAGGATAGCTTCTCCCCTTTTCCCCTAGGCAGGTCCTTGTGGCTATCCTAGCAATCAAAAACAGCCAAGTGGCAGCTGTAACCACAGACTCTTTTCTAACCCATTTCACAATCTGCGCTGGGCCAGGAGGAGCATGTTTTACCTTTATAACTGCAGATGTTTGGGCTGAAAAAAATTGAGTGCAGCTTTTCAATTACGCAGTCAGTTCCTTCCCAATATAAAGAGTGATTTCCCATTACCAACACAATTTATCTGGGAGGGGTGGGGGGCTGGGGGACGCATCTGCAGGCTCCAATCTAAATTATAGAGGAGGTCCTGACAGGGAAGGAGAAGATCTGCTGAAATTCACATATAATGAAATTGAATGAAGCTACTAATTCTCATGCTCTAAATACAAAATCTGTGCGCATCCAGCATCCTGACGGAACACACATGTCAAAACCGCAGTCTATTACTGCTGTACTCAGCCTTCGGAGGGCAGGGACCTTGTTTCATAGCAGTACTAGTAATAGTTCAAATTGCATCTTAGGTTTTGCTTTAAGTAGATTTTGCGCCATTTCCCCAAAGAGGTCAAGCTGATTCCTCTGGTAAATGCCAGTTGACAACTCGTACAGTTGGTCTAGTTCTTGGCTCCCTAAGAATTCTCTCTCCTTCTTTCTTAGGTATTTGGGGCCTGCATGTTCTCTCCAGCCTGCTATCAGATCTTTCCTTCACACATTAGTCAGTGACTGATATCTTCAAATTTCCAAAGCTCCAGGCCTCCTGGCATTTTAATAGAAATCAAAGATTTCAACTAAAAGAATGGGGGAAGATTAGTATCCTTGAATTAGGAGTAGGAAGAGGAAAATATGGCTGGGTTTTTAGCTCTGACAATGCCACTTACTAAAAGTGTGACCTAGGTCCAGTCAATTAATCTGAGTTCTTTTCAGTTGTTTTCACTTGTAAATGAGGTGACCACTATCTTAGAATTTTTAAAGCTCAGAGATTCCTTAGAGTTCAGTGGTGTCCAGTGATGTTAGACTCACATGGAAACTAGGTGATTAAACCATATATACCTCTGGGACCTATAGTGACTTAGAAAACCACAGAATGACACTATCTATGTTTTATTGTATTTTTATTTATTTTGTAAAGTATTTAACAATTAAATTTTAATCTGGCTTGGTCATACTGGGAATATTACTGGCCTATGTCATGGTCACCCCATTTACCCATTTTACAGATGTGCAAACTAGATGATCTTGCAGGTCCTTTCTAGTGTGAATGGTTAAATGGTGAAATTTCAGGCCTCAGTCAACCAGTGGGTAAAGATTTGGGGGTGGAGTATAGTGAAAAGGGACCAGAGCTTCTGCATTCATTAACACAGTATACCTACACTTAAGCTGTCTTTGCTTGTGATGTTTGGTCACACAGTACCATAACCCCAAAGAGAGGTGACTTAGGGGCAGCAGGCCCCTTTAGTTTACCTGAGGACTCTTCATAACATCTTCAAGAGTTCCAACCCCCACTTTACTCTACAGGCTATAGGGTAGAGGCCTCTACCCATAGAAAGAAGCAAATGTTAAGTGCAATAAACTATAGGGTGTCACTTGAGGGTGTCACTAATATTTCTTTTCTTTAAAAGTTAGATTTTATTTTTTGATTAATAAAATATATTTTAATTAACAAAGCTATATTTTCTTTCCCACTTCCCCTCTCCCTTTTGAAAAAAAGAAAAGAAAGAGAAAATATACATAGGTATTCTTCATTGGCCATGTCCAACAATATATATGTCTCATTCTGTGCCCAGAGTCCATCACCTCTCTGTTAGGAGGGAGGTAGCATGGCTTATTAGTAGCCTTCTATTGTTATGGTTAAATATTGTATCAATCAAAAGTCTTGTCTTTCAAAGTTGTATGTCTTTACAATGCTATTGATACAATACAAAGCTATTCTTCAGCTTCTGTTCATTTCTCTTTGCATCAATTCATGCAAGTCTCAGATTTCTCTGAAACCTTTTATAACTTTCTGGGCACAATAGCATATACCATTACATTCTTACAGCATAATTTGTTCAGTCCTTTCCTAAATGATAGGTTATTTTTAGTTCTTTGCTACTAAAAAGTTGTTATGAATATTTTTGTACACGTGGGCACATTTCCTCTTCCTTTGATCTCTTTGTGGTATATCTATATAGATAAATAGATATATTTATACATACCAAGTGTATATGTCTGTGTGTTTATAAAGTATGTGTGTATGTTTGTATGTATAGGCCTAGTAGTAGTATTGTAGAGTCACAGTTTAGTAATTCTTTGGCTGTAATTCCAATTTGCTTTCCATAATGACTGGATCAATTTGCAGTTCCACCAATAGTGCATTAAAGTGATGTTTTCCCACAGCCCCTCCAACATTTGCTATTGTCCTTTTGGGGCAAATTTGCCAGTCTGATGGATGTGAGATAAAACCTCAGAGTTACTTTCATTTGCATTTCTCTAATTATTAGTGATCCGGAGCATTTTTAACAGTGTACCCTAATACTTCTTCACTTTTTTCTCTTACTGATGTTTGAAATTCCTTTAACAGGAGGAAGTCTAAGAATCACAGAATCTTAAAGTTGAAAGGTCCTTCTTAATATTTTACCAATACATGAATCCTTTCATTCCATGATTGGAGGGGATTAAAATTTGAAGGGTCTCCCAATTATTGAAATTTGGTGCTGTGAAAAGAGGAATATTAGGAAACCTGGATTCTGGACCTGGTTTACCATGAATTAACTGTGTGACTTTAAGCAAATTACTTACATGCCTTAGACCAGTTTCCTCCTCTGTAAAATTCCATAGCCCATCTCTATGCCTTTACTAGGGCTGTCCTCCTTGCCTGGAATGTCCTCTATTCTCAACACCATGTCTTAGAATCCTCCAATGTCCTCAGGTTAAGCCATCTCCAACATAAAATCTTTCCCGTTACAGTTAATCAAAAAATTATTTCTTAAACACCTACTGTGTCCTGGGTACTGCGCTAAATATTTTGCATAAGGCAGTACCTGCCCTTAAGAGCTTATAATCTAATAGAGAAAGACAACAATGTGAAGAAAGACAATCCCTGCTTCAAAGAACTTACAAACTGAATGGGAAAATACAAGTATATCAAAGGAAGCTAAAGAGGAGGGGGCAGAGGAAAGGACCTGGCAGGAGGAGGAGTGCAGAAGTCCTGGTTACAGCAAAGTGATGTTACTTTTGAATGGAGTTTCTGAGAGCAGCTCTCTACCTTTCAATTAGAGGGGCTCCGGTGACAAGAGTGTTGATGCGGTGTGAGTTCCTTAGTGACTAGTGTCTATCCCTTCCAAATACCTTGTATTGATTTTGTATTTACATTTTACTTGATGAAATAAAATGTTCTCAAGGAAAAGGAGTGTTTTATTTTTGTTTCCGAATCTCTGGTATAGGGCTGGGTGCAGAGGAGGCCCTTAATAAATGCTTGTTGATTTACTCTGTGATAATGACTTCTAATGCCCTTTCTAGCTTCAGCAATCTGTGATTCAAAGTTTACACTAAGGTGTGATAGACTGATTGATCCTTTATAGAGACCACTGCTTTGGTAGTGTAGGAGGGGAGAGAGTTGGAAGGCAATGAGAAGGTCAAGTGGGTGATGGCAGGGAAAGTGTGCCAAAGATGGGAGAAATGGACACGGGGGACCCAAGAAGAAAAACTTTGATTAGGGTGAGCCTGGTATTAGCTGTCCATTTTATGTATGATAACTGAGTGGGGGGGGCGGGATGAGGGAGTTTTTGGCACCACAGTGCTCATCAAGAGATGCCACAGTGCCAGGGGTGAGGGTACCAGACAATGCACCTTGGCAAAGGAGAGGGAAGAAGGAAATAGCACCTACTATGTGCCAGGCACTCTGCTAAGCACTTCTTACAAGCATTAGCTCATTTGATCCTCACAACAAACCTGAGAGATAGGTGCTATTATTATCTCCATTTTATAGCTGAGAAAACTGAGGCAAACAGAGGTTAAGTGACTTGCTCAGGGTCACACAGCTAGTAAGTATCTGAGGTTGGATTTGAACTCAGGCCCAGTGCTCTATCCTTTGCACTATCAGCTGCCTCAAAAAAAAAAAAAAGCTCACAAACTAAGGGGCATGTGTTCAGTCATTTCAGTCGTGTCCAACTCTTCATGACCTCATTTGGGATTTTCTTGGCAGAGATACTAGAATGGTTTGCCATTTCCTTTTTCAGTTCATTTCACAGATCAGGAAACTGAGGCAAATAGGGTTAAGTGACTTGCCCACAGGTCATATAGCTAGTAAATGTCTGAGGCCGAATTTGAACTCGGGAAGACAAGTCATCCTAACTCCAGGTCTGGTTTTCAGTTCATTTTGCCGTAAAGCTGCTCCACTCTAACAACAGTAACAATTAACACGGGTAGAACTTTAAGATTTGCAAAATGCTTTACAGGCATTATCTCATTTGACCATCACAACTCTGGGAAGTAGGTGCTATTATTATTCCCATTTTATGGATGAATAAGCTAAAGTTGAGAACGAGTGCCTAACATATTTTATGACTTGTCCAGGGCCACACAATTAGTAAGTATTGAAGTAAGAGTTTGATCCTGGTGTTTAGACTCCAGGTCCACAAGGTTAACTTCTTTCTTCCTTTAAAAGACAGAGAACACTAGAATTCTTAAAACCAAGCCACCTAGGTTAAGGCATAGGACTAGAAATTAGGGGCCTCAGCCCTAGCTTTTGTCCAGCTGTTGATTAACTACGAAACTTAAGTCATCTAATCTCTGTGAGCCTTACTTAGTTTCCTGCTTTGTAAATAGGACAAACACATTTGTCCTTATCTGATTTAATGACAATTTGTGAAGGTAAATGAGATCCTAGAGTGTATTTGAAAGCGTTATTTTGAGCCATTTGGAGGAAAAGCATGCCTATTATCATTATGGAAATGGCACTTTGCTGTAGCTTCTAAATGAACTGTCCAACTTTTGTTCTTTGTCATCTTGGGAAGAAAATGCTGTTCTCAAGTCCTGAGGCCTGTAAAAATCATTTTAAATTATTCATGTGAAAACCACTTTGAAACATACACAGAAGTCCTTCTATTCCCAGAAGGGGAATAAAACTGCAGAGTCTATCCCTCTCTCTGCTCCCGTATACATGTTATATAAGAGTGTGTCTGGTCTCATGCTTAAAACTGGCAATTAGGAATTAGGGATGTTGAGTTTTAGTTCTAATCTAGTTGAAAGAGGATTCTAAACGTGTTGAGTTTTCTTCTAGGCAGTCAGAGTGGCATGAGGATAGAGTGCTGCGTTTGATGTCAGGAGGTGTGGGTTTAAATTCCAAACTTAGACGTTTAGTTGTGTGATTACGGGTAAGTTTCTAACATCTCTGAGTCTCACTTCCCTCATCTGTAAAATCAGGATAGTATTTGCACTACATACCTGTTAAGTTTGCTGTGAGGGAAGTGCTTTATAAAGCTAGAAGTATTATATAAATGAGGTTCTCTCAAAGAGTCTGATTATAAGCATCTAACTTTTAATTCTGTGTTAAATGTGACTTGCTAGTCATTAGAGCACCTTGTCAATAAACCCTAAAGGGTCATGTACTACCAAGAAGGAGACAAAAATATCTCTTGCTACTTTATTATTTACCAGATAAACTTTGACTTCAGGCAGTGACTTCAACACATTAAAGATGTGTGATTTTGTTGTGAATACTTTTTCCATTGATACAGGTAGCAGCTCTTATGGACTAACTATTTCCTGAACACACTTTGAAGAAAGATTTAGTCTAACATTTGAAGTCCTCCATATCTGCTGCTGCTTTGAGACGTTAACAGGATTTTGCTGTCAGTCTTTAATTTGATTCTAATTTAATCCTAGATCCCAGACAATTTTTTGATTTGGGATTATAAAATTCCTTAGAACTCCTGTTATATTCCTGATTGTGAGTCTGTGTTTCTATAAACCTATTTTAGGAACCCTTCCACCCTAACTTCCAAACACCTCAGGGGTTGTAAGGAGGCTGGGTTATAGAGGGTAACCTCATACCCAAGATCCTCTTTGATAGGCATGTGAATGAAGACAGATGAAGGAAGGAAGGGTCACATTTCAGACCACTTTAATGATGCATCTAGTAGTAAAACTAGCACATATGTACTTTTAAAAGAGTTATCCTAGCCCTGGGACAGTAGTCTGATGATCTGACAGCTTCATCTGCCCTTCTGTCCTGCATTTCCATCTGCCCCTCACCTGCTCTCCCAGCTGATGGGGATGGTAGATAGAAAGGACTATCATTAGACACAGCATGGAATAAGGAGTTCTAAAGGAGAAAGGATGGAGACTGAGGGGAAATGACTGTTATGGTGGCACAGAGCCAGGGACTATTGGTCCTAAATATGTTTAGACAGCATCCCTTTCCCAGGAAGCAAGGCTTCAACAACAGAGAGATACATAAAGCCAGACTGATGTATAATAGAATTTTACTCATAGAAGAAAGTTCCTGGGTTCCTGTACACAGTAAATGCTTAATAAATTCTTTTTGATTAATTGGTTGATTAATTGATCATGCAGTCAGCATCCTGATGTCCTATTTGCCCATAGAGCTATAGTTATGAGAATCATCCAATATTTCCATAATTCTTTACAATCTCCATCACAAGCTGTTGTGGGTGAACTGTCTGTTTCCTATTCCTGATTTACTGGAAGACAGGGAGGTATATGACGCTGATGTTAGGATCCCCTTTCCCCTACTCCCACACTTTGGTTGGGAAGCTAAGGAGGGTACAACTGGACTGTGGTTTGGGAGAGGGGATTGATTGCCTTGGAAGGACAGACTGGGAAAGAAGGGAATATGGCACTTCTGTCTCTTGCATTTAGCTATGCTATTATGCAATCTGATTAAATAATTGGCTAAATTATGGCCTTCCTTGAGGAATAAGTGATTAAAGCAAAGGAATGGGTCTGGAAAGGAAGAGATTAGGTGGTGAAGGAGTCGGGGGTGGGGGAGGGTGGAACCATATAACAAAACATTTTGATACATGTAGCAGTGAGGATGGAGTGTTGAATGATTAATAGCCACTGGCTCCAGGGCCCTGACTATTGACAGGGCATAGAAAATACCACTGTTACCCTTCAAAGCCCAATTCTGAGATGGTCTTCCCCAGGAAACTTTCTTGGTACCCCCTACTAAGTAACAACCTTCTCCCTTGGACCTCAAATAGGTATTTTTTGAGCATCCTATTTAATGCACTTTTCATGTAATGTTGGATTTTTACAGTGATGTTTATATTCAGGGTCTTAATTCAACTTTCTTCAACGTTTAGCAAAAAGTAGGCACTTAATACAAATTTTCTTAACAAATGAATGATTGCTGTAAGGACCAGATGGACATCAACACCTTATTTCAACTGGCATGGACTCCAATGACACTGATACAGCTAGGCTCTAATAAAGCTGTAGTTCTAGTATCTGTCAATCAGTATATATTTTTTAATCACAGCTACTAATGTAATGCATTTGCCTTCTCACCTTGCCTTTTCAATATGGTAAAATCTGGTCTAGCCCACAGAGTAATAGAGCATCTTGCCTATAATCCATGGGCTAATATGGATTAATAGGCCCATAAATTTTCTTTTTGAGCCATGGAAAAGGAAACCATAATGACCTATTGTACCGGAAATACTGTCTGAATGTCTAATATCATGTTAATTTGAGGGGGGTCTCTAATCTATTGAGATAAATTAAATGTCCCTAAAGTGAACTTCTGGGACGAGGAAGAAGAAATGAAACTGCTGGAAAATCCACAAAATTGATAATCAGAATCTGAATCAGACAGTGCTTGCTGCACCACTTTTGAGAAATGTCAAGAAATTTGAGTCACAAAATAAAAAACAATTACATCCTACCACCTCCTTCCAGGTTCCACAACTACGCCAATGTCATACCCACCTTAGTTGGAGGTCACTGATATTTCCAAACATAAAACTGCCTACTGGGTTAAGAACATCATCAAGTGCTTTGCAAACCTAAAAGTGCTATATACATAAGAGCTCTTATTACCCTTATTATCATACTCACACTTCCTGGTGAGGAAAGTCACTCTCAAGATGTACTACATGTTCAGGCTCACTGACAATAAAACTGCATTATGGATTTAAAATTCCATATCCTCATTCAACTACTTTTTTCAGTCCTTAGTTCCAAATGGCAACTGAACAGGCTGTCTCCATGGAAACAGGACATTTCTCCCCTAGGAACAATCCTCTCCTTGAGGATTTGTTTCATCCATCTCTTGATTATGAACAATGAAAGGCCAGGGCCAATTGAGACATGCACACATGGAAAAATCTATAAAATGCTTTGGGTTTAGAATCTGCTCATGAATTGCTCTGTTTTCCTTCTGAACCTATGATGGCTCCATTTACAAAAAATGAGACACTTGCCTCTTCTTAAAAGAGGAGGGACTTCATTTCTTCAAGTAGGGCTCAATGCTGGGTAAGTGTTTTTCTGATCATTGTTAAGCATGAGGAAGCAATATCCCATTCTTTTTCCCCTCTGGGGAAACCTTCCATCCAAGTCCGTCTCAGACTTTCCTAGAGTCACAATATTTATACCCAGATTTTGCAGAATTATTCTCAGTGGCATGGTGGCCAAGCATGACGGCAATTTTTTTTATGAGTTAGAGATTTGCACATACTTCCCTTATTACCTGAAATCTATTAGACATTTCTTTGATTGTCCCACTCACTTCAAGACTCCTAACCTGGTCAGATTTATGGCTCTTTTAACACAATAGCACATGATTTTGCACATGAGGAAGGAGTAAAGAGAATAGAAAAGGAAGATGAGAAACTAAAAGGAAAAGAAGGTGGGCAAATGAAGTGGGAAGAGTACAGTAAGGGAAGAAAGATCTAGGCTGGGTTGAGTTGTTAGTATACAAAGCTCCTGAATAGGGATTGAAGAAAGTGCTGAGTCTGCTGATGAATGTGTTCAAAGCCCCTATATATCAGGGGAAGGATGAATACACCCATAGGGTCCTACCCCCAAATAACAACAAGGCATATACCCAAAGTCCCTAGATATCTATGCCCAGGTTCAAGGTAATCTTTCAGTCAGCATCCATTTAAAATCACAGCTTTCAAATCTGCCCCAGTGATCCTTTTTGGCCAGACCAATTTAAAGGACACATGGGCTTAAAGCAAAGGCATTTAATTAAACACAGGATCAAGGCAAAAATGTAGAAAAATCTCACCACCTCATACACATTGGGTAGCACTCTCCAATAGGTTCTTATATCACCAATGACAGGAATGCATGCAACCATTTAGGTTTCTAGGATTGTACTCCAACTACTCTAGCCCTCTGCTTCCAAAGTGTCCACATGTTGTCTCCCTCAGAACTGTGGACATCATCTGATGGTGGTGCCAGTGTCAAGTCCTGAACATCTTTCTCCCCTGAGCTAGGAACAGCTGATGTCATTTGCTGAGCTACTTGTTCCACTGGGCTGTCCAACCTGCTGTTTCTCTGCTGATTGCTTAATGACATCTGTTATTTCCCCACTGAGTTGTAGCTGTTTGGTGGTCATTTTCCCACTGGGGAGTGTTTCTAGTTCTTTTGTGAGTTAGTCCAGAGTCTCAGGACTATTACAGATATTTTGTGAGTCAGACTCATGTCCTGTTTGCTGTATCTAAACTGAAAAGGGAGACAGTGTGATGGTAGAGAAAAAAGACTGGATTTAGGATTGGAGGACCTGGCTGTGAATCTTGGCTCTGATACTTTAAGCTGTTTGATACTGGGCAAATCACTTCATTTTTTTAAGTCTTAGTTTCTTTATCTGTAAAATGAGGGGTCATAGTAGATGACTTCTCAGTCCCCTTCAGACTCTGAATTTAGGATATGATGAATTTTAATTGGAGCTAAACCAGGATTGTATACTTCATTTTTGGTTAAATTTTTTATTGATACATCTATTCTTGCACAACTGAATCCTTCCTTAGGGCATAGACAAACAGTTAAGCAGAAGTATCAGAATGAAGCAGTTCGATAGTGCATGCAGCATACTGCACTTAATTCATGCCAAGCACCATCACCACCTGCCAAGAAGAAGTGTGTTTGATTATCTCTTTTCAGAGACCAAGATGGGCCATTGAAATCCATTTAAATTCAACTGTTGTTCACACTTTAGAAATAGGTCATTTCCCAGCTGTGTGCACTACCCTGAACTTCATCGCATTCCAGGAAACTCTTCATTCTAAAAGGTCTGAAACTCACATCTCACATCTCATAGTCGTCCGCTCCTGGGGTCCCTCATGCTGACCTGAGGGTGGAGAACTCATCCAAGAATCTCCATTTAAAGATGGTGTCCAGGTCAGCCATCTCTTAATCTTCCAGTGGACAGCACTCCTCCATGGACTTGTCCATTGTGTTCTGACAATGGGTAACTTACTTTCCTCCCCCACCTGTTTTCAACTTCCTTTTGTGTTTTGCCTGCCTCCTTTAGAATTTAGGCTCCTTGATGGCAGGGATGGTCTTTCTTTATCGTATTTGTATTTCCAGTGCTTAGCCCAATGCCTAGCTTGTACTAGGTGCATAGTAAATCTTTATCGACTGATTGATTGATAGGTCAAAAGGCAATGTAATCTTAGTTATGCATGGCTGCCTCACCTGAACATCAGGACCAGTGAAGTCTAGCCTTGAATGACTGCTTAAATAGTTTAGCTTGTTTATACTAGACATAGGGTATTTGAGAGAAGTCATGTGTTTTTGTCATTCATGTTTATGTCTCTCAAGTATGTTTGACAAGTCATAAAACAATATGAATATATCACATAGATTGAAATCATAATTTTAGTTTTTTTTGCAGTGCTAGTTAGTTGATTTTTTTAAAATTTAAAACATTTCTTTTTTGGATTTCCTCCTTATCAAGAGCCCCAAGGCATGGAAGGGATCATGGCACATTTAGGTCTATGGCTGTATGTGACACTGTCCCAATATAGGTTCTAGAGAGCTGATTTTATTTGAAAAGGCATTGACAAGCAAGAAATAAATGTGAGGGGTAGACTTGTTGAGTGACCTTGGAGATCAAAGTGGAAACAAGTCCAGATACAAAATAAAAGTTAGGATAAAAGTGTTATTTAGGACAGCCAGCTAAGATGCTTTGGACTTATAGGTGCTCTTTTTAATAAGCGAAAAATATTCTGTCATCCAGAGGAAAGTACAATGAATCATTTTGGGACCCCCATCATATGAGAAAGGCCTAAAACCTGGATTCATTAATTAAGAGAGACATTTTGCCCACTCTGAGCTTAACCTACCATAATGCCTTATGTGCTCTTGCATAACAGATACCCTTTTCTTTGTTCTCTGCGTGAACCCAAAATGTCCCTTCCTATGTCAGCAACTACGAGGCTGGATGAAGCTGACCAGGAGCATTCTTCTGTTTATGACTGCCAAGGACAAGGCGCCTTGAACTGGACACTATCTTGAATAATGGGACTTTTTATTATGTCATGCTAGTGATAAAAGAAACACAGACATCTTTGGATCTATAATTTCCATTGGCACCTTGACATTCTCTTATTGTATTTACAGCCTATCCTATTAAGCAATTCCATTCTCATATTATGGTTAACACATATGGAGACTATAATTATGGTTGACATAGGCATTCTGAGTTGAGATTGCTCTAAGTGGATAAAGGGTTTCCTTCACCTTGTTTACCACTGAGGTCAGAATTATTTTCTGACTCTATCATGCATGATTCTCTGGCTTAATGAGAATAAATGAGCACGTTATAGTCTATGTGTAGCCTCATTCTGTTTGTTCCTTGGTACAACCTTTGGTAAGGTGAACCTCATTCTATTTGTTCTTGAACAAACCTTTGGTAAGTGGGAACCCCACTTTTTGTTCTTTTTGTTCTTTGGACAAACCTTTGATTAAGGGGGAAACTGATTCTGCTTGTTTCTTTGGACCAAACCTTTGGTAAATAATTACCAGTATGTTGGACAATGGCCCAGGAAACTAAAGTTCTAGCAACAGATCCCCTGGTTACTAACCATGAGGCAACCTCTAAGTCACTTAATGACTAAACAATTAATCAATCAACATATTAAGTGCCTTTTATGTGCCAAATAAGTACTGGGATAAAATGATAAAAATGAGACAGTCCCTATCCTCAAGGAACTTGCATTATTTTCTTAAGAACACTTATAACTATATACAAAAAAGTTTACGTAAAATTACAAAGACAAAAGTGAAATAGTTCCCTCTTCTCAAGGAGTTTACATTCTTTTAAAAAGTTTTAATTAATTTTTCTTTTGATTTTCTTTATTTGGGTTATTTTAAGATGACATTTCCTCCCTAAGTGCTAGAAAAACTTTGAAATTCTCTTTCTGTGATAGATGTATGGTCTTCATTTTTAAAGGAAGTTTCATGGTATGTTTGATTCTTTTTTTAATGTCAGAGCATATTTTAAATTCACCCAGAAAGGCCTCTTGGTCCATAAATATCACAGAATTAAAGAGTGTTTAGAATGATGAAAGTTATTTACTCTCCATGAGGGACTGGACCTATGTGTGTTCATTCTTTTTTAAACAATATTTTATTTTTTCCCAACTGTATGCAAAAACAATTTTTAACATTCATTTTTAAAAATTTAAAATTCCAAATTCTCTTGCTCCCTCCCTTCCTCCCTCCCTAAGATGGTAAAGTTTGCATTCTTTAAAAATGTACATATTTGCAATATGAGTGTGATATGTCAAATTACTTCATATTTACTTTTTATTTGTAATTATAGGTTTGAAGCCATCCCATCCCATTTTAGCTTTGATATTTTAACTAGATGAGAGCTTGTCTCAATCAAGCACCCATAGGCATTAGACCAAGTGTCAAAAGGCCTTCTAATTAAACTGGAATGATTTTGTACAAGAATGGTGTTTAGATAGGCTCAAGGAAACTTGTCTATGCATCCAGTCTATAAATCATGAAATCAGTTGAGAAGGTGTTGAATTCCAGAAATCGTGGGAAAAAAAATCACAGGATATCAATAGTGAATAAACATTTATTAAGTGCTTATGTGCTTATATGTCAGAAACTGAGCTAAGTGTTAGGGATACAGAAAGGTAAAAGACAGTCCATACCCTCAAGGATCTCACAATCCAATGGAAAAAGACAACATGTAAACAGAAGATAAAAAGGAGAGGGGAGAAAGGGCACTTGGTTAGGGACATGATAAAGACCTGTAGCTGGATGGGAAATGATCAGACAGTTGCACTGGGAGGCCTTAAATGGGATTTATGACAAGAGCTTTCTAATGTCTACTCTTCCCTCTCTCCAATCAGAAGGAAGGAGGGGTCCTAAGGCCAGGGCCAGGCCCTACATGTGATGAGGAAAATGTTTTGTGTGCTTTCTAGGATTCTCCAAATGTGTTACTCTTATGATTCAAAAAAGAGAATCCTCAACCGACAAAGAAGCATCAGAGTCAGGAAGGCTGTATCCAGAAAAGTTAGACTTCAAAGGAAGAGATGTGAAACAGGCACAAACATGGAGGAGGCACGTTCCATGCATGGGAGATGATTGTGAATGCTCATAGCCTTGAAAGGGCGGATTGAGATCAGCTGGTAATCCAGTTTAGCTGGGAGGCAGAATGTATGAATCAATCCATGAACAAACATTAAGAGCTTACTCCTTGCCAGGTGCTGTGATAAAAAGATAAAAAAAAATCCCTGCCCTCCAGGAGTTATATTCTGGTGAGGTAGATTTCACAGGAATAAGTAGAAACAAGGTTGGAGAGGTACATTGTTGTTATATGGTGGACCCAAAGAGGGTCTTTCTGGGCTCCCACTCAAAACCTTTTCAGTCTAGCAGGGCCTTCCAGGGTCTGCTCTCTGCTGGCATTGCCTTCAAAAATCCCTGGGTCACCTCCAAGACTTGAAGAGAAAGCACTGGAGGATTTTTGTTGACCTTCTGAGGATTCACTAAGAGAATTCCTGTGAAACACTTTGAAATAAAGGCAAGCTAGAAATTCAAGATTTATTATCATTGCAATTAAATTGTGTTTGAATCAGCTAGAACAGTTGCTCTTCATTATAATAAGCTAATGAGTATCAGTGAATAGTTTCTCTTGGTGACTCACACTGATGTGCAGAATTAAATGCTAACAGCTGTGTCTAAAAGACCCCCAATTAAGGACACCACCTCTGTCCCTCATCGACATGGGAAAATTCTTCAGCCTGGAGAACATTCTTGCAGAACATTTAGCTTATAACATAAAATCTTGTGTGAGTATAGCCTCTGCAGCAGCAGAGATCACAAATGGCTCTCACACCTCATCAGAGCATGTGTCGAGGTATTTGATGAGTAGACTATGGTTTAGGGTGGTGGTATAGTTAGACTAGGCCATCCATTAGAGCCAATAAAATTGAACAGACAACTATGGGGATGTGGAATAGAGCATGAAAGCCACAGGGTAGGCAGCACCATCTGTGATTCTTCTCTGATGCAGAGTACAGAGAATCCTTGGGATTGAGGTTGAGATGATTAGAGGCAGAGAAATAAATGGAATGTTTGCAAACACACACACACACACACACACACACACACGCACGACCATCCAAATTAGGCACAGGGATGACTAGGTCCACTGCAGGACCTGTTCTAAATTCTTGGTCTGAACTTCCTGACTACAAGCTGAGCCATACAGTAATATTGCCTTCCCTTCTGAGGGAAGAAACCAGGTTCAAATTTAAGAGATTCCACTCTCTTCTTCTCTAAGGTTAAGGGAGAAGTTAGGAGGGTAGGGTGATGGCGTGGTACATAATGGGGAAAGGAAAGAAAGTTCTCTCATAATTTGTACATATTTCCAGAAGAACCATTTATGAGCATGTGCTATATTAGTACATGAACGTGTCTTTTCCCAGGATTTTTTACCTTCTTGACAGGCTTTCATTTTGGATCATAGAATCATATATTCAGAGATGGAAGGGACCTTTCAGATCACATAATGCAGGGGTGGGTAACCTGTGGTCTGGAAGCCACATGTGGTCCTTTAGGTCCTCAAGTATGACCCTTTGACTGAATCCAAACTTCACAATCTAGTCTGGATTCAAAGAGTTGCCCTTGAGGACCTACAGGGCCACATGTGACCTAAAGGCCTCAGGTTCCCTACCCTTGAAGCCCAACCATCTCCCTCCCCAATACTCTTTTTTTCACTTGAGGAAACTGAGGCCCAAAGAGAGAAAGAGATCTGCCTGAGGTCACACAAATAGTAGTCAGCAGAGTTGAGATTTGAACCCCTTGATTCCAAATCTAGCACCATTTCTCTTATGTCGCACTGGATCACCTCTCTCTCCCTCCCTCCTTCTTTTGACACAGTTCTATATAATAATTAATGTGTCTGGGTTTTGTTTTCTGTTTTTGTTTTTTTTAGATTGGACTATGATTTAAATGGAATAGAGAACTTCCAGAGAGAACATATCCTCTACAATGCAGATCCTATAACTTCAGTCTGAGAAGGTTGCCTCAGGCACTGCTCTGAGGCTCACTCTGTGGACTACATCTCTGTGTTAATGTATTATATTAAATGTTAACAGCAGATATTTTTTTTTTAAATAAAAAGCCACCACAAAAAGCCCAACCTCCAACCCCAAGTACGGAGGACTTTCTCTTCCACTCAATACCCAAGAAGAAATTCCCCATCCTTGAGCAGAGTATACCTGCAAGAAAGAGACTTAGCAGTCTTAGTGGCCTGTGCTCTTCTTTGCATCCTTTAATCCATCCTTCATTATTTTCAGGTAAATTAGATGGTCCTCCCTATCATCTCACTAAGTGTGCTTGAGACTAGGTATCGTTTCTTGATCTGATCTCCCTAGTCAACTGATCCTTGCCAAGGAGGCAATGCCTTCCCAGTGCCTGGGATATATGTACAAGACAGTTTTGTGAGAAACTGGTTTTACCACATTTTCAACTGAGAAAATCAGCATCTGGTACAATATATCACAAGTGGTTGTTGAATTAAACGGAAACTCTTGACTGCATTAAGGTGAGACATGTTTTGACAAGGCTGAAAAAAAGGGATTTTATTTCAAGAGAATGTATTTGGAAAATAGAGGAAGATCATACCTGATAGTTTTCTAAGTTGTGATAGAACATCTTGCTAGGACTTAGAAAGGAGAGTCAATGCCACCCACTGATTTGGTAGTTATTGAGTGTCATTGGGGTGGAAAAACAAGGTTGCAGGGAAATGAAGCAATGACATTCTGTTAGAGATTCTAGAATCCCTGGTAGAGCCACACTATCAACTCTGACTTAGGATGAAAAAATATTGGGCTCAGCATACAGATCCCTGGATTTAGAGACAGAAAGACCCAAGTATGAATTCTGTTTCAGAACTTTCTAACTAGCTAACCTTGGGCAAAGTTCTCTGGGTCTCAGTTTATTTGTCTATAAAGCAAGGGAGTCGTTTCAATGGCCTCTAAGGTCACTCTCTGCTTTAAATCTGTGATAGTATTTGTATCATTTGTATTGTACAAAAATGCTGATACTGAATTTATAGAATTTCAGTGGTAGAAGAGACTTATAAGATAACGTTGTCCAACCTTTCCATTTTAAAAATGAGAAAACAGGTTCAGAGACACTAAATAATTTAGCCAAAGTCACACAACTAGGTTACAGAAAGATTGGGACAGGAATCCAAGTAGGCATTGTAGTCAATAGAGTGCTGGGTTGAAGTCATGAAGACCTGAGTTCTATCCAGCTTCATATACTTACAAACTGTGTGATCCTGGGCAAGTCATTTAACTTTTGTTTGCCTCAGTTCCCTCAACTGTAAAATGGGGATAATAATAGTGCCTACCTTGCAGGATTGTTATGAGGATCAAATGAAATAAAAACTATAAAACGCTTAGTATACCATCTGGCACATAGTAAATGTTATTTATAAGTTAGATAATGTTTTTACTATTGTTATTGGAGTCAGAAATATTTGAGTTCAAATCCAGCTTCAGACACTTACTCCCTGGGCAAGTCACAATCTCAGTTTGCTTCCTTAACTATAGAAAGAGGATTATAACAGCACCTATTATAATAGACTTCTATTATTCATCTTGAATATCAAATGAGATACAATTTATAAAGCATTTAGCACAATGCCTGGCACACAGTAGGCGCTGTTATCTTTCCTTACTGCATTCGTTTAGTATGCTTTCTACCCCATTGTTCTGCCTAGAAAATAAATGACATTAAATTGAAAGACCATCTGAAGGGTTAATAAACACCAGCTCCAGAGCCAGCTGGTAATTTCATGAACGACATTGATGAATACAGTTCTTGGAGGCAACTCACTCTAGTAAAGAGTGGCTGCAAGGGGGGAAGTGACTGGAAGATTTAGACTTCTGTGGGAAATGGTAAGAATTTCAAGAAGATTGTAGTAGTGAACAAAAAAGCTGTTAACTTGCCTGAATTCAGATATTTTATCTAATATGTCATTATATTGGTGACAGCAAGACCAGAAGATAAAGAAGTTAACATTAGTAGCAGTGACTGGGAAGTGATTGATGCCCAGGATGCCTGGAGCAGAAAAGGTGGGCTTATGAGATGCAATTAAGAAGATAAAGGATTAGAAACAGCATCCCGAGCTGCCTGAGAGGAGTCAGCTGACAGGCGGGAAAGATATTGCCTGTCTTTTGCCTTGCAGAGACTGCACATGGGATGTCGAGGTGAGTTATGAGATTCTGTCAGACTCATCTAGACAGAGAAGAAAAGTGACTTTTAAGACCTGGGGATTGTTTGGTCTTACTCTTAGTGATGGTAGGATCATGACCTGAGCATTTGGAACTGGGTGGGGCCTTACAGATGATCTAGTCAAGGGATTCTTAGTTTAGAGTCTGTAAACTTTTTTCAAATTGATAACTATTTCAATATAACTGATTTCCTTTGTAATTGTTCGTATTTTGTGCATTTTAAAACATAATTTGGAGGAGTCCACAAGCTTCACTATTGACATAAAAATAAAGTTAAGAACCTCTTTATCTAGTCTATCCTCTTCATTGCACACAATAAGGAGACAGTGCAGGGAAGTTTGGTGTTTTGCCCTAATGCATGACACCAACGAAGCTTGTTCTATTTTGGCTAGTAATCAACAAGTTCAAGCAAACCATCCAGAGGATATACTCTATAAGCTTTCCCCCACCCAAGAGTCACAGTCAGAATTTTGAAATATGTCTTTAGTGCCCTTCACTTTTATCTTTCCTTCTCAATATCCTGAGAATCCCCACCCATCCAATCCCCAGGCACTTTCATATCTTCTTCATACTCTCTTTCCTAGAACTACAGTTATCCCTTCCACGTCATAATTTTCCCCATCAAAGTTTTGACATATCATGGTTTGGCATAAGAAATTAGATGAATTTTTTTTTTTGGGAATTTTGTGCAAGCTGCAGATGACATGGGAAGGCTAGTAGACAACACAGAAAAAGTTTAGAAACTCTGAAATAAATAAATTAAAGTATAACATTGTATTATATCAACATAGTTTGTCTTTTAATACCACAATAATTTATACTTCTTTTCTGGCATGAAGGGAAGGCCAAAACACTTTGCATGGATTTTTAAGATTGCACAGGAGTGTGCCCCTAACTCTATGATGTGAAAAGGTTAACAGCACTCATTTCATCTAAGTTTTTCCTTCCTCTGGGAAGTATCGTATGTTCTAAAACATCCTTCCTTCTATGCCCCTCATCAAAAATCCCATTCCCTTAGGTCCCTGTTTTCTGATAAACTTGTCCATATAATCACTCAATCAATAAATCCATGGTTGTTGTCTTTCGTCTTCGAAGAGGACCAAAATGACATCACCATTGTAAAGTGAAATTTCAGTGTGTCCGACTGTGGCTGATCAGACCAATATGAGCTAGGAATGCTCTACCACAGGTTGGGCACAGATAGTCCGTGTGAATATTTGGGATGGATATCCCAAATTTGCGTATCCTGCATTTACTTTGTGCTGTCTCAATTCTGCTTTGCTCAAAGAGCACAGCACCTTTTCTTACGTGGACGTGCCATACTGAGCAGTCCTATGCCAGTGTCTCCCATGTTGCGCACTCAAATCCAAAGTTCTTGAGAGAGACCTTGAAAGTGTCCTTGTATGATTTCTTCTGGCCACCATGTGATTGCCTGCCCCATGCAAGTTCTCCATAAAACTTTTGGCAAGGACTCCCTCTTTGTGGAGGGAGTGTTGGTGCATGATTTTCTGTTTGCAGATGATTGTGCACTCAATGCAGCCTCTGAAGCTGAGATGCAACAAAGTATGCATCAATTCTCTGCTGCCTGTGCTAATTTTGTCCTAATAATTAACACCAAGAAAACACAGGTGCTCCATCAGCCACAACCACACCATCCATGTGTGGAACTGTCGGTTACAACAAATGGAGAAGTTTTGAATGCTGTGGATAAATTCACTTACCTTGGTAGTGTACTTTCCAGGGAGAGACACATTGACAAAGAGGTTGATGCACGCATTGCCAGAGCTAGCTCAGTGCTTGGGAGGTTCTGAAGAAAAGTTTGGGAGAGAAGAGGTGTTAGACGGACTACGAAACTGAAGGTCTACAGAGCCATTGTGCTGACCTCATTGTTGTATGCCTGTGAAACATGGACAGTCTACCAGTGCCATGCCAGGAAACTGAACTGCTTCCATTTGAACTGTCTTAGGGAGATTCTGAGGATCACCTAGAGGGATAAAGTACCAGACACTGAAGTCCTTGCTCAAGCTGAACTGCCAAGTATTCAAACTATGCTTCAGGGAGCACAACTCGGATGGGTTGGCCACGTTGTTCGAATGCAAAAAATAAATCCATAAGTATTAATTAAATTCCTATTATATGCTAGGTACTGGGTATAAAAATATAAAAGTACATAGTTCCTACCCTCAAGTAAGGTGTGAATGAATCAATTTATAACTGATAAAGACCCACAGGATTAACTAAATCTTGAAAGAAGACTTTTAGGCAGGATAAAGTCTCAACTCATAGACATGATTCTCGAATATTGGAATTCCAGATTTTGTGACAGACTACTTAAGGAATGTTAACTATTCCAAAGAGACTTTTCCTTGCTTCTTTATCATACCCCATGGGTATTCCTGTACTTTGTTGGTGCTGTGACACATTCTCACTCCTAAATCTTCCTTGAGAAATTACACAGCATTAAATGCCTGGTGTTAGTAGAACAAATATGAATTTATAGTTCTATAATCATAATCATAATAATGTTTCTCAAGTACATAAATGTTTATTTTGTTTGCATATAGTTGTTTCCCTGCTGTTTTGCCCTTTAGATTATGAACTCCTTGATATCAAGGGTCATTTTTTGGCCTTTGTATCCCTAGGGCTTAGCACAATGCCTGGTACGTAGTAGGTAGTTAATAAATGCTTATTGATCAGTCACAGCCATTAATACTTAATTTAAAAACCACAACAGCAATTAATGAAGGACTTGTCCTATATAATCTCAAAGGACTTGTCCAACACTCATAACCTATTAGTTTACAGATAATATTAGATGTTTAAAATCTCATATGATCCAATAGTTCTTTAACAGATAATAGTATCATAGAATAACTGTTTTGTGAAAGCTCTGTAACTCTGGTGTTCTGAGTACATCCTGGAGTCTAGGAAAGATAGAGAGCAATGAGCACCCAGAAGATAGAGGTCATGTGTCATTTGGACAGCATTTCCCATTTAAGCTTTGGGGAGACTGGCACACTGCCGGGTCAAATGTCTGTCACTGAGTTGTTATTCTGTCGTGTTCCTTTTAGTGCCTTAGTTATCAGGACTCATTTTATCTTGTGTTTTTGTCTTGTTCCAAAATGCCATTTTTACTTTTGACATTCCTGGTCCATATCTCTCCTCTGGCATGATGACTCTTTTCCCAGATTTCAGATTACACACCCCATACAGTCCCCCCATCACTGTATAATACCGAGCTCTGAAAGAACCCAGAATCCTCACTATTATCTTTCGTCTGACTCACAGTTGGACTGGATGCAAAAGATAAGGAACAGTGGGAAGATATTTGCAAACGCTTATCCAGAATGTATATAATATGTCATATGACTGCATATGGCACATATATATTGTGTATATATGTATATGAGATTCAATATAGTATAGTGGATAGGGAGCCAACTTTGGAGAAAGGAAGAACCAAGCTCACCTTATTTTTGATGCATGCTAGCTATGAGAACAAGGGCAAATTGCTGAAGGAATTGCCAGTCTATATCATCAGAGGAATTTTCCAACCCAGGAGTTTTCTGCATCAGGGCCCATTCCCCTCCACCCAGTTATACCTGTTGGCCCAAAAGTCATAGTGCAGTTCAAAGTTTTGAGAGCTTAAAAGCTATTTTACTTTTACATACACATATTACATCAATTAATGTATACACATGTATAACATCAATCAGTCAGTCAATCAACCAGCATTTATTAATCACATAAATTTATTAGTCAATTATTCATTAATCACATTAATAAATTAGTCATTTATGCGCTAGGTGCTGGAGATATAAAGACAAAAAAAGTTCCTGGTCTCAAGGAGCTTATCTTCTATTAAGGAAAGCAACATGCACATATATAACATATGTAATATCATAATTTTTAGATGTATTTAAAACATTATTATCAAACAGTTGTTTAGAACTCTGTCCTATAGTCTCATAAATCCTACAGACTTCTCTGTGATTCTTTTTCACAAACTCAGTTGGAGAAATACTAACGGAATGAATATGTCATAGGGAAATTAAGGATTGTAGAACATCTGCAGGATTGTTCTGGATAGACAAATAGAAAAAAACAACAATTCTTCTGAGAGCTATTACTGTTGCACTGTCTGCTTTATAATAGTTAAGAATATTTATTAGTTCTGCTTTATGTATAATAAAGTTGTTTAGTATCTTCCCTTTTGTAAATTTCCAGATCTGTCCCTTTTGGTAGATTCTTCTCTTTTCCAGGACTAAAACTGGGAAAATTATATCTGTCTCCTCTCCACTTTTCAACATCATAAAGATTATGCCTTACTTGCCTGTTGAATGTAGCATTGAACTAAGAATCAGTTGACCTAGATTCTATTTTTATCTTTACCTTTGATTTCCATTACAAACTTGAGGAACTAATGACCCTTTATGCTTCAGTGTAAGATGGAGTTAATAACTTATCACGTCGAGCACCCTCCGTATATACAGAATTGGCTGTTGGTACAGCTACCCACCCAAGCAGCTGCTAAAACCCTTGGGATTCTTGATGCTGAAGAGATCTCAGGACTCCAACACAGAAATGGAAGCTTTAATGGAACAAATGTGGCTATGACTTTTGAAGAAGGGAGATGAAAAGAAACACCTAACTAGAGGTTTTGGTACAAGGGCTCAGAAATCAGGTTTTGGGTCAAGGCAAATCACACTGTATTTGCTCCTTCCCTCCAATATTTTTTTTTTACACATACGAAATAAGGTTAAAATGAGGAACAAGAGAAGTCTTGAAGGGAAAATAAAATCACAAAAGTTCTTATAGCCAGAGAGGGATAGTAATTAGTAAGGGAAGATACAGTTCTTTACTTTGTTCTGGTTGGGGGTATTCTGTTGCCTGTGGATTGATTTCTTGTATATAAGCCTCAGGGTAGCTGTAGAACTAGCTAGCCTGAAAGTAATAAATGTTGAAGCCACTGTAGCTGTGTCTTCCTCCAATATCTCCTGTTTCTTTGAGTTGTTTGCTAAGGTCACTACCTAGTGGAGTAAACTTGCTGCTATCAGAATCCCATTTGCCTTTCTTTGTCCCCCTCTCCTGGTAGTGGAAGGTCTTTGTGCCTCTTGACCAATCAGATGGATTCAGGGCAGCCCAGGGCCATCCTTCTTCCATTGCCTTCCTTTTATCCTTTTTCCTTTGTGTTCCCTTCACTGCGTCCCTTAAGTCTTATGATTTAGAAACCCATCTGGACTGCTTGATTATTCACACTGCTTGGATAAGATGACTCATCAACTCTTTTATATTGTATGGGAAGACCACTAGTCCTTACCATTTGCCCTGACTCTACATCTTCTAGATGCTTAGCCCTATCATTTGACTTCCCGATGTAACCTAAGGATCTCTGGTCCTCATCATTCATCCTACAATTCTGTAATTAGGATTTCATGGCCTTTCTATGTGTCCTGTATCTGAACTTTCTTTTATATGTTGTCTTCCCCAATTGGAGCTTGAGCTTTCTGACAGTTGGGAATATTTTAATTTTATTATTTGCATCACTACTGCTTGGCACAAAGTAGGTACTTAAATGTTCAGTTGACTGATTGCCTTCAGAACAGAACTAGTCAAAAGTTACCCTCTGGTGAATAAGGGAGGTCATCAGTCTAGATGACTGGTCAAAAGCATTGGTCAAAAAGAAGATGATCATAAAATAAAACTTTCTTATCTGTCTCTCAAAGTGGCTTTGAGACTAAAATTAAGTTTTGTGAACTGGAAACTTTAATGGAACAAGTAAAACTTATAGCTTGCAAAAGTGAATATTTTGAAGACCAACTCTTTGAAGACAGGGCAATACCTGTCTAATAAATTGCATATAGATAGAAGAACCCCAGAATTTCAGAGCTGGAAGGGATATTAGAGGCTATCAATACAACTGGCATTTGAATAAGAATCCTCTCTGCATCATACTCTTGTGTCCTGTCCAACTTTTCTCTAGTCATGTTCTGCTATCATGTGAAGTTGATTTTTGAACCCAAGTATATGACCTTACACTTATCCTTATTACTTTTCATTTTAGCAGATTTTAGTAAAAATATCTGACAAAAATTCTCATGTTATTCTTATGGACACAGTGAAAAGATACAGGCTAGGCAATTATCCAGTCAGGTAAATGTGGAACTGGAAAAATAACTGGAATCCAAAAAGTAGTCATTAATGTCTTGATGTGAACTTGCAAGTCTATGGTAAAGGGTTCCCCAAATCTGTTCTTGGTCCTGTGTGATTTAATATTTTTAAGAATGACTTGGATAAAGTCACTGATGACACAGCAAATTTGCAGATGACACAGAGCTAGGAAGGATAGTTAGTGTATTAGATGAGAGTCAGAACCCAAGGATGATTTCAATAGACTAAAATGTCAGGCAGAGACTAATTAGGTGGATAAATATAAAGTTTTTCACATAGATCTAAAAATCCGCTGAGATGTTGCTGGAGAGCAATTTCTCTGGGAAAAAAATCAATTCCAAACCCTGGAGGTTACTATGGACAGCAAACTCAAGGTCAACTAATAGTATGATATGGCAGCCAAGAAAACCAAGTGATAACCTGGCTATAATCTGCCCTGGTTGAATTGCCTATTGAGTATGGTGCCTTTTCTAGTCATTAGATTTTAGAAGGATAATGATAATATAGATAGCATCAAGAGGAGGGTGAACCAGATGGGGCTGGGCTAAGGCATTATGCCTGCCATTTGAGTACTGGTTGAAGGAATTAGAGATATTTAGCTTAGAGATAAGAAGACTTAATGGGGACATGTTACTGTTTTCAAGTATCCAAAGGGTGGTCACATGGAAGGATTAGATGTGCTTTGCTTGATTCCACAGAGCAGAATCAAGAACAGTGAGTACAGAAATTACACGAAGGAAAGTTTAGTCTTGTGAGAAAAGTACTATCTTCAGAACCTCATTGTCTACTGGTTGTTTCCCTGATGTCTGCAAACATAACCATGTCTTCTTCATCCTTAAATAAAACCCAATCCTTACATCCCATTACCTATCATTTTTTAAAAATTTTATTTATTTATTTAACTTTTCAACATTCATTTCCACAAAATTTTGGGTTTCAAATTTTCTCCCCATTTCTCCCCTCCCCCTACCCCAAAATGCCGAGCATTCTAATTGCCCCTACCACCAATCCGCCCTCTCTTCTAACATCCCTCCCTTCCCTTATCCACATCTTCTCTTTTGTCCTGTAGGGCCAGATAACTTTCTATACCCTATTATCTGTGTTTCTATTTCCTAGTTGCAAGAAGAATACTCAATAGCTGTTCCTAAAACTTTGAGTTTCAACTTCTCCCCATCCCTCCCTCCCCACCCATTCCCTTTAGGAAGGCAGGCAACTCAATGTAGGCCATATCTGTGTAGTATTGCAAATGACTTCCATAATAGTTGTGTTGTATATGACTAACTAAAATTCCCTCCATCCTATCCTGCCCCCATTGCTTCTATTCTCTCTTTTGATCCTGTCCCACCCCAAGAGTATTGACTTCAAATTGCTCCCTCCTCCTACTGTCCTCCCTTCTATCATCCCCTCCACCCTGCTGATCCCCTTCTCCCCCACTTTCCTGTATTGAAAGACAGGTTTTCATACCAAAATGAGTGTGCATTTTATTCATTCTTTGAGTCAAATGTGATGAGAGTAAGCTTCATGTTTTTTCTCTCACCTCCCCTCTTTTTCCCTCCACTGAAAAGTCTTTTGTTTGCCTGTTTTATGAGAGATAACCTGCCCCATTCCATTTCTCCCTTTCTCCTCCTAATATATTTCTCTCTCACCCTTTAACTTCATTTTTTTAAGATATGATCCCATCCTATTAAAATCACCCTGTGCTCTCTGTCTCTTTCTGTGTGTGTGTGTGTATGTAATCTCACCAACTACCCAGATACTGAAAAAAGTTTCAAGAGTTACAAATATTGTCTTTCCATGTAGAAATGTAAATAGTTCAACTTTAATAAGTCCCTTATGATTTCTCTTTCCTGTTTACCTTTTCATGCTTCTCTTGATTCTTGTGTTTGAAAGTCAAATTTTCTTTTCAGCTCTGGTCTTTTCATCAAGAATGCTTGAAAGTCCTTGATTTCATTGAAAGACCATTTTCCCCCTGAAGTATTATACTCAGTTTTGCTGGGTAGGTGATTCTTGGTTTTAGTCCTAGTCCCTTTGACTTCTGGAATATCCTATTCCATGCCCTTCGATCCTTTAATGTAGAAGCTGCTAGGTCTTATGTTACCCTGATTTTATTTCCACAATACTGGAATTGTTTCTTTCTAGCTGTTTGCAATATTTTCTCCTTCACGTGATAACTCTGGAATTTGGCCACAAAGTTCCTAGGAGTTTCTCTTTTTGGATCTCTTTCAGGAGGTGATCTGTGGATTCTTTCAATATTTATTTTGCCCTCTGGTTCTAGAATATCAGTTTTCTTTGATAATTTCATGAAAGAGGATGTCTAGGCTCTTGTTTTCATCATGGCTTTCAGGTAGTCCCAAATTTTTAAATTGTCTCTCCTGGATCTATTTTCCAGGTCATTTGTTTTTCCAATGAGATATTTCACATTATCTTCCATTTTGTCATTCTTTTGGTTTTGTTTTGTGATTTCTTGGTTTCTCATAAAGTCATTAGCCTCCATCTGTTCCATTCTAATTTTGAAAGAACTATTTTCTTCAGTGAGCTTTTGAACCTCCTTTTCCATCTGGCTAATTCTGCTTTTGAAAGCATTCTTCTCCTCGTTGGCTTTTTGGACCTCTTTTGCCAATTGAGCTAGACTATTTTTAAAGATGTTTTTTTCTTCAGTATTTTTTTGGGTCTCCTTTAGCAAGTTGTTGACTCACTTTTCATGATTTTCTTGCATTTCTCTCATTTCTCTTCCCAATTTTTCCTCCACCTCTCTTACCTGATTTTCAAATTCCTTTTTGAGCTCTTCCATGGCCTGAGTCAGTTGAATATTTATTTTGGATGTTTGGGACACAGAAGTCTTGACTTTTATGTCTTTCTCTGATGTTAAGCATTGTTCTTCCTCATCTGAAAGGATGGGAGAAGATATCTGTTCACCAAGAAAGTAACCTTCTATAGAATTATTTTTTTCCCTTTTTTTGGGCATTTTCCCAACCAGTTACTTGACTTTTGGAACCTTTGTCAGGAGTAGGGTATATTCTGAGGATCTTCAAAATCTCAGTTCCTCCAAGGTGGCACAATCAAGTGTGTACACTGGTCTGGGAGCAACCAGAAACTTTTGTGCCCAGAATCTGTGAGTAGTAGATTCCTCTCCACAACTACCTGGCCTCCAGTTCCACCAAGCCAGAACTTGGGGCTGAGATTCAGATAACCTGCTCAATTCCTAGGGCTTTAGGTGGGAGCAGGGCCACCATGCAGGGCTGAGGTAGGGATCAGCTGCTCACTTCCCCCAGGGGCTTTACGATCCAACAATGGATACAGGCTGCTCTGGGAGCTGCTGCCTTCTAATGCAGCCTCTGCTGCCACCTCCTAAGTCTGGAGCTATGGGAAGACCCTGCTCCCTTCTAGGCCAGCTGAAAAAACCCTCTCACTGACTTTTGGTGCCTATGGGTTGAGCGATCTGCAAACTACCCCTACTGCCACTGGAGATTCCATCCCCAAGGCCTGCTCAGGTCCTCCTCCTGGCACCATGCTACATGGCCAAGGCTGGGTTGGTCTCTGCTCTGCATCTGGGGTGACAGAACTTTCCCATTGACCTTTCAGGTCACCCTGGGCTGGAAATCTCCTCCACTCTGGTGTTCAGTGGTTTCTGGTGTTCTAAAATTTGTTGAGAGTCTTTCTTTACAGCTACTTTATGGGCTGTGTCTAATAAATGGCTTCCCAAAAACACCCAACACACTTGTAAGTTTAAACTGCATTATTATTTTTTCTCCATCCCTTTCTTAAGTCTGGAAAATCTACAAAACAGTAAATCAGGTCTTGTTTGTAGCATTTGCTGATTCCAAGGTTCAAGTACTCTGCTTGAAAATTTAATAATCTGCTATTATGAGCCACTTACAGATAGATTCAGCACACCCTTGCCTATCATCAAAATCTAAAAAGAAATAAAATAACTTGTCCATGAGAATAGTGAGAATTCTTATGGAAATGGATGTGAGTTTAAAAAAGATAATATTAAATATATGAATTTATTATAAATATAATAATAATTTTTCATTATACATTATATATATTATAAATATAACAAATAAATGGAGATATTTGCATAAAAACATCAACAACTTAATAGAAGAGGCACAAAATCACTAGTCTTTGACATTATTGATTATTTTCTCCTCTCTCCTTTTTGTGTTTTCAGGATATTACTCTCTCAGTTCTCTTATCTATTCAGTAGCTGTTTCTAAAGTCTTTTTCACTGGATCTCTGTTGGTTTCAGGATCACTCAGTGTGAATATTCCCCAAGGCTTTGTCCTGTACCCTCCTCTCCTCTTTCTCTATATTCTTTCACTTGAATGATCTCATCAGTTCCCATGTGTTCAGTTGCCCTATCCATGCAGATAATTCCCAGATGTCTATATTCAACCCTACTCTCCCTTTTGATCTTTTGATATACTTCTCTATTTGACATTAAAAGTTCTTTGCAATTGTTCCTGTCTTTTCCATTTTCTTTCCTATCAGTTTCCTCAGTTAGGTGGTACTGTGGATAGAACTCTAGGTTTGGAGTTAGGAAGACCTGAGTTTAAATTTGACCTCAGAATAATAAATGTGCAAGTCACTTAATTGCTGTTTGCCTAAGTTTCTTCAACTATAAAGTGGGGTTAAAAATAGCATCTGCCTCTCAGGGCTGTTGTGAGGACAAATGAGATAATATTTGTAAAATATGTAGCATAGTGCCTAGCACAGAGTAGGTGCTATATAAATACATATTCCCTTCCTTTCCCCCCTCTTTATACTGTTATCCATCCATACTGGCCTTTCTTCACAATAAGGCTCCATCTCCTGAATCTATTTGACTTTACATTAGTTGTATCTGCCCTCTCCCTGAGGCCACAGTGTAGTGCCCTTAACATTTCTCTTCTTTGCCACTGCCTCTAGTCCTTATCAGACTAAGAGCAAAATTCTTTTCCTTTGTGCCATGTCTTTGTAGAAGGGAAGGAGGACAGATAATATATAGCTCTTTCTGGGAAAAGAGAGGTTATACCAGATGTGAATGAACCAAGGTAAGATCAAGATCTAAAGAAATTATTTAAATTTTTTTCAGAGGAAATTCATGTGGCCTGTATTTCAGTAAGACAAACATAAAAAAAGAGATTCTCCAAACTCCATTCCTGGCTCAAAGAAATACTCTGGAATATGGATCTGTGAGAAAGCTGGAGGAAAAGTGATTGACAACTTGCATCTTTTTGTTGTTCAGTCATGTCTGACTTTTTGTGACCCCATTTGAGATTTTATTGGCAAAGATATTGGAGTGGTTTGCCATTTCCTTCTCCAGTTCATTTTACAGATGAGGAAACTGAGGCAAATAATATATCAAATGGAATTATTAAGCAGCATAACAAACAAAAGGTTTGAGTGAGTCATTTTTCAAGCCTAGACCAACTTAGGAGGACAGACGGAGAGATTAGTGGCTCTGGGGTAGGGACTGATTGAGAGTATAATGCAGTAGCAATACTACCTGTGGACCTTAGAGACTGTGGCAGCATGAGCAGCAGCAGTAGTAGCAATAGTAGGAGCAGCAACAGCAGCAGCAGCAGCAGCAGCAGCAGCAGCAGCAGCAGCAGCAGCAGCAGCAGCAGTAGTAGTAGTAGTAGTAGTAGTAGTAGTAGTCGTAGTAGTAGTAGTTGTGGTGGTAGTAGTAGTAGTAGTAGTAGTAGTAGTAGTAGTGGTAGTAGCAGTGGTAGTAGTGGTAATAGTAGTAGTAGCAGTAGTAGTAATATCAGCAGCAGCAGCAGCAACCCAGAGACAGCAGTAGTGACAGCAACATTACCAGTAGCACTCACTGCTAAGACATAATAAAGGGATTGAACGCTTCTTCAGAAATAGATGACAGGGGACTCCTGTGCTACCGCTGGGCACAAGATGAGGTTCTGTTTGGCAGTTCCATTGCCCATTACCTAGTTCTGGGTCACAGTTTCAGGGCACAGAGGAGTGCTTAGGTTCTCAAGGGAGCAGGGGTCCCAGTTCCAGATCTCATTAGCAGGGTACAGAGCAACACTTGTGGTTGCAAGGGAGCAATTCTGAAAATCAAAGGAAATATTAATAAAACTGAAAGTAAAATTCCATTGACCTAATAAACAAAATGAAGAACTGGTTTTGTAAAAATAAAGCCCAATAAAATGGATAAACCATTGGTTATTTTGATTTCAGAAATAAAGAAAACCAAATTACTAGTCTCAAAAATGAAAAGGGTAAATGTATCACCAATAAGATGAAATTTAAAAACTGAGTAGGAGCTATTTTGCCCAATTATATGCCTATTAAACTGACAATCTAAATGAAATGGATGAATATTTACAAAAATATGATTTGTCTAGATTAATAGAGCAGGAAATAGATATTTAAATAACCCTATCTTAGAAGAAGAAATTGAACAAGCCATAAATGAGCACTCTAAGAAAAAAATTCCCATTATGAGAGGGAATTATAAGCAGTTTCTGCCAAACATTTAAATAATGGTTAATTTCTATACTACATAGGCTACTTGATAAAATAGCTAAAAGAGTCATGTCAAATTCCGTTTATGATACAAATATGGTTTGATACCTAAGCCAGGAAAGGAGAAACAGAGAAAGAAAACTATAGACCAATTTCCCTAATTAATATTGACACAAAAAATATTTAAAGTAAACGCTAACAAGGAGAGCACAACAATACATTCCAAAGATTATACATTATAACCAGGTGGCATTCATTCCAGGAATGCAGACCTGGTTCAATTTTAGGAAAACTATAATACCTGACCACATCAATAATAAAAACAATGATATCAATAGATGCAGAAAATCTTTGGACAAAATACAACCCTATTGAAATTTATAGTAAAATATTCACTACCTTGAAAACACTACAAACATAGGAATAAATGAAGCTTCTCTTAAAATGATAAATAAGTTTTAAAACCGAGATTATACAATATCCATAAGGGAAGCAAACTAGAAGCCTTCCCACTAAGATCAGGGGTGAAGCAAGGATGTTCATTATCACCATTATTATCCAATATTGTACTAGAAATGCTAGCTATAGCAATAAGACAAGAAGAAAAAATGGAATTGGAATAAGAATAGACAATAAGGAAACGAAAGTGTGACTCTCTGCAAATGATATGCCGTATACTTAGAGAACCTGAATGAACTAAAAACTCATTAAAACAATAAACAAATTTAGCAAAGTGGCAGAATAAAAAATAGACTCACACAAATCTACAGCATATCTATATATTGCCAGCAAAACCTAGCAAGAAGAGATAGGAAAGAAAATTTCCATTTAAAATAACTACAGATAATATTGAATACTTAGAAATCTACCTGCCAAGAAACATACAAGAACTGTCTGAACACAATCAGAAAACACTTTTTGCACAAATAAGGACAGATCCAAACAATTGGAGAAATATTAATTTCTCATGGGCAGGTCAAAACAATATAATAAAAATAACAATGCTATCTAAATTAATTTGTTTAGTGTCATACCAATCAAACTATCAAAGAATTATTTAACAGAGCTAGAAAAATAATAAGAAAAATTCATCTGGAGTAACAGAAGGTCAAGAATATCAAGGAACTTGATTAAAAAAAAGTAAATGAAGGCAACCTAACAATACTAGATCTCAAACTATGCTATAAAGTGGTAATCACCAAAACACTCTAGTACGGTTTAAGAAATACAGTGGTTGATCAGTGGAATAGATTAGGTACACAAGCTACAGAAGTAAATGACCATAATAATCTAGTGTTGGATTAATCCAAAAATCCAAGCTTCCAGGGTAAGAACTCAATATTTGACAAAAACTGCAGGGAAAAATAGAAAAGTCTGGCAAAAACTAGGCATGGATCAACATTTCATACTACATACTAAGATAAGGTCAAAATAACAACATGATTGATATATAAGGATGACATAAGCAAATTATGGGAACATAGAAAAAATTACCTGTGATGTGTAGGCATAAGGGAAGAGTTTATGACTCAACAAGAAATAAAGAGGATCATGGGAGGTAAAATGAATAGTTTTGATTGCATGAAATTAAAAAGGTTGTGCATAAACAAAACTAAATGCAATCAAAATTAGAAGGAAAGTAGGAAAATGGGGGAAAATTTTATAGCAAGTTTCTCTGATAAAGGTTTCATTTTTCAAATGTGTAGGGAACTGAACCAAATGTATAAAAATATGAGCCATTCTCCAGTCAAGAAATGGTCAAAGTATATTAATAGGCAGTTATCAGAAGGAAAAATAAAAGCTATCAATAATTATATGAAATATGTTTTGACTAATAATCAGAGAAATACAAATGAAAGTAACTCTGAGATACTACCTCATATCTATTATATTGTCTAACATTATAGGAAAGGAAAATGATAAATGCCAGAGGAGATGTGGAAAAATAGATACACCAATACACTTTTGGTGGAGTTGTGAACTGGTCTAACCATTCTGGGGAACTATTTGGAAGTATGCCTGAAGGGCTATAAAACTGTGAATACTTTTTTGACCTAGCAGTACAACCACTAGGTCTCTACCTCAAAGAGATCAAAGAAAAGGGAAAAGAGCTTATATGTACAAAAATATTTATAGCAGCTTTTTTGGGATGGCAAAGAATTGGAACCTAAGGGGATGTATGTCAATAGGGGAATAGCTGAACAAGTTGCTGGATGGAATACTATTATGCTGTAAGAATGGACAAAGGTGATAGTTCCAGAAAAAGAAAAAACCCTGGGAAGACTTATATGGACTGATGCAAAGTGAAGTGAGCAGAACTAGGAAAACATTGTAAACAGTAGCAGCAAAATTGTAATGATAATCAATGAAGGACTTACATACTCTAATCAATACAATGATCCATGACAATTCCGAAGGATTCATGATGAGTAATAGTATCTACCACCACCCTTCCTCTCTGAGAGAGAACTGAACACTGAGTGCAAATTGAAGCATTTTTTAAAACTTATTTTATTTTTCTTTGTTCCTTTCTTTCCTGCCACATGGATAGTATGGAAATAGGTTTTGCATGACTTCACATGGATAATGGTTACTGTATTGCTTGCAGTAGGAAAAAGACTGGAAGAAGGGAGAAAATTTGAAACTAGAAAATTTTAAATGAATGTTAAGAATAAAAAGGAAATAGGATATGACTTCTACCACCTACTCAGCTTACTCAAATGTTCTCAGGCTTCTTCATCTGCATGCTGTATAGCACTTGGCTGTTCTTTAGCCTTAAGATGTCAAGGATAAGACAGAGGTGAAAGGACCCTTATGATGGCATCTAATCAGTGCCCAGTGGGACTGGCACTCTGTTGACAAAGATGATCTTAAACTTCCTGAGACATAGGATCAGAACAGGTCAGAGAGTTTCTCATTAATTTGAGTTCCAATAGCCTAGCTCAGACATTTATGTGACATCCTAATCACTTTGTCTTCTCTGTCAAGCATTTTTAAAAAGTTAATTTTTTCAGTTCAAATTCATGATAAATATGAGAAAAGAGGAGATAAAACTACAAGGTGCTACTACCAATTATTTTTCAAGTTAATTAAGAAAAAAAAACCAAATGAGGGCAAAAACATAAGATGAGAAGAGCAACACAGAGAACACAGTATTATGTTAATAACCAAATATCCATCCTCAGGGGGAAATTCTACACTAAGTGAGCAAGTTCTTCTAAAGCAGAGAAGAAAGTAATAATGCCTAGCACAGAATAAACCCTTGTGACAGTTTCCTTTAGAATGGAATAATTCTGTAATGTTAGAAATGCAATCTTAGAAAACAGTCCATAGAAAAGAACTTGATGGAGAACTCATTTGTCTGAAGTAGACAAGAAATCTGTCCACCTTATGTTCTGTTCTGTAGTCTCTCTTTATTAGTCTATATAGTCTATACTTTGCCTTGAGAGCAGAGCTAGAGTGGTCCATGCTTTTCAGTTGCTCCTGACTCTAGGGGGACTTCTCTCCATGAAGACTCTTGTGATTTGTATCTTATTTTGCAGCCTAGGAACATGTTGGGGTGTGGGAAAGGGTTGAGAGGTGACAAAGTCCTACTCACAAGCAATGGGCATGGACTAACTAAGACTGATTTAAGTATCTCCTTGTCAAAGAAAAGAAAATAGTTTCCATTCCCCATTTCCTTGTCTTGAAATTGCTTTTCTTTTGGAATTGTTAATGTCACTGATACTAGGCACCAGTTAGGTGATGCAGGAAGGCTCATCTTCTTGAGTTCAAATTTGGCCTCAGACACTAGCTGTGTGACCTTGGACAAGTCACTTAACCCTGCTTGACTCAGTTTCCTCATCTGTAATGTAAAAATGAACTAGAGAAGGAAATGACAAGCCACTTCAGTATCTCTGCCTGGAAAACCCCCAATGGGGTTATTTATTGGATAAGGCTGAAACAACTGAATGACAATGATATTACAGATGTTATAAGGAAAGTGGTTTGTATTCTATAAAGTTCTATATTAATAGTTAATATTTACATTTTTTGTGATTTTTCTGAGAGGCAGTGAGGTATAATGGATAAAGAGTGAACTTTGAAGTCAAGAAAAACTTGGTTCAAGATTTGTCTCTGGCATAATCTGGCTGTGTGATCAGGGCAAGTAACACTGTCACAGTATTCCAGACAACTCTCTAAGGACTATAAGCTGTGGAACATTTGCAGTTCTGCACTGGTCGAGGGAGACTTCTCACTGGGCCACTATCCACACAATGGATAGAGTACTGGACCCGAAGTCAGGAAGACCTGAGTTCAACTCTGAACTCAGATAATTTCTAGCACACTTCCATATTTCAAGGATGTCTGGGTTCATTAATTTAGGTTCTCCCTGTATGGATGCAAATCACAGCCCCTACACACCTGGAACACCATGTATAAAAGTCCCAGAGGATGAGAAGAGTGTGTCTGTGTGGGCTGCCATCCATATTGTTGTATATGTTTGTGTCTTCAGAGTAAATCCATCCTTAGGTCAATTAGATTCTTCATTCTCCTGTTCCTTACTCCTTCTGTGGTCATTTTACTTGGATCACAAAGGACAATACAAATGTGAGAGCCCAGAGCATAGGACACGTTTCATTATTTCAAGGATGTGTGGCAATTACAGCCCCTTCTTCACTTTAGAAGCCTCCATAAGTTGCTGTGTTTGAAAATATTTGTCACCTGATTATGTAACCTCTGCTGTCCATCTTCTTCCTACTTAGATAGGTCCTTAGATGACAGACACATAGGCTGTCTCTGGGCCTAGAACTGAAGGCTTTTCAGCTAAGCAGTCACACCAGAGCTTGTGCTCCATGGACATAACCTTCAAAGCCCAGGGTCACTTCCATGCCACAATGAGGCACAAGAGGAAGGCCTAGCTCATATCATCTAGCACACTATAAATAATGACATAATTTCAACAGATAAGCAGAATGATAGCATTGATAGTGTAGCATAATGGGTAGAGTGTTGGACTTGGTGTGAGGGAAACCTAGGTTAAAATTCTGCTTCTGATACCTACTAGCTGCACGACCTTGAGAAAATCACAACCTCTCTGTCTCTCAGTTTTCTCATAAAATAATGAGGTGGGACCAGGTGGTGTCCAAGAGTGCATTGAGAGTGCTGGATTTGGAATCAGGAAGACCTGAGTTTGAGTCCTGCCTCAGATACTTATTAGTTGTGTGACCCTAGGTAGGCCACTTAACCACTGTATGCCTCAATTTCCTAAGCTGGAAAATGGGGGAATAATAGCACCTATCTCCCAGGTTGTGGTGAGGATCAAATAAGATAATCTTTGTAAAGTACTCTGCAAATGTTAAAACATTAGATAAATTCTAGATCTTAATATTCCCAGATTCCTTCCAGTCTGTGACTTTCACATTGTTTTTTCTATTTTCCTGTGCTCCTAGGCCCATATCTTTTATTTATAACATCACGCAATAATCAAAACTATCTGTATAGAAAAATGAACATGGTCATAAAGTTATATGATAATTCTACTTCTTCACCTTCACCATTATTGGATCCAAGTTCTCACTGATGAGGAGACTGCCTCAAATAGCACAGATTGCAATTCATCCATATTCTTTTCATTCCATGGGACTTCTTGTCCATGTTAACCCATACATTTTCCCTAGGGGGTTCACCCAATGTGCTGGAGACCTTCCTCTAGTTCTCTTGGATTTGTGTGTTTACCAGGGTTGCATGCAGACTGACCATCTGTTAGCCTTCACTTTGCCTCCATGCACAGCTCATTTTTTCTAATGCCATGCACATAAATTGATGAAAAATCCTTAACTAAATAAAAAGCATTCAGTTCATGCCCTCTCCACTTCTATAAACCAAGAAAATACATCCATAATTATTTTTCCCTATTCTATAAAGAGTTCATTCCCATTACTTAGCAAGACTTGGCCTCAATTCTTCTGTTTAGGCACTAAGTCTCCAGAGGAATTCATTTTTTAAGGACATTCGACAACAAATCCTGGGCTCTCTGAACAACCTCAAACTCTGAATTCAGAGGTGATTTTATATTTGGCCAATCATAGATTCCTCTGGTACTCACTAAATCATGAAAGACTTGGAAGATCTCTTGTAGCTCTCACTGTGCCAAACTTGGCTCATTTGAATGATCATTTCCATGACAAACTGAAAAGAATAAACATGACGGAATTGCGCAGATTCCATTTTCTCTAAAAATAGGCAGAATTCTTGAGCCACAAAATGCTTGGGGCTTCAATAAAACCAGGCGTGGTTGGAAACATTTGGCAACCCCAAAGGCAGTTGAATACAGCTATCACTGGTGTTTGAAGACCTCACGCTCTGGTCAATTACGGTCTGTGCACCCTTTATGAAATTGAACACAATGAATTGTTTCAGGCGCCTCTCCGTCTCTTAAATTGGCCAGCCACTGACTCCCAGGATATCACAGCATCTTGGGGGTCTTTCCAGCTAAATACAAAAGAGGATAAGTGAGACCCTTCCCCCACCCCTTCATAGTGACAGGGAACATGCGCAGATGGCTGTAAACTGCCTGGAATAAATGGACCCCAGACACTTGCCTTCTTATCTTTTGTCCTTGTCATAAAGAGGTATCATTTTATATTATTGTTGCAGCAGTCAAAGCTGTTGTTGGGCATCATTTTCTTATCATTTATCCTGCTCCCTTTCCTTCATGTCATCTAATCAGAATCCTGTGATTACCCACCTGCCAGCACTCAGGCTTCCAACACTATCAGAGTTAAAATACAACTAAATACATTTCTGTAATGAGAAAGGGCAGTCATCAGAAAGGGGTCTTCTGAAGTTGGAATTTGCAGGCACATTTCTCAGGTGTTCATTACAATGCTAATGAGAATTTGCTGAAGTATTAGAATTCTGACTGTCCCTAGGATCTGGAATACATTGATGAGGGTCAGACTTGCAGGTATGCCCATGGGTGATGGCAACAAATATGACATTAAGTACCTGCATAATTAAAGTGGTTATTGTGAGAGGTGGGGGGATGATTATTTTTTCCCTTATATATATGTAAACTTGATTTTACTAATCTTTATTGATGTTTTAATTGTAGGGAATTCCCTAGCTTATACACAGGAGATTTATGTGAGCTCCTTGAAGACAGAGATGATTTTTGTCCTTTCTTTGAATCCCCAGCTCTTGGCATAATGTCCATAGAGGGTCTGATTCATAGTTGAACAGTTCTAAATACTGGGAAGTTCTTATGTTGATTTTAAATTGCCTTTTTTATCTTTCATATATTAAAAAAATAAATAATATTAATTAAGTTTTTATCACATAACCTCTTTTGCCTCAGTTTCCTCAACTCAAAATGGAGAAAATAATAGCATCTACCTCACAGAGTTGTTGCAAGGATCAAATGAAGTAATATTTGTTTAAAATAAAAAGCACTTAGCACTATGTAAATACTTCTTCCTTTCCTATTCCTCCATTTACCTATTACGTGCCAGACACTGTTCTAGGTTCTAGGGATAAAACATGAGACAGTCTTTCCCTTGAGGAATTTATGATCTAACATAGAAAGACAATATGTACGCAGACAGGTACATGAAAAACCAAATGAGATAATAGATAGAAGGAACACCTCCCCTGGGATCTCCCTATTCTCATTGATGACTGCCTTTCCCAAAACAGTATTTCAGGAAAGCCCTACCCATGCTTCACTTCACTATCCCCTCACTGGCCACCTGCTCCACGGGCTCCTCTTCAAAGCTCTCAGTCCCTTGCCTCCACCTACCCTCTCTAGTTACGGAAAAAACATGAACTATGAGCAAATCAGTGCTGCCATTGTTCTGGATAAGGGATGCTAACTTACTTCCCTATCACTTTGTAAATGGTTTTCCCCCTTCCTTATATACAGAGTGATAGAGAAATAAATTGACAGTTCAAAACAAAACAAAACAAAAACTTAGAATCTGTGGGTCTCACTGAGACACAGAAAATTCCCTACCATCGGACTTCCCCTGCTTTTCCTGCCTCACAGCTCTGCCCTCCCATGTTCAGGAAACTTGCATGCTCCAGGCTGTCTTCTCTTTTTACTTCTGCATTTTAGCCAGTATTTAGCATTTCCCTGCCTGGAAAGCACTCACCACCTGCTTGGGTGAGAACCAGCTCCTACCTTATAAAACTTAAGATCTTTGGCTGCCTCAGGAAACTGTTATGTTGTGAAGGTAATTGTAATCTAGGCATCCAGAATGCTTAATTAAGAAGAAATATGAAAGGGACTACCTAAGGACCATCCATAGTAGATCCTCCTTTCTCCTGAAGGTCCTGGCCATTGGCCTGGAGGAATGCTTCCTTTATCGCCTGACTTTCACTTGTTCCCGCTCCCAGGTGTTTTGCTTCATGCCTCAACCCTTCCTTTATGTGAGTTAAAAAGTGCCAAAATGAAAGGTCCACTGATTTATACATTACTTGTTTGTCTTATTCTTTGAAATTCTATGATAGGTTAGGACTTTGATGCAGATCTTTCAATATTTAAAGTCAGCTATCATGTTCCCAAAGCATCTTTTCTCCAGGATAAATACTTTCTCTACCTTTAAGTGCTCTGTATTGGACGTAGTTTCCAAGACGCTCATCCCTTGGCTGTCCTCTGTAATTTTTTTTTTTTTTTTTTTTTTTGCCATTTCTCTTTAAACAAGAGACCCAGAACTGAACAAAGTACTATAGGGTATGTTCAGACACTGCAGCATAAATGTCACTTGCCTCATTTTGATCGTTATCTTCTTGTAATCTGAAATTGAATTAACATTTTTCCCCACTCATGTCAGCAAATCAACACTGTGGATTCGTATTGAGCTTGTACTCAAATAACCCGATGAATCTGTGATCTCATCAATGTGGATGTACTCTTCAGTTGTACTGATTATAATTCCCGTCTTCTCATCCCATGTGGCTCCTGACCATATCTACTCTTGCCCATATTTTCCTGTAAATTCAGCAAGTGGATTTACCAGTATTCAGGGGTTTTCCTAACTATTTCTTGACACTGAGGTCAATGGAACACATGGGTTTCCAGTTGCACAAGTACAGAATGGCAGTTTGTATGGGAAACTGTACCTCCCCCCAAAAAACATACACATTTTACCATATTGTAAGCTCAATCAATCAGAATAACCAATTGACCTTGTAGTCAACCAAAACCCTAGAGTTTTTTTGTTTTACATGAACTGATACTAAACTAAATAGCTACCATCCTGTACTTGTGTGATTGACTTTGGGGGACTAAGGGCAAGATTTTCCCATTATTTCTATTGTACATTTTGACACATCTTTCTGACTTCTGGAGCTTTTTTGAATATTTATTCTACTTTCAAACATAATAGTTCTTTATTCTATAGCTTTGTGTCATCTGCAAATTCAACAAACTTGCTTTTTTTGGTCTATATTCAATTACTTATTTAAAATGTTAAAATAGGGAAGAGGATGAGGACTGGAGAAAAAAACACTTTTGCGTTTCCTAAGAAGAGTTTAAAAACTACAATGCATACCCCCATTGAACTAGAGAAGTCTTTATAGCCTATATCCTTTCTTGTGTGCTCTCTAAGATCAGTTACTGTCCTCGGAGGCTATGAATCTTCACTGTGCCATCTATAACTTGACTTGTCACCCATAATTTTATTTAGGTGCCATGTAGAGAGAAATTTTCTGGAATTTAAAAAATATTTTTGTAAAAAGTACAATTAAGAAATGGCTTTGGCACCTGGCTTTCAGTCTTTCTTTCTATCCTGAAGTCATCCTTAGCAATTTCAGGATTTATGCAATATCAGTGTAACTGATAGATACATTGAAAAAAATCCAAAAATATATGCTATGTATAGCACCTGTGTGCCTCCCACCCTCATGAAGGCATAGGTTGGGGGTGTCTTCTCATATCTCTTCATTTGAGTCAATTTGATTTTTATAATTTGTTGCATTTACTTTCGATTTTTGGTGTCATTGCTCTTTCTATTTACAGTGCTGAAATCATTGTGTATGTTGCTTTCTTGGTTCTGCTTACTTCACTCTGCATCAGTTCATGTAGATTTTCCATACTTCTCTTTATTCATCCCATTCATTATTTCTTACAGCACAGTAATGTTACATTACATTCATTTACCACAATTTGCTTAGTCATTCACCAATTAATGATGGTGTTGTTTCCTGTTTCTCTTTACCTAGTCTGGGGTATTCAGGGAGGACTAGCACCTCTGATGTGAGGGTTTAGTGTTTACCTTTCACTCATCTCTCACCTGTGGCTCCAAGAAACTGTAGCATGCGCAGAGGCTACACCCTGATAAAACTGTCTTGATAGATAGGGTAACCCAAGTTGGGGGTAACCAACAGGCCTCAAACCCGTTGGAGAATTAGGGGACTGTCTACCCTAAGCATGTGAAGACTATCCTTGGTCAGAAGGATAGGTAATAATTTGTTCCATCAGCCATGAAGGTTACTGAAGAAGGCTCTGAGGAGTGCTTAGAGTTTGGTCAGACATTGAAGACACCCTGCATTCTGGGCCATTGCCAGTTATGTTGACTTTTGTCTTGTCACTGGCTTTTGATGACTCTGGAAGAGAGAGTGAGGCTGACAACTTTGTACCACTCTGCCTCACTTGAATCCAATTCACGAATAGGTCAAGATATCACCCTATGATTTCATCGGTCCTCTTTGAAACAAAGGATGAACAGCACTTTGTTTCCAATTCCTTGCTTATACTGATTACCTTTCTGATGCCTTTGGCCACTCAGTACACCAATCAACCTCTTCAGCAGCAATGACTTCATTTTTTCGCTGTGCCTCAATCATGCACAGAACTTAGAACTTCCATATTCACCCCATTTTTAACTTGGAAATTCCTCTCTCTGATTACAATTTCACCTTATTTCCCACCAACTTAGCAATCTAGTGCTTCTTACAGTGCCTCACACATAGTGGGCACTTAAAAAATATTTACTGACTGGTTGAACTTACTTTTAACCTGTTTGTAACCCTAGTGACCTCCTTCTCTCTTGCCCTCTCCATTGTTTTAGTCTATTATCTCTATTTTGACTGTAGTTTCTTATCTTCATGATCTTGATCCTATAGTCTTGGAACCTCTTTTCATCTTTTTTTTTCTCCCTGAATAAATGAGAGTATAACTCAAGATTTTACTCTTGCCCTTTTTTTCTTTACACTCTCTTCCTTGGTATTCTCAGTTACTCCTATGCCTTTATAATCCATATGAGGAGGACTTCCAAATATGAACACTGACACAGTAAAGCACCAAGAGCTATGATTTCTCTCATTTCCATCCTTCCATAACTTAGTAGCTCACAAGATAACGGATTTGTAGCTGGAAGGCACCTCAGTGCTTTGAGTCCAACCTCTTCATTTTAGAAAAGAAGAAACTAAAGCCCATAGAAGTTAAGTGACTTAACTAGGTCACACAGCTGGAAAGTGACAGAGGTGGGAGTTGAGCCTCAGTTTTCTTGACTCCCAACCCAGTGCTTCATTTACTACCTCACATATATATTTGTATATGTATATACATTATGTATATATAAAATATGTGTATGTATGTGTATATGTATATTTTAAAGTAAGAATTATGCATTTAAGCATTCTGTAATTAACATTGGTAGGAGATTAGCATATATGTTTCATATAAATAAATGGTAAGGTCCTGTGCTCATGTATGTATACAGTATACATAAAGCTATATCAAGATAGATGATACTCAAATAGATTTGTAATATGATCACTGTAGATACAGTGGTACAGATCATGGCTCATTCATGCTTGCTGATCTGCTCTTACCTCTGAATTTTGTCCTTTATGTAGCCTTGGGAAAGTCATTTGGCCTTCTAAGACCTCAGTTTCCTTGCCTGTAAAATGAGAGGCTTAGACTCAATGGCTTCTGAAGTCCGTTTCTCAGTCTACGATGCTGTGATACGTTGTATGTACCTCTTGTCCTTGTCTTTCCTTCAGTTCTACACAGTGAGTCTACCACTGTGCTGGGGGCTTTCCTTGCTTCCTCTTAATGTAATGAAGATAACAATGAAACACACCACTGTCCATTGGTTACCCTTTGGTCTCACTATATGCTCAGCTCACATTTCTTTGATGACATCCTTTGTACCAGTTCTGCATTGAAGTTCCTTGTTTGTTATGCATTACAGCCTGTTCACATTCACCTTGAGGCTTTCCATTACCCTTTGAATGATACTAATTTTTTAATTTTTGGGAGGCCTGTAGCACTCCAATACTTGTAGAGTACTGGACTTTAAAAAAGATTGACCTTTCTTTCTGACAGTTGTTTGGGGTCAATAAAAGCGATTTGGAATTTCCCAAAGGCCTTTTTTTCTATCATTATCCTTCTCAACCTCTCTGCAGCTTTCTGACAGTATTGGTCACCACCTTCCCTTCAATATTCTTTCTCAAGTTTTCAAGATACTATTCTGGTTCTTCTCCTACTTATCTAACCATTCCTCAATCTCCTTTGCTGGATCTTCATCTGGGTCATGCTTGTTGCAATGTCCTAGGCCCTCCTTTCTTCTCTTTCTATACTATTTGACTTGATAATCTCATTAGCTCCCATGGATTCAACTATCATCTGTGTGCTAATTATTCTCAAATCTTATCTAGTTCTAGCCTCTATGCTCACCTTCAATCTCATGTCTCCAATTGTCTTTCTGACATCTTGAACTAGATGTCCCATAAACATCTTAAACTCTACATATCCAAAACTGAATTCATCATCTTCCTTTGATCACGTTTATTAGGAATTGACTAGTTATTATTCACTTGTATCAATTTTTAGATATCTTAGATATACAAATATCTTCTTCAATTCCTTGTTCTCTCTCCTCTCTCCCATATCCATCCAGTTGCCCAATTCTGTCATTTCTATCTTCATATATCTCTTGTATATGTTTCTCTCTCTCCTGTGATACTGACATCAACTTGGTGCAGAGCCTCATCATTTCATGCCTGCACTATTGCAATAGCCTACTGGATAGTCTCCTTGCTTCAACTGTTCCTACTCCAGTCCACTCTCTAATCACCTGAGAAATTAAAATGCAGATCTGATGATATCACACCATCCAGCTATTTAATCAACACCAGTGGCTCCCTATTGCATTCAGGATTAAATATAAAATCCTTTGTTTGACTTTGAAACTAGCTCCTTCTACCTTACTATGCTTCTTATGTCTCACATCCTACCATGTTTTCTATGATGATTGACTCTGGCCTTTCTGTTGTTCCTCACGCTACACTCTATCTCTTGACTCCAGACATTTTCACTTGCTTCTCTACCCCCATCCCATTCCCCACCTCCCCAACCCCACACTTGGAACACTCTCCCTCCTCATCTCTGCTTCTTAACTTCCCTGGCTGCCTTCAAGTTTTATTTAAAATCCTACTTTCTGCAACATACCTTTCCTGATCCCTCTTAATGTCAATGTCTTCCTTTTCTTGAGTGCCTCCTTTTTGTCTTGTATATATTTTGTTTGTGTATGGTTTTTGCACATTTTCTTCTTCATGAGACTGTAAGCTTGTTGAAAACAGGAATTTTCTTCTACATTTTTAAAAAAGAAATACTCAGTGCTTAGTACATAGATGTTTAATAAATGTTTGTCAACTGACTGACTGCTTTCCTCCTGTTAAATTTATGTTGTCTTTTTATAGCATATGTCTAAGATTAGAAAGATAGAAGATAGATAGATAGATAGATAGATAGATAGATAGATAGATAGATAGATAGATAGATAGAAAATAGATAGAAACTGGACCTGTGATTTCATTGTTATAGGGACTCTTCATGAAGGAATTCTCTCTACTAATACATTTAGTATTGTCTTTGAAACTTACAGTCTTAGAAAGTCCAATCAATCAAAATCAATCAATGGCTTATTGGGGTATATGACATAAGCTGTTAGTCTGAACTTAGTTTATAGTAGACTGCTTTCTAGTTTTTCCGGAAATTTTAGTCATATAGTGAGTCCTTTACCTCAATAGCTGTTATCCTTCGGTTTTTATCAGTTTATTTTCAGTTCATTTTTTCATTATTTCCCTGTAGATTCTTGATCTTTTGTTCTTCCAGATAAATTGTATCATTATTTTGTCTTGATATATAAAATAATCCCTTGGGAGTTTGATCAGTATATAACCAAGCATGCAAATCAATTTAGGTTGCATTGTCATTTTTATTTAGAGGCACATCTTATCCATATTTCTCCAATTACCTGTATTCCTTTATTTACTGTTATTTCTGCAAAAGTGTTGTGAAACTTTTGTGTATCTTGAATGAAATTCTATATAATTTATGTATTTTGTACTTATTAGGAATGGAATTTCTCCTTTTCTTCTTTAAATAATGATTTTTATGATTTATTTTGTATTCTGTTACTTTGATGAAACTATTAATTTTCTCAACTAGTTCCTTTAGTCATTTTTTAGGGTTTTCTAAGTACACTATAATGTTATCTGTAGATGAATTATTTTTCTTTTTGTTATTTTTATACCTTTAATTTTGTTCTCTTGTCTTATTGTTATATATAGAATTTCTAGGATTATGTGAAAGAAAAAAATAGTGGGGAAAAGAATCTTTGATTTATCCCTGTTCATACCTGGAAAGCGTCTTCATTTTTCACCTGGATATACTCCTCTGGATTTCTGCATCATGCCCCAAGAACCTCTTCATCTTGCAAGATCCCATCAGCCCTGGGAACTCATACTTTGTCAGTGTCCTCCACCCTGGGGTCCCCCCTCACTCTGATTGCAGAGCAGAGACCATTCCTCCCAGAACCTCCATTTAAGGAGGGAGTGTAGGTTAGTTTTCTCTTAATTCCCCAACTGACTGCTCTCTTCTAGATTTCTCCATCATTCCCCTGTGCCATGTTCCTCCCTTCCCTTTTTTTTGGTTCCTTTTGTATATTGTCTTTCTTCATTCAGTTGTAAGCTCCTTGAGGGCAGGGACTATATCAACTTTCTTTGAATACCCAGCACCATAGCACAATGCTTGATACATATTAATCAATAAATTAATTGGTTGACTAACGTTTTTCCATTGCAAATAATTATAGCTCCTGATTTTAGATGATATAGTTTTGATCTTATTAAAGAAGGACTTCCATACCACACTGGCATCACTGGTATGAATCCATTTTGATTATGGTGAGTTATTTTCTGGATATATTGCTTCAATCTTCTTGTAGGAATTTTATTTAAGGTTTTATGTCGTGTCAATATTCACTGATGATATTGGCACATATTCTTTCATTTTTTATCTCTTTCTGTGATTTAGGTGTCAGGATCATATTTGTTTCATAAAAGGAGTTGGATAGAATGACTTTTTCTTGAAAGTAATTTTCACAGGGGATAAGGGAAGGACCTAGAATGTTATCACTAGTATAAGGAATTTCAGATTAGGAAATTTACTACATGTTCTGTTAATTTGTTAATCATATGAACAATTTCTCTAAGTAGATTTTAAACTGTGGGCAAAATTCACATGTAAATCCAACTGGTCAAAGATTTTTCCCTTCAGCAGTTTATTAACGTCTTGTTTGATTTCTTTTCCTGAGCTTGGGTAGTTAAAATCTGTTTCTTGTTTTGTTAGTTTGGATGTTTTTGGGGGGAGGAAACTGCTCTTCAATTTCCTTTGAATTCTCAATTTTGCTGGTATATGATTGACAGTTATTTATAATTCTCTTGGAACTTCTCTGGAGGATTTATGGAAGCATCTGGACAAGAATTGCATAAGATGTGAGGATGGAGATAAATTATGATCTCTAGTGATGGAGGCAGTATTCAGGTTAATAAAATCATGAATCCATTAAAATGGATTCCCATTATACAGTCCCTTATCTCAATAATTCCTATGGAACAGCCTTTGGCAAGGCATGACTAACTGCAAAGACTTTGGGATTTGTAATTCTTCCCAGCTTGAAAACAGAGTAAACTAATGTGAGATCAGGCCTCAGATAGGAGGGTAGGGGTTTTCCATGTAGAGGGCATTACAAGAATTTTGAGAGATAATGAATACAGGATAAGATCAAAATTGAGAGGTGGCAGTTATACCCCCAACCCTATGGCATAAGTGCAGCTGTGGTAGCCAGGGTCTGCTACGTCTGGGGTTCCTTTCTTCAAGACCAAGTGTAGACGTTAGTGAGTGAATGTGTGAGTGTGTGTGTGTTTGTGTGTGTGTGTGTGTGCATTTACTTCATTAGCAGGAAGAGAGAGAAAGAGAGACATAGAAACAGAGAGACAGAGATAAAGAGAGACAAAGACAGAGACAGAGACATGCATGCACACAGAGAAACCAGCTGTGAGAAACTATACTCAAGCCTGACCCTGCCTTACTTCTATCTAATTGTATGGTGTTTTTTTGTCGTTTTTGTTTTTTTACAATCCTGTTCAGTTTACTAGATTTAAAAGTATCTCTTATAAACATCTATGGTTGACCCAATCCTTATATTGCCTGGCGTTCCTTTGTTTACTGCAGGAAGTCATGATGGGAACTAGGAGGGAGCAACCTTTCTTAGCACAGGGCTTAGAGCTGAACACCCAGCCAACAGTTGGAGTTTCGCTCTCTTCTGTGGTACATAAGCATATGTCATTTTGTAATTACATTTCCAAGTGTAGGATTACTATGGGGCCAATTTAAAAAAATCTATTTCATATGCAAGAGCCCAAGAGTAACTGAAGGCACCTAGAGGCAATTAGGTGACACAGTGTATAGAATTAGCGTCAGGAAGACCTGAATTCAAATCCAGCCTTAGACATTTACTATCTGTGTGACCTTGGGCAAGTCACTTAACCTGTCTGCCTCATTTTCCTCGACTGTAAAATGGTGATAATAATAGCACTTACCTCCCAGAGTCACGAAGTTTAAATGAGATTATATTTGAAAAGCATTTATCACAGTACCTGCCACATAGTAGGAACTTAATACAGGCTTATTTCCTTTCTTCGTATACCTCTCTCTCAATTTTGTCCGTAAAACTTCTGATCAGTGAGATTCCTCCTATTTGGTGTTTTCCTGATTCTCTTTCCTTTTTTCCACATGATTCTCAAGCATATTTTGTTTCTGAAATGTCAGATTTCTCTTAGGCAAGTAGTTTTCCATGATAGAACTTAGCAATTATTTTTCACTTATTCTCATATTTTTCAAATCTCATTTGGTACATTTGTTTTTGGGCTTGAGATTTAGGAAGGGCATTAAAATCCCTAGTTTTTACTAGCTGTATGGCCCTGGGTAAATTACTTACCCTCTCCAGTCTCAATTTCTTCACCTGTAAAATAAGGATAATTATAGTACCTCTCTTCTTGGGTTGTTGAAGGTTAAAGTGAGATAATATTTGGAAAGTGCTTTGCAAACTTTAAAGAACTACACAAATATTATAATTATATTTTGATAATATAACCTAAAACATTACTCTGGTAAAAATCTTATGGTTTGTCTCTATTAATTCATTTAATAATTATTTCTCAAGATGCTGTAGTTCTGTGTAAGACCTGTGTAGTAGGTGCTGAGGGACAAAGACGGAGCAGGCACTGAGTTTGGTGGGCGGCCAAGATTTCAGGTGGAAAGGGAGGGAATTCCCAGCTAATTCATTCTGAGCTTCTGCATCAGAAACCTAACTACCTTTTAATCATATTGGCTTTGCTGGCCTCATTGCTCCATAACTCAATTAAAAAGCACTCAACTAAAATATTATGCAGGTAGCTGGTGGTAGGTAGACATAGAATGTTTGTTTCAAGGAATTTAAAATGTTTTGATGGAGCAGTGTTAGGTCCAAGGAGAGAGAGGGAGAGAGAGGAAAAGAGACAGAGACAGAGATGCAGACAGAGATGGAGAGACAGAGAGAGAGAGAGAGAGAGAGAGAGAGAGAGAGAGAGAGAGAGAGAGAGAGAGAGAGCAAGCTTTCATATTTCCCTTGGTCTACATTCCTCTCATCTCCCTTTGGCCTCCATATCCTCCTCTGTCTCAGCTTTGTGTGCTGTATTATTCTTTCATCATAAAACATACCCCTGGGCTTTTAAGAATTGTTCTGCTCTGCCCAGTTTACATTTTCACATCCTTAGGCCAAATTCCATCCTTTCCTTATTCATTGGCTTATAGCTTTAGAGCTGGCAGAGACCTCAGAGGTCATCCAGTCAAGCCCCCTCACTTTTACAGATGAGGAACCAGAGAGTCAAGTGACTTGTCCATGATAACACAGCAGAAGGCAGATTGGAACCCAGACCCTCTGACCTCTGTTTTTTTCTCTTTTCTCCATACTTTCTACTACTCTTAGAGTCACAAAATTCTAGAATTCTAAGTCAAATGCTATTAGTAACATGCCAGAGATGAGTGAGGATTCAATATATGAGTAGGTTATTATTAAAGGAACCAGTCTGGTAAAAAACAAAGCAAAACAAAAACTTTCCTAGAGAAAAATACGCACAAACAATTATGAGAAGTACAAAATGACAAAACTGAAAAATAACGTAATAGGAACATGGCACCCCTGACCTGAAAACCCTGTGACAATTAAGAGACATTTCTCTGATAAAGATGCTGAAGTAAAGAAAGGTTAAGCAGTTTGCCTGTGGGCACACAGCTAATAAATGATGGGTCTAAAATCAAGATCTTCTGACTCTCATAGATGATAATCACATGCTTTATTTTCCATTTAATCCATTCATTCATGATTGGAATGCTATTCACATACACTGTATGCTTCCTCAGAGATTACAAATGTAAATGGTGACTTATGGGCTTGCCCTAATTTAAAGGAAGAAATTCCACCAGGGCCTATTGAAGGTTTTTTTCTGATTGAGGCTCATTAGGCAAGCTGACCACTTTATCCTTTAGGCATGATGCTATTTCCTAAGATGAATAAGCCATCTGCGCTACCCCTTTAATAGTCTATACTCTCGAAGGCTGGTGTTCTGTGTTTCATCCAGATCTAGATTCCTAATAGTATTTGTGTTATAATTGTTTGAAATAGTCTAGAAATTGCATAGACTTTACAGAGTCCACTTTCTGAATTAATCACTTGAACTCATCTTTAAACTAAAAGTTTAATAATTTTATTATTGTAAATTAATTGCTGTCATGAATTTTTCCTTAAAAAAATCAAATTAAAAGCCTCAACCAGAATCTAACATATTATCCATATATCTTTTCTTCCTTTTCTTAAGGCTGAGTAAAACTCTCTCTTACTTATATCTTAGAATTATGTATACAACATAGAATTCTATGTTATAAATAGAATTACTGGATATAATATGGAATTCTACATTATATATAGAATTATAGAATGTAATATAGAATTCTGTATTGTATATAGAATTATAGAATATAATGTAGGATTCTATATTATATATAAAATTATAGTGGAAAGAAGAGATGTGTTGGTAAATGTTTAACAACTGACTTCCTGAAAAGAAAAGAAAAGAGTATATTCAGAACATACTTTTAAGTTTAATCTGCTTAGTAACATTTCCTCCTTCACTTTTTTTTAAAAAGTCTATATAGAATCAATAAAACTAGAAATCAGCCTCTGATGTGTAGTATTTGCCTATCTCTAAATGCTCACACTGAAAATTTTAAAATTGGCTCTCCAGGGCCAGTTTGAATTGCCTTCAGCACACCTCTGATAGGAAGGAACCAAAGAGGACATCTAGTACAAATCTTACTAATAATATCCTCCCACATTCCTGACAAGTGATTATCTGGACTTTACTTAATTCCTCCAGTAAAGGGAAAGAAATCCAGTATCTACTGAGGCATCACATTCCACTTACGGATAGTACTGTTAGGGGTTTTTAAAAAATCCATATAAAGCCTTAATTTACCTTTTTGTAACTTCCACCTATTGCTCCCAGTTCTGCCCTCTGAAGTCAAGCAGAGAAAAACTAATTTTTCTTCTAAGAAACAGTCCTTCAAATATTTGCATACAACAATCATTCTTCCAACCCCTGAAGTGTTCTTTTCTCTAGACTAAACATCCTCAGTTTCCACAATTGATGACAATAGATACCTAATAGCATTTCATGGTTTGCAAAACTCTCTCTTGATTCTCACAATAATTAAATGTAACAAGATGCTCTAAGGACGAAGGAGGCAGATGGTGAGAGTAGTCCTGAGTTGGGGGTCTGGCAATATGGTCAAAGGAATTTGAGAGCAGACAACAGTGAAAAGATGAACTGATTTATCACTTTTTATTTATTTATTTATGAAATTTATAATTTATTTATGAAAAGATGAGAGTGTTGTCAGTGCAGGGGATGATGACTTGGGAAAGGAGTGAGCAGGAGAGGGAATGAAGACCATGGGAAAAATGGAATGATAAATGACTGTTATTGGATACAAAATTTTAGAACTCATGAACCTGAAAATAGAACCCTGTGGTGAGATCAAGGGAATGACCATTCCTGTGTGTAGCTGAAGTGAAAGCAGAATAGGACCTAGAAAGTTAGAATGTTTGAAGGAACGTTTATATACTGAGGTCACCTCATATGAAGATAGGCATGAGGGTGTGTGTGTTTGCCCTTAATTGCTGAAGAGGACCATGCCATCAGAGAAATAATGACATGACTTGCACTTGCCTTTGTTTTGAGTGAGGGAGGGCTGTGCAGGTCACCAGCCTTACTTCTCCTCCAGAGCCATCTGACTCCAGTGACCAGATATTCATCAGGATGACTGGAGATGACCCAGGATGAGGCAATTGGGGTTAAGTGACTTGCCCAAGGTCACACAGCTAGTGAGTTTCAAGTGTCTGAGGTGAGATTTGAACTCAGGTCCTCCTGACTTCTCCACTGGTGCTCTGCACCACCTAGCTGCCCCATGGCATGAGAGTAGGATTTGGGTAAAGATACAGACTATGAACCAGGCACTAAATTCACTGAGAAAGGAGGGAGAATATTCTGGGAGTTGGAAGACAACAGCCATCAGTATATAGATTGGGTGGTAAATTTAAATAGTGTGTCCTGGAAAGGAGGACAGATTTTAGAGTGATGGTGGTAGAGGAGAATCTAGAAGTGGTTATGTGGGGCAAGGATATTCCAACTTCCCTATCATGACCAGTAAGTCAAGGGGTATGAGAAAGTGGGTATCCAGTACTGGAAAGAGTGATAAAGGAAGCAGTTTCATTAGGAGGAAGCCACATCTATTCCATGCCAGAAGATGGAAAGAATAAGAAAGAAAGAAAATTAGATTAATTTGCTAATTATAGAGTAGGCATTCCAGAAAGCACATTGGAAAGGGCAGGCAGATTTGGAGTGAGATATTAGTGGAATATAGTTGAGATGGAGAGGAATGACAGTTGGTGTTGGAAGAAGTTTTGTTCCTCAGAAAACCAGGAATTCATTATCATTGGAATATGGAGAATAAAAGGAGTTGGGAATAGGTTAACCATTAACATCTTTTTTGCAGATAAATGTGTATATTATGTTTAGCATTATTGTTAAGAATTCTGTTTTCATTATTTTCATAATTTTAAATAGATTTGCATGTGATTGTGCTAAGAATCCCCTTTCCCTCCCCCCAGTACATGTACTTCATAGTCCCTATTAAATAGCTCTCTTAAATACAGTGGTGTCCTTTGTTAGTTTCAGATTCCAGTCACTCTCATTATCAGTATTTAGAAGATCCTGAGAGTAGTGGTTCCCAACAAGCTTAATGAGAAACTCACTGTTAAACCTGTATAAATAGGTTTGATAAAGGGAGTGGAGAATGAAATCAATGTCTTTGCAAAAGTAGTCCTTTTTTCCTACTAGAGTTACTAGCATAGCCTCCTTGAAGTGCTGGGCACTATGCCTCTCTTACTGCTGTTTAAGAGCACATGAGCTTTTTTTTTACTTCTTTATCAAACTATGACTCACACTGAGCTTGTAATCCACTAAAACAAGCAGATTTCTTAAAGGCAAACTGTAACTCAATAAAAAATATAAATCTGTTGAAAAATACTCTACTATACTGCCCTTTCCAAGTTCATTTAGTACCCTTAACTGTTCTTTGGGTTTGATCATTGAAATAGCTTCAAATCTAACTAACTATATTATCATTAACCCATATTTCTCTGTCTTCTCTACAAGAATATAATGATAGTATTTACCAAATATTTTGCTAAAAATCTAGGTAAACTGTTATTTGCACTAGTCTAATAACTCTATTTTAAAATATGAAATTAATTAAATCTGGTATGATCTGTCCCTATTGAAGGCTCATGGACTTTTAGGAATATCTTTTACTTACTAGACATTCATAGCCATTTTTAGTTTAAGGATGGTTAGCATCTCCAATCAAACACAGAAGGCCCTGGGTATGAAGCAATTAACCTATCATCCTCACCCGCAAGTAAATGTAACTACCAAGATCTTCTAAGCCCTCATACTTTTATCAAGTACTTTTATGAAATCTCTTTGAGTTATAGAATCACCCAATCAAAGATGTAACATAGACATGAACAATTCCTTGACACCTCTATTGAATCAGTCAAGTCAGTCAGTTAACAAACATTTATTAAGAACTTAAGGGCAGCTAGGTGGTGCAGTGGATAGAGCACCAGTGCAGGAGTCAGGAGGACTTGAGTTCAAATGTCACCTCAGATACTTGACACTCAACAGCTGTGTGACCTTGGGCAAGTCACTTAATCCCAATGGCCTCATCCTGGGTCATCTCCAGTCATCCTGATGAATATCTGGTTACTGGATTCAGATGGCTCTGGAGGAGAAGTGAGGCTGGCATGGTCTTCTTCAGTAATGAAGGATGAAAACACACACCTCTCAATTCCCTCATTTGGAAAACAGGTTTTAGAAATGTAAAGTGTTTGGCAAACTTTAAAGTTATATATAAGTGCCCACTAAAATTATTATCATAACTTTTTGAGTGACTTGGTCTGAGCTTGACCAGATTCTGTGTTTTAATACCACTGCCATCTTGTCTGTCTTTCAGCATCTGGTATGTTTTAGTGTATTTACAGGTAAATCCTTATTTCCTGCTTTTGCAAACCTTTTCTCCTATTACTTTAGATCTTTCTCTTTTTTTTCTTTGGGGGAGGCGAAGGCAAGGAAATTGGGGTTAAGTGCCTTGCCCAAGGTCACTCAGCTAGCATATGTCAAGCGTCTGAGGTTGGATTTGAACTCAGGACCTCCTGACTCCAGGGCAGGTGCTTGATTCACTGTGCCACCAAACTGCTCCCCTTAGCTTTCTTTAGACAGACTTTGCCTTATTTATTCTTTAATCTTTGCTATTTATGTAATTTCTTTCTGCTCATCTTGTTCCTCCTGTCAATATTTTCCTGTAGGCATCTCATTACTTCTAAATACCGATGTTGATTCCCAAATTGGTTTTCATTGATCCTCCTCCTTATTGCTTCCTTTATATCCTTTCTTCCCCTAGTATCACCCATCAATCTTTTCCATCTTGAAGATAGAGTGCTGTTTGCTCTTTAATTATCTGACTTACCTTCATCTTGGTCTCTTTCTGTTCAAAACAAAATTTACTAAGTCTCAATGTCCCTTTTCCATTATTTCTTAGCTTAATGACCAGAAGCCATGCAATAGTCACGTACAAGAATAGAGCAGTAGAAAAGTAGAAAGGGTGTTGAACTTGGAGTCTGGAAAGACCTGCCTCTCACGCTTATTGGTTGTGTGTGCATAGCCAAATCATTTCAGTTTTTCTGAGCCTTAGTTTCCTCTTCTATAAAATGGGAATGACATGTAGCATTGACCTCAAAGGACTGATAGGAGGATCAAATGAGATAATATGCACAAAGCACTTTGCAAACCTTAAAATGCAATATGGCATACAGTTCCTAGTACATCATAGGTGCTTAATAAATGTTCATTAACTCACTGACTGAATAGTATCATTTAGTATCTTATCACTCCTATTTCTAGCTACTACACTATCTTATCACAGCACAGTGTAGTGGAAGGAGAACCCCCAAATTAGGATACCAAGTTTCTTAGTCTGGGCACTGCTATTCGTTAATTTCGTGATTTTAGCCAAGCCAATTCCCCCCCTCCTCCCACCACCACAGAATTTAGCTTCCTTGTCTATAAAGTGGTAGGATTAGATTACATTATCATTAAGGTCTCTTCTTCACATTCTAAGATTCTAGATTTCATCTTTTCAGTTTGCCTTTGATTTTCTCATATAAAGGAATTCTCTAGCACTGCTCTGTATTGTATCTCTTAACTCTGTCTTTTAAGTAAAAATATCCAGCTATTTTGCCTTCTGTATGATTGACTTTTTTCGCATGTCCATAATTTTAGATTTTTGGTAACAATCTCTCCCACATGTGGCATAATGTACTGAAAGGTGTATACCTCATCGAATATCTCATCCCTCACCCTTCTCCCCAACATTTATTCAGGTGGTGTATAATTCTATTTATTTTCTTGAGAGTATTTTATACTGCCCCTAATCTTATAAGATATCTCAAAAATTTTTATGGAGAAAGAATCTGTGTCTTTCTCCTCAAGATTAAAGGGAAACATTTGAAATGCAATCACGTCAGTTACTGAAAACCATTGGTATAATGGAAAGCCCACTAGGAATCTTGAGAACTCTGTTGGAATCTCAGTTCTTATTAGCTACGTGACTGTGGGTAAATCATTTAATTTCTCTAAGTCTCATTTTCTTCATCTGTAAAATGGTGATAATAACACTTGTATGCAGGACTATGGTGAAGAAAACATTTTATAACCTGCTAGGTCCTATAAAAATATAAGTCATTATGGTGGAGTGACTCAAACACAGTACAGTTTGTGACCCAACAGGAGAAAGACACTAGTTTTGTCCTTTAGGTTAGTTTTTTGTCTTGTTCAGATACATTTGCCAAATTCAAAGGATTTGGAGGGACCTGAGGGCCTCAAAAACATGGCACTTGAGACACATAGTTCTGGAGAACCCCTTTGGTAGTGCCCCTCAAATGAATATTAGGGAACAGGAACCCCATAAAGATATTAAATGGGAGCTCCAACTTTCTAACCCTACATTAGAAGAGGAATAAAATAAAGAGGTGACTTCTCTCGACAGGAAGAAATGTTAAAAAAAATTAGACAATCTTAGCCTAGGAGTATTATGTCTAACTTTTGGTTCTTAGTTGTGTATGGTGGCTTATAGTATTAGATATTAATAAAGACCCCTCAGTCCACCTATCCCTTAGTCAGAGAGAGGCTTTCTAGCCTGTGCACCCTAGCAAACAGAAGTCATAGTAGCTAGCAGGTATACTGAAGAGATGAAGCCAGGAAACTAGCAGACAGAAGAGTTCCCAAGATGCTTGGAGGCCTGAGACCATGAAACAAGTGGATCACTGTCAAGCAGTGATACTCTCAGGGGAAACTTCTGGCAGATATTGCATGGCCCTCAAGACCAGAGGAGGAAAGGCCTAGTAGTTGTGTTTTTATAATAGAGAGACTCATCATGTGGAAAAGGAAGTAGGGATGCCCATCCTCCTTGCCTTCCCATCACCCCTTGTCCAATGACTTCATTTCCTCAGATCCTATCCCAGAGGAAAGAAGTGCTGATAGGGTTCCCTTTTTCTTGCATGGCCTTCATCCCTGTTCCTCCTCAGACCTCATCAGAGCAGCTGGGTCAGACAAGTGAACTGTAAGTCACCAACTTCAGGCCTTCCAGTGAGATGGAAGACCACCAGATCTTACCATTTGCTACATCCTGAAGTATTCTGGTCCTTTGTCATTTGCACTGCTGCCATGCTCTTTAGCTCTCTGGGCACTATCATTTGACCTGCTGCTTACCTTAAGGACACCTGGACTTTTTCATTCGTTCTGTTCCTGAAACTGTAGGACAAAACTCATCTTGTAGCTCCTCTGATGGGAGCATGAGATCCTTGAGAAGAGGTACTGTTTCATTTTTTTCTATCTGGTTTTCCAGAGATTACAACAATGCTTAGCATACAGTAAGCAGGTAATCAATACTTTTAAATAAATTCATTCATTTATTCATCAAGAGACGTTAGTAGTTCCACCATGTAGGAGCCATGAATTTACCCTTTATACATATGCTCTGGTCATGTTTGCCCTTCAACAAGTGTTTCTTGGGTGTATCTACTTTTCTCACTGATTGTGTGCTTATGCGCCCCAGGTTTTAGCAGTAGTTTTTTTGTGGTGTTTTTTTTCTATTTTCTTTCCAGTTCATTAAACATCTTTGTTGTAAACTAATTGCATTCATTAGCATAATACTAAAGGAAAACATTCAAGTGGAGTCTAGTGATCTATATTTTTAAATGGATAGTCCCTTGAACCTAAGCAGCAATTGATCTTAGTGCTACTGAAACGACCCTTACATGAGGCTCTTGTTGTTCAGCATGCAAAGACCCTCAGTGGCTCCTTTCCTGACTCCCTTGTAGTGTATCTTTCCTCTTGCCTATTCATCCTCCTCCCCTACACCTGACCTCACTTTATCTCTGTCAGGTAAGAGGATTCCACTGTGGTAGACACTTACTCCTCCCAGGTAATATATTTTCATTTCAAGACTGTCCTGGAGATATTATCTTAAATCACAAGGGTGAATCTACTATTCAGATTTAGTCTCTTCTATGTCCTTAATATTGGTTTGGAAAAGGTGGATGAATTCATCTTTGATCTAATTAAAACCTTGCTTCAGAGTTCATTTCAAACTCTCTCACAACTATTTTGTTGGAAATAGCTCAAGTTACTTCCTATGTTGCCCTTTTCGCCCTTGATCTCTTAATTTCTTTTGGTTTGTAGTTGAGAGTATAAATCTTTTTGTCTAGTAGACTTTCCTTTAGTTACAGTGTTCTTGAAACACTTATTTTTGCATAGACCTCAGCTAATCCTATCTCTTTTCATATTTCTTTTCTTTACCTGCGTCATTTCTTATAACAGTCTAATTTTCAAGTGCTTTTCTTCCACTTATTTTTTAATGCCCTATTGGCAATATCCTATCTAGACCATCTAGATCTATGAATCTGCTTTCCTCTAAAGGACCCTAGGCAAGATTTTGACTTGAGTAATTAAAGTAAATATGAACTTCTTTGGAACCCAGTTCTGGCAAGATGTTCTATTTCCACATGGTATCAATACATTTATGTTAAATGAATAAATTATGACTTTGTGGTTGAAGCACTTACGTGATAGGCATCCAAAACTTAAATGCTTTGCTGGCTCTATGTTAATGCTAGCAGGGAGGAAATAATCTATCTACAACAGCCTCAGGCAAAGGACTCTGGGAAGATTTTTTACTGTGGCCTTACTACTGTAATCCTATCTCACATTTATATTTCCTCATCTAATACCTTAAACTGGACTGATTTATAACATGGCAATGTTGCTTTAGCTGTACAATGACGTTTTCTCTCCCAGCCTTCACAGCATTTCTTTGAAAGGTTTGTGCTATTTGTATCCTGTTTTAGGAGCATAGATTTTGAACTGAAGGGACCTAGATGGTCATCTGACTAATTACATCATTGTTTATTTACCCCATTCCTAAGGTTTCCCTCATGTTCTTCAGTATCTGGTATCTTTTTCTTTTTTTTCAGAATTGGCTAGATTAGCAAGCTAAGGTACTGGATACTGAAGTCCTTTCTTCAACTGAACTGCCAAACATTCAAATTCTATTGCAAAGAGTACAGCTCTGATGAGCTGGCCACGTTGTTTAAATGCCAAATTTATATTTATCTAAAAGACTATTTTATGAAGAACTCACACAAGCCAAATGCTCACACAGAGGTAAGAAGAAGTGATACAAAGACGTTCTCAAGATCTCTCTAAAGAACTTTGGGATCAGTTGTGAGACATGGGAGACACTGGAGCGGATCACCTAGCACGGTACGCCCACATCGAAGAAGGCACTCTGTTTTATGAGCAAAGTAGAATTGCAGGAGTATAAAGGGAACATGAAATGTTCAAATTTAAAGACACCTCCATTCCAAATGTTCATATGGACTATTTGTGCCCAACCTGTGATAGAGCCCTCTAAGTTTGTTTTAGTTTAATGAGCCACAGTTAGATACCCCGTACCTTGATCCTAACATAGTGATGCCATTTTGGTCCTCTTTGAGCACAAAGGACAACAACCAACCAATCCTTAATTAGGTAACCCCATTGAGCAATAACTGATGTGCCCATTGAATGGCATTCTGATATTGAACTGCTATTATTCTATATTGAATTGATATTAATTTATTCAGTAACTATTTATTACTCCCAGGATTTATATGTGTGGGAGGCTGTCTAAATATATAGATACAGTGAACAGAAGGAATCAAGAGATACAGTCTGAGGTCTGGCTTTCAAACAGAGAGTAGGAAGATAACTGTACCTACACTTTCAGAAGCACAGAAGGGGAGGGAGGATGACCATACAAGGTCTTTCATCAAGGGGACAATGAGGAATCCATCAGGGCACATGTAGGAGTGTAGTTTGAAATTAGGCTTCACAAGTTGTTAGATCCCATGTTGGGGAGGGTCTTAAATGTCAGATCTAGAAGTCTATAGGGAAGCACCTTTTCCTTCCTCCTTCCCCTGCTCCTCTATCATCTGGGAAGGGAGAAAATTGAGGAAGATGCTCTTTCTTCTTTCCCTTCATCATAAACAAATAAACTCATTGAAAATCATGTTTAATTAAAATTAAATGACCATTATATGCATAATACTGGCAATACTTGACAACACTGAAAAAAGTGTGTATTGGTAATTTATTTTAATTCTCTTTTTAAGATTATAGTTATTGCCTATATCTTAGAAATAAATGATACATAACAAGTTCATAGTTTCTTATACAAGCCTCTTTTTTTTAATTCTTTGTGCTTGTGATCATTAAATTCACAATAAAAAGAAATTTAATCTAAAAATGTTTAGTATATTTATAGGGTAAAATGCAAACCCTATCACCCTGACAAACACTGTAGTAAAATGGAAAGAATGCTGATTGGAAGTTAGGAGATTTGGGTTCTTCACACTTATGTTAACTGAGTGATCTTGGGCAAGTCACAGAATCTCAATTAATTGAGGGTAGGCACTGGTTTTGCCTTTCTTTTTATCACTAGCACTTAGCACAGTGCCTGGGACATACTAGAAACTTTATAAATGCTTATTGATATTATCTGACACAGTCTTAATGTATAAAATCAAAACTTAGATTACATGTTTTCTAATGTCCTTTTCAGGAATTCTACCTTTTCTGTGATTCTGATTTTCATCATGCATATGACTCATGGATCTGTTGATGTTTCATTCAAGGAATAACTATATCCTCTTCCCCTCAAACTATAAATCAAAACATTCTCATAACTTGTGCTTTATTGTTTTGAGGAGTTAGAGGGTCCCTAGTTCTGGATTTGCACTCAAGAAACACTTAGGAATTGCCTACTCTGCTTTAAAGAATTATACTAAGTCATGGGGATAGATACAGAAACAAAAGACTAAACTGTCACTCAAGGAATTTACATTCTACTGGATTTGTAGCCCAACCTCATTATTTTACCACTTTATAAGGAATATTTTTTGTTATTGTTGTTTAGTCCTTTTTCAGTTGTGTCCAACTCTTTCGAACCCTGTTTGGGATTTCTTGGCAGATACTGGAGTGGTTTGCCATTTCCTTCTCCAGTTCATTTTATAGATAAGGAAACAGAATTAAATGACTTGCCCAGGGTCACACAACTAGTAAGTATTTGTGGCCAGATCTGAACTTCAGAGGATCAGTCTTCCTGATTTCAGGCCCAGCGTTCTATCCCACTGTGCTACCTAGCTGCCTAATTAATTAATTAATACTTATTGAGTGTCGTAAGAATTATGAAGTAAAAGTCTAATAACATTTGAGTGTTAGCTTATGAGTGCTACTTTTGCTCCTCCAGGACTTTCACCAAAATTGCCCTGATAGAAAGATAAAGGTGAGTTAATTTCTCAGAAAGGTCTACCAGGGCTTCACTCCTTGCAGTTTATGTTCCTGAGATTGACTCTCAAGAGACATTAAGCACTTGCTTATGTAGTGTTTGGCTAAGAGTGGCAACAGTGATAATAAAGGATCTTCTTTGTTTGCTGAGGGGGGAGGGAGAGAAAGAGGAAAGGGAGAGGGAGAGAAGGAAAGAGAAGTGGAGAGGGAGAGGAGGTAAAGTTTGAAAGGAAAGAGATGGGAAGATGGGGAAGGAGAGAGAAGGAGGGAGGGAGGGAAAGAGGAGAAGGCAGAAAAAGGAAGAAGGAAAGATGGGAGATGAAGAGAGGAGGGACAGAAGAAAGGGGAAGGGTAAAGGGAGGGAGAGAAAGTAGGAGGGATAAGAGAGAGAGAAAAAGGGAAGAGAGGGAAAGAAAGATGGAGTAGAGGAAGGGAGGGAGGAAGAAAAAAGGAAGGGAGAGAGAAAGAAAAAAAGAGAGAGTCAAAAAGACTCTTCATTGGAAGCACAGAACAATCTGTTTGTGGCAGGCAACATATCTGAGACTTCTCCTCCTAGCCTAATCTAGGCAATCCTAGAAATTATTTCACATCTAGAATTTTTGCTGCCAGTGGGTGACTAATGCCTGGGCAATAATCCCTGCCTACTTCTTAGAATTTAAGATTGTCCTGCTGACCTGACTTTCCCCAGATCCACCAACAGAGAGATTTCTGTGACTAATGTAGCTATATGTTCTGCACAGATGGAAATAGCAGTTTATTTCACATAGGCTAGTAGATGAGAATGGCAAAAGCTAAGTTTGGACAGGTTTGTATTTTAGGTTTATTGAAGTGAACCTCTGAAACTTTTTCTAAACTTAAGACTTCATGAATATTTGTTCATGAAATTTATTTTCATGAAGCATCCTCCTTCCCTCCCCCCTTCCCACCCCCCCCCCCCACCATTCTATGCTTTAAATGCATTCTTTTCTGAAGGGAATTTAATTTATTTTATTCTTCTAAATAAGGAGGAAAATTTGCAATGCAAGCAATAAAGACTGTTCTCAGAAAATGAAAAATTCTGTCCCAGTTTCTAAGACAACCTGGGGAATAAAACAAAATAATGCAAAGCATTGGGAAAGTAGTAACCAGAAAGAAATTGCATCTTTAAATAAAATAAATTTGAAACTGATAAGCTTTGGAGTGTGGCGGTCATTATCCAGTGAGGTCATATGTGAATTAATACCCCAAGCAATCCATTCTCTCCTGCTTGATGGGGAAAGGTGCACAGATGTTCAGACAGAGATGTTATAGAGACTGAGGGTCAAATCCCTTTTTTTCTAAACCAAGTTCATTGTCAGATTCAATAAAGGTAACACCCGAGTTTATTTCATAGCCAACATCTTCTCTCATTAACTACCACATTTTTCTTTGGAGCTCTACTTGATAATGACAAAGGCAAGGCTGCTTAGATGGCATTTGCAGCAATGTTAATGAATCTCTGAGAATCATTCCTGAGGTATTTGATGGAACATCAGTTGCTAATGTTATGTTGCTGGCAGGATTTTCTATTTAACCTCAGTAATAATTAAATGGAAAACCAAGCAGGAGGTTATCTAGTTTATTTTTGAAAACTACCAAGTCATCATGGAGCGGCAAAGAAAATTAACCATGGTCCAGTGCACATGAAGAATGGTTTTCTTTTTCATTATAGTCAGGCTTGATATACGTTAATCATGGAAGAATTCTGGGCTGAACCCATAAAAAGGCGAAGTATATAATTGCCTAAATGGTGTGAGTTTAGGGATTCAGAATCTCATGTCATGAATACCTGAAATTCCACCACTAACAGTTTTACCTTTGTATTACGTGATTCACTGTCTCTGTCCAAAATACATTTGTTTAGTTGTTTAGTTGTTTTTCAGTCATGTCTCACAATTCATGACCCTGTTTGGGGTTTTCTTGACAAGAATACTGAACTGGTTTATCATTTCCTTCTCCATATGAAGAAACTGAGGGAAATGGAGTTTATTGACTTGCCTAAGGTCGCATAACTAATAAGAGTCTGGATCTGAACTCAGAAAGATGAATCTTCCTGGCTCTATCCACTGAGCCATCTAACTGCCTCACTAAAGTACATATCAACTCATAAAAGTTAGAACTGGAAGAGATCATAAGGGTCACCTACTTCAATTCTCTTAGTTTTCAGATGAGGAAAGAGAAGCCCAGGGACATGAAATGATTTGAGTAAAGTCAAAAAACTAAGGAAAGTTAACTTAATAGCTTGAGTGATTGTATTTGTTAACTTCTTTCACCTTGAGAGACCAGGGCGAAAGAGGACTAGTTCCTGGTCAGGGAAAGGTAGGGGTAGGGGATGGTTGAAAAATACAACAAGAAGTGTTAGGGAATTTCACCAATGTTGAGTATCTCCCGCTTACAACAGCTTGGGCCAGGTTAGATATACTTGGCACATTCTGAAATAAGAAGTAGAGCTGTCTAGGTGATGCTGAGATGATCAGAAAGCTGGAGAGGAATGCTGGCTGGTTTGAGCAGAAATTACTACAGTGTTTTTCTCCTCAATCCTTGAGGGAATTTTCCTTAACCTGAGGACTGTTGGAAGGGGCTGGTGTGATTAATACATCTGTCCTCCCAGCCAAGGGGATTGTGGGCAGTTGAAATAGCACTAGCCATAAAATTCTCAGTGATGGAATTTAGAGAGGGGGTACAGGGTCAGATCATGCATGATAAATGTCAGGGTGGATATTCTGTTGCTGCAAATATCCAAGACCATTACAGACCTAGGCAATAGTTCTTCAATTTTCTCTTCTTTCTTTTCCCCTTCCCTCTCTCCCAAGAGATGGTATGCTTAATGAAACTTTTCTTTGTTTCTTAATATATATATGTTTACCTTTCTGTTTTTATTGTGTTTTATAAGCCAGAAATTATGTAAATATGGTTAATAATTTCATCACTAGGCTACGTGTCATTCTTTGTTCAACTATGATAGTAAGGAGCCATAAAAGAATGTCCAGAAGGTAAGAGAAAGAGATTTAGTGCTGTGATATTTTTGCCATAGTGGTTCTCTCACTAGGGGATCAGAGTTGAATGAAAAAGAATTATGTATTCATTCTTTTTTTTTACAGTTTCCCACAGCATGAGAAAGACCTCTGTAGGCAATGAGAGAATCAGCAGTCTGACTGAGGGTTGTAAATAGGTGGGCTGGTATTAGAGATAGAACTTTTGCCATTTAAAAATTTAAATGCATTTTAAACATTCATCTTTAAAAAAATTTTGAGTTCCATATTCTCTCCCTTCCTCTCCCATCTATTGAGAAGGCAGGCAATATGATATCAATTATACATGTAAGTTATACATTTCTATATTAGCCATGTTGCAAAAATAAAATAGAATAAAAAGGCAGAAACATAAAGAAAGTAAAAAGAAGGTATTCTTCAATCTGCACTCAAAGTTCGTCAGTTCTCTGGAAGTGGGCAGGATTTTTCATCATGGGTCCTTTGGAATTATCTTGGATCATTGTATTGATCAGGTTACTTAAAGTTATCATCTAAATTTCTTTTTCTCCCTTTTTTCTTCCCTCACCCTTCCCCTCCCTAGAGATGGCTACCATTAGACATAAATGTGAGTGTATGAATGTATGTATACATACATATACATATATATAAAATCATTCTATACCTACTTCTATTTATCTGTTCTTTCTCTGGGTGCAGTTAGTGTCTTCCTTCATGTGTCCTTTGTAGTTAATTTGGGTATTTATACCAGTCAAAATGACTTAGTCATTCAAAATTGTTCTTAAAACAATATTGCTGTTACTGTACACAATTTTTCCTTGGTTCTGCTCATCTAGTTCTGCATTATTTCATATCCATCTTTTTCTGAGATCATTTGGCTCATCATTTCTTAGAGCACAGTAATATTCTATCACCATCATATCCTACAACTTGTTCAGTCATTTTGCCAATTGATGGGCATCTCTGTAGTTTCCAGGTCTTTGCCACTACAAAGAGAGCTACTATAAATATTTTAGGATATAGAGGTTATTTTCCCTTTCCCCTAATTATCTTTGAAATAGACCTAGTAGTGGTATTGCTGGATCAAAGGCGTAGGCAGTTTAATAACTCTTTGGGTATAATACTAGATTGCTCTCCAAAATGGTTGGATTAGTTCACAATTTCACCAACAATCAGTGTGCCACTGTTTCTACATCCCCTCCAACATTTGTTGTATTTGAGCCAAAACTGATAGGTGCAAAATGATATCTCAAGGTTGTTCTAATTTTCATTTCTCCAATCAATAATAATTTAGAGCATTTTTTCAAATGACTATAAATTGTTTTGATTTCTTCATTGGAAAACTGCCTGTTTATATCCCTGACCATTTATCAAATAAGCAATGACTCATATTCTTATAGATTTTAGAACTTTCTTTTTATATTTGAGATGAGACCATTATCTGAGAAACTGTCTATAAATTCCCCCCCCCTCCAGTTTTCTGCTTTCTTTCTGATCTTGGCTGCATTTGTTTTATTTGAACAAAATATTTTTAATTTAATGTAATCAAAATCATGCATTTTACACCTCATTCTGCTCTCTATCTCTTATTTATTCATAAATTGTTTGCCTTTCCATAAGGTCAATAAAGAATATGTTCCACATTCTTCCAATTTTCTTATAATATCTCTCTTTATATCTAGGTTATGTATCCATTTTGACCTTATTTTAGTTAATGGTGTAAGATATTGGTCTATGCGCAATATCACCCATCATACTTTCCAGTTTGTCCAACAATTTTTACCAAACTACACATGCAAGATAGTGAATTATTATCCCCAAATCTTAAGTCTTTACACTTGTCAAAAATAAGATTACTATATTTATTTGCTGCACTGAATCATGTGTCTACTCTGTTCCATTGATCTTTATATTTCTTAGCCACACCAGATAATTTTGATAATTGCTGCCTTATAATACAGTTTAAGATCTGATACAATAAGAAATACTACAACAAAGTAAAAAATTGATGAATGGTGAACAAAATTGATAATTTAAAAAATTGAATTAATAAATAAAATTAGGATCTGGTTTTATACAAAAACAATAAAATAGATAAACCATTGACTAATTTAATTTTTGAGAAGAAAGAAAAAACAAAATTACTAAAATCAAAAATTAAAAGCATGTATGCACCACCAGTAAAGATGAAATTAAAGCAATTATCTGGAGTTATTTTGCCCAATTATATGACAGTACATATATGACAGTTGTTAAGTCTTTTCATAATTTTCTTGTATTGCTCTCATTACGTATTTCATTTTTCCCTCCACCACTCCTACTTATTTGATGTTTAAAATCATTTTTAACTGTTCCTGGAATTCCTATTGGGCTTATGTTTTATTCACAAATTTTTTCTTTGAGTCTTTGCTTGAAGCTATTTTGACATTGGTGTCTTCTTCGATTTTGTGTCTTGATTTTTCTTGTCACCACAGTAGCTCTTTATGGTCTTATTCTTTTTTGTTGTTGTTTGCTCATTTTTCCCAGTCTATTTCTTGACTTTGGACTTTTCATTACAGTTAGGCTCTATTCTCTGGTTAAGGGAGGAGGGGACTGTTCCTACCTTCAGACTTTTTTTCACTGCTGTTTTCAGAGCTGGTTCTGATGATCTGGAAGTTTTTGGTGTTTCCAAGATAATGTGACCTGGGAAAAGGTATAGTTACTACTTTCTTGATCTGAGCTCTAGTCTTACCCAGAAAGAGACCCTGCTCCTTTGGAACAGAAAGCAATACTGTGCCTGAGGGTCCTTGGTCCATTGGAATTGAAAGCACTTCTTTACATCCTGAAATTGTGACCCTGAAGTTTGTATGGTTGCCAAAGAATGCCTAGTCCTGTGTCCAGGGCTAGCAAAAGGTCACCTGTAATATCTTTCTGACCAAAGCTTGAGAGCTCCCGAAGCCACCACTGCTGTTGCCTCCTCCAAGACCCACAGCCAGTGTTGCAGCCCTGTGTACTTTGGGGTAGCCCCTACCTCTTCTACTATTCTCTTACTTTGTCTCATGACAGGAAAATTTCTCACCTCAGCCTTTTGTTGGATCCGGAGCTCCAGATTCCTTTTGCGGTGTTACTTTAAAGTTGTTTGAAGGGAATGAGGGAGGGCTCAGCTGTTTAACTCAGTTCCTGGAAGTCAGCTATTTTTCTTCCTATTATTTCCCAAGGTTCAATTTGAAAGGAAAACCATTCTTTCAGAGGGAAAGAATGGAATAAATAGTTGTCCACAGTGGTGGAAGCAATGCCCTAAAGCACCTATGAGGCAAGAAAGATTGATAGCCAGGACAACCCTGCTCACCAGCATAGCACCATACAACTACTGAACAAGTCAAACTGAAAAAGGAGACCCAAGACTTATTGCTACTTAGCTATATTAGCTATTATGTAAAACGTGTAAATATACCTGGACCATTCATATGAGATAAAGTTTTGCTTTGCCACAAAATTTCTTGCCATTAATAATGAGTAAAATGCAAAAATGGAAATTGACACGTGTCCATCAGTCACAATCATGCCTAAGGTACATTGAATGTGCTTTGTGGAGGATTTCTCTGAATGTTTGTTTAGAGATATCTATAACAGAAATTCTTAGAGAATGATCTGAGAACACTTGTTCTTGAGACCTGAAAAGGAGGGTTTTAATGAGCAAAACTATTTTCATAATAAAACTAATATGCTTTAATTTTGAATATGGTAAATTTTGCATAGCTGTAATCCACAGAAGTGAAAGCTTTTGGGGTGTGGGTTTTCAATCATTTTAAAGAATATAAAGAGATCCTGAGACCAAAATGTTTGAGAACCACTTAAACAAAAGATACCAAATTAAATAATTTAATCCATTATTCACAAAGATTTAGTTTTGAATCATGGAAGGTAGTTTCAAATATAGTTTACTTGGTGTTTTGTCTCATTCTGTCTTCCTCCACTTATCTGGCTCAACTGGGAACTTTTGTTTTTAGACTAGATGTGATTTCATCAGTATAGGCAATTGCTGGTGAAGTAGTCCTTCTACTAAGGCAGACTAGCAAATGTTGTGCAAATTAACATCTTAGAAAATTATTTGGCAGCCCTGAGCAGTTGTGTCTTTCCCAGGGTCACATAGCTAGCATGAGTCAGAAACAGGACTCGAACCCAGATTTTCCTGACTCCAAGACCAGTTTTATTTTTTAATTATTTATTTTATTCTGAATGTAAGAAATAAAATAAGTGTTTCTATAACATAGTAGAAAAGAAAAAAATGATTGTACATGAAAATGCAAATCTATTAGGTACAACTTGAATCCCTTTTAAATATATAATAAAGTTATCACATAACTTTCTTTTCATCTCCCAACTTTTTCTTCTCCTCTTTCCCTTCCCCCAATAGTTTGCTATCCACTGTGCCAGGGGCCTCTCTGTCCAAGTAAGAACTTACAAATCAACTTTAACCTCTGTACTCATTCCAGAGTGAGTGTAACCTCATTATTTTTCTTTCTCAGAATAACTTAGGAAAACAAGCTCCTCAAAAGTCATAAACCTCTGAAATGGGAAAAGAATGGCAAAATCTCTAGAGTGTTGTAATAGTCTGAGCAAGCTGATCCCTTGGCATTTTAGGTCTGAAATTGGAATGAAATGATCCATTTAATAGTTTATAAAGGGAGGTGTACTTAGCCACATCAGAGAGGATACTCAAAAGACGGAAAGAATGGACATCCAGGAAAAAGGATGAATTTAGCCGAGCTCAGCTTCCTAGTGCTCTTCATGCTTATAGTAAGCAAAGGGCTACAGTGAGTCTGCTTTTGTCATTTCCCAAGTAGTTTATCTTGCTGGAATTAATGTCTCTGCCCACTTTGCCATCACTGGGGCTAGCTTTGTTGTCTGCTTCTGAGGACTGAACTCTGTTGCCCTCTGATGGTGATAGAGTTGTGCCCACCTATGTCTGGCCAGGTGCTACAGACAGATCAGAGAGTGTCACTTCCTCTGGTTGGTACACCATAGTTGTTGAAGACAGGAATTGCTAATTGAGAAGGTTCAGGCAATTTCAAGATATTCTGGCTTATCATGCCAGGGCTTAGATGCCTCTTTCTTTTGGTGGCCATCCTCTCCAATGCAGGAAATTCTTTGCACTGCCAGTCATCCCCCATTGAGGGACAAAGGGGCTCCTGATATCTCAAAATCATAAGATTACCGCCAAGGATAAGGTGAATACCACAAAGGATAGGAATGTCCAGCTCAAGACTGACCATTTATGCTCAGAGAAAGACAAAACAAAAAGACAAAAACCCAGACTTTTCTAGGTTAGTACATATCCTTTTTCTGATAAGTGCAAGAAATCACTATTTCTGTGAGGTTGGTGGAGGTCTTGGGACCTGAGCTCAGTGGGGGCCCTTCTCTGGAAATGAAGGTGGGGTTAAGAAAGAGGAGGAAAGAGGAGATGGAGGGATAAGGAAGGAAAGGGAAGAAAATGTAGAGAAGGGGAAAGAGGGAGAGAAGGGAGGGAAGAAGGAAGAAGAGAAGGAAAAGGAGGGAGATAGAGAGATAAAAGCAACATGAGGAGATAGAAGAGGAAAGAATGCAGAAAGGGGGGAGGGAGAGAAAAGGGGAAGTATAGAAAGAAAAGCAGAGGGAGAGAGAGGGAAGAAGGAGAGAGAATGACAATTCATTGTTCAGGAGTAAGAGTGAAACTTTTAAAGAGTCTTTTTTAAACTTTTAAAACTGATGTATCACCCTTGCCCCTAACAAATCAACTGGAGTAAACTTTCATATTTGTTCATATCCCAAGTTCCAGAAACATCTCTGGGATCCTGGGGAAATCAAACATTATCCTTTCAAGTGCCTCCTTGGCACCAAAGAATAACAACCAAGTCCATGTTACACAATTCCCAATGACCTTTCAAATACCATATAACAAAACCTCCAAGTTTCCTTTCAGTACACTAGGATTGACTTTCATGCCAGGATTTTTGCCTGTATGATGCCAAAACTCTAAAGAATTGTCCTGCATTAATAGTTCTTTGCATTACAATTAGAGACAAAGGCTCTTATTATGGGAGCACAAATAGAAAATAAGTTCCGTGAGATAAAAGACTGATTTTTTTGTTTGGTTTTTGGTTTTTTGACCTGCAGCACTTAGCAAAATGTCAGACAATAGAAACTTAATAATTTTCTAGTGACTATGATGATGAAGTAATTACAATATGGGATAGAGGAGATTTATCAATTGGGAATGGAGACTGGACTGTTGTTGTTGAGTTGTTTCTCAATCGTGTCCAACTCTTTGTGATCCTAGTTGGGGTTTTCTTAGCAAAGATACTGAAGGGGTTTGTCCTTCTCTACCTTACTTCTCTAGTCCATTTTACAGATGAGGAAACTGAGGCAAATAGTGTTCAGTGACTTGCCTAGGGTGATACAGTATCTGAGGCCAGATTTGAACTCAGGAAGATGAATCTTTCTGATGCCAGGCCTGGTGCTGTATTCTCTGAGCCAACTAGCTGCCCTAGGTCTCTAAAACTCCTTCCATTACCAAGATTCCTTGATTCTGTGAATTTTTGCTTTGTATTGAATTACCTGTAGAGTCAAAGGATCTGAGTTCAAATTCCATCTCTGCCACTTACTTTATGTACGAACTTAAGCAAATAACTTTACCTGCCTAGGCCTCACTTTCATCAGCTATAAGACCTGTGTTGAACTAGATGGCTTCTTAGATCCCTTCCAGTCCTAGGTTTATGATCCTATAACTTTGACTTCAAGTTGAGTCAAAGCATCATCTCATGAAATCTATGTGTTAAACAGAAGCATAAAGAATTTACTATTGTAGGTAACCCCCTGCAGAACTGTGCCTCAAATTCTACTATAAAGTACTTGCTACATTATTATAATAACTTACATATCATATCACTATTACAAGAGTATTACAATAATACATTACAGTCATTACATTATTATATACAAAGTGTTATTACATTATAACCCAACCTCCCACCTTGATCCTGCAAACCCTCATTCATTCCAGCACTGGATTCCTTCAGTTCTTGTAGACCGGCCCTAGCTGTTATGGTTGTTATCTTTGGTGATCAAAGAGGGACCAAAATGACATTGCTATATTGGGGTTGAGGAATAGTGTGTTCGAATATAGCCCATCAGAATAACACGTGCTTGGAGAGCTCTGCCACAGGTCAGGCACAAACCATAGGAACATTTGGAGTGGAGATGACTTTAAATTTGCGCATCTCATATGTCTTTTGAAATGTGAGTTTTGCAGTTCTGTTTTGCTCATAAAGTACATCACCTTCTTTGACACAGACATACCATGCTGTGAGGTCCTATGTCAGTATTTCCCATGTCTCATAGTCAATTCCAAAGTTCTTCAAAGAGATAAGACCAATCCTATACTCCTTGTATGGCAGCTTGGTGGGACACAATGGATAAAGGTCTGGGCATGAAGTCAGGAAGACAGTTCAAATTTGACCTCTTACGCTGTCTGTGTGACCCTGAGCAAGTGACTGAACCCTGCCTGCCTCTTTGCCAAGAAAACTCCAAATGGGGTCACAAAGAGTCAGATACAACTGCAACAACTGAGCAAATATTCCATGTCAAGTTCTTTCCCCAGCCTAGCCCTGTCTGTGCCTCTTCCCAATAATCCCTGTCCTTGGGCTATCCTGCTCCTTACTTCCTTCTCCCAAGCCCATTCATTTAGCTGTTTGGGGGACTGTCAATATCCCTGGCTTACTAGCAGTCTTGGCCCATGTTAGCTTGGCTCTGGAGCATTCTGCTCTGACTCTGCTGTGCTCAGATCGACATTTTCTACAGGTCAGTCCTCCTCTTTCCTCCCTACCTTCAATTCCTGTGTTTAAAGCTACTCCAAGTGCTCTGGCCAGGTACTTGTTCCCATTTCCGGGAATGGATTTCCCTTTCATGGACTTGTTCTTCCAGCACCAACTGACTCCCTGTAAGGTTTTTGCTGCTGTTGTTTTGCCCAGTCATGTTTTCATCATTACTCATGCTAGATAAGGCATAATTGTATTAATGTATACTATTCTGAAGTATTAAACAATTGAAACAAATGATATGTATTTTGTTTCTAACAACAACAGAGTTTTAAGGAACATTAGGGGTCAGGGCACCTAACTTACACTACCTCCATAACAAGTAGCCATAACAAGGGGTGGCTCACTACCTCTGCAGGCAACCCCTCTGCACTATTGGATATTGTTACCTGCTAGGTGAGATGCAGGCCTGACATGGCAGATAGAGAACTAGTTTTAGAGTCAAGAAGACCTGAGTTTAAATTCTTCCACATTTTGGCCATGTGACCCTTGCCAAATGTCTTAACTTCTCAATGCTCAGACAACTTTCTAAGATTATAAATAGCAAAGCAGATCTTTAATAGAGAGAGTTCTTCATTCAGAGCAACGAATATTCATGAAATCACAGTCTAGATTAAAACAAGTCCTATGAAATGTTTCCTTATATCAAGCTGAAGGCTGTCTTTCTGCAACTTCTATCTGTGGCTCCTACTTCTGATCCTTGGGGCCATACAGAGAAGTTTAATCCCTCTTTCACATGTTGGTCCTTGAAGTTCACTGTCCTTTCCTTCTTCCCCACCCCACCCCCATCTGATTTCTCCAGATTAAATATCCCTTATCTTCCTCCAACTCCTTATCATCTCAACTGCTTTCCTTCCAGTTTGCCAACTTATTTACTGAAATGTCACTCCAAAACTGATTACGCTACTCCTGATATGATTTAACCAGAGCAGAGTACAGCAGGACCATCACCTTCCTTATTCTGGACTCCATATTTCTCCTAATGCAACTTAGAATCACATTCCCTCCTTTGGCTTACAGGTCACACCATTGACTCATCTAACTGAAATCCATTTGCAGATGCTGATAGCTTAACATGAAGGAGTTTGTGAAAACGGCTCTGAATTCCCCTAGCACTTGTAACACCCTAAGAATTTCTCATCAACTGTAGCTTTTGTCTTGTGGAGTCTTGGCTTACCTTTGCTGAGCATTGACTAGCGGGTACTTGTAACAGCATTCACATGCAAAGAGATTTAGATCTTTAGTCCATTTTCCAACAGTTCCTGGGAAAGCACAGAATCCAAAACATTTATTGCAAGGGTGTTCCGTGATGAATTTTAAGGGCTTGATTTTGAAACGTTACCCTAAAACTCACTGTCTTGTCAGGAGGACTGCTAGTCCATTGCCAGCTATGACTGCCTTTATTGGTTAGGAAGTTACTGCTGAACTAACAACCAGTCCCTTAATTAGACCTTGTTTCCCTCACTTCTAATTCCTTTGGAAGCGAAATCCGGACATGAAACTTCATTTACTCTTAAAAAAAAGAAACCAATGTCTCTCCCATTGTGTTAGTTTATTAGGTAGATAGGTAGGAAGTAGCAGCTCAAGATTATAGTTCATTTGGTTCACAATAATAATTCACTTATAGTGATTTTCTTACAATATCTTTATGAACTAGGTAGCATGAATATCATTACCCCATTTTACAAATGAGGATCTGAGAGAAGTGGTGATTTGCTTATTATCCAACAGGTAGTAAACCTAATTTCAGACCCATTTAATTTCATTCCAAGTTCAGCGCTCTCACCTCCCTTTTTTCCCCCATTATTCTATTCTGTCTTTCTATAGAAGGTCACCAATATCCCCACCACTGAGAAGACACATTTGGCACCAAATCTTGTATAAAACTGAATTCTGTTTCCTTTTGCTGACATGGCAAAGAAACAGCACAGGGAATTGGGGTGGGGGAAAGTTTTGTCTTAATTTCAGTCTTTTAAAGAAACCACTGAATGAGTCTGTCTGGATCCACAATTTGATCAGGATTGTAGAGTGGTCATGAGGGAGACAAATGTTCCTGCTTTTCCTAGGAGTGCTTGTGAATGGCTTTCCATTGGGTCTCAGACTGTCCCTCATTATTTTTACCTTATATTTAGCCCCTTGGTGCTTTCCCCAAACTAATCAGATAGCACTTGCTGGTCATGGGTCAGCTTGATTAGCTTGTATTTTTTGGAATTTCGCCACATAGCTAGGATAATAGTTATGATGAAACTGAAGCAAATTTTAATCCCATAATTACCAAACCATTGATGAGTACATAGAACAAATTGTTCTAGCCCTTTTCTGCAAGATTTGGTAATATTATTTCATCATTAATCATCATCATTTCATCATTTATATTAGTGATTTTAATTTCATCATTCTCAATAGCAGTATGTTAATATAGCTTTTCACCTTTCCTGAATGAGACCAATCACTTGCTGTGAATTTGCCTGTGCCTGTGGCCTCAGGAGACCTTAACCTATATCAGAAATGCTTATTTTGATCTGCTAGACCTGGAGGTCTTTCTGGAAGTCTCTTGTAGGAATGGAAAAATGAGGCAAAGTGAGATCCCCAGGAATGTGTGGCCCTAGGTAAAACTGTAAGGTAAATGGTTAAACCTTGCTAATTCTCTATATCCTTTTCATGCACTCACCTTTTTCTTCCTTTTTTCTTTTTAAGACCTTGCTCCTATCTTGAAGTCCAGTGGCCTCATGCTTCTCCTTAGCTACCTGAGCTTTACTTTACTGACTGTAGCATCCCACCTAGACTTATCATCTCTCATGTCATACACTGGGGATCTTCCATTATTGATTTGTATTTGTTTATTTTCTTCTTTCCCATCAAAAATTACCCATTGTAATAGGTCACAATATTCTGTGACCTTTAAACTTTTTTGATCATGAACTTCTATCAATTAAAACAAATTAAGCATGCATTTCGCACATATATTTTATATTATATAATATTTAACAACACTATATATAATATTATACATAAATATATTTTATAAATTATTTGCATGGACTATAGCACTGATATAATTTGTACATTACAAACACACTCAAATGGATCTGAGAGCTTATTGATTCTTGAGTTCCCTCCAGTGATGTAAATGACAATCCACTCATCATTTAAAAAACATAAAAATAAAAGTGAAAACGAATAAAATATTTTTTAAATGTACTAACTTATTTCCTTTGTTAATGGCAGCATAGCATAATTGATAGAGAAACTAAGAACCAGGAAGCCCTGGGTTCAATTTCTACCTATGACCTATACTGACTATGTTACCCTGGGCAAGTCATTTAACGATTTCACTATACTAGACCACAGTCTAGTTGGTTACAAGTTTTAGAGAAGGTAGAGGCCTGTGTTAGTAGTGGGAGTTTACTAATCTTGGAGTTCCCTACATCAATAAAATCACAGATCCACTTCCTATCTCTATCCCATTAATAGTACAAGCAAATCTATGTATTATTATTGATATACAGATATCAATAAATCCCTGAAGGACCAGCAGGAGAAGGCTTGGTGGCCTTTCCCTTTCTCTGCCCTAGGCTGCACAGTCTAGTTCTTCTTACTGCTTCCTTTTCGCTATCATTGTTCCATACTGTTCACTGGACCCTCCTGACTCCTACATTTGGCCATCTGACTTAATGTTGTAACTAAATACTTATAGACCTCATTATGCACTGTCCCACTGAACCATAAGGACACCAGACTTTCTCATCTGCTCTGAAACTGATCCCTCCTATGTCTTTTCCATCCCTGTTTAGAACATGAGCTCCACAAGAGCAGGACCATTTTACTTTTCTATTAATTTATTTAATCCCCAGTACATAGCCCAGTGCTTGGCACATAGTAAGTGCTTAAGGAATGATTTCCCATTCCATTCCATCACGAGTAATATTTTTAGTGAGAGTGGTGTGATTGAACTTAGCTTAATTACTTCTGAAAATTTTGACTTAACTCTTTGTGATAGGAATTTAAAGGTCTAGTTCTAAGTTCAGTTTATTTCAATATTTGTTTTGAAATAGCTGTCATAACTGGAAAAACTACCTCACAAGAATTCATAGGTTGAAACGACGGAAGCATATTATTAATTGTATTTAATAAACCATAATATTCATTTTTTAGTCTCATTCCCCAGTTATGGAAATATTTTTGTTGAAATTCAGCTAGTAAATTTCCATCATTCCTTACATCAGTTCTTACAAATTAATAGGAAAATGTTGTATCATTATATTTTTTTGACAAATTGGTTCCAAACCCACTGAAACTCTTTACACGAAAGATCTTTAAGAAGAGGGTAATAATTCTGTTTTTGATTTTTTTTAAGTGTGTATACTTAAAAAATATTTTAAAATGAACTTTTTTACAGGGGATACATTGTTTTGGGCAAGTAGTTTTTAAGCACCTTTCTTATCATGATGGTTTAATATAATCATTAGTTAATATATCAAGATACAATAATTATTTAGGAAGAAATTCAGTGTTACTGATAATACATATAAACCTATATTTCAATAAATCTTGATAATTTTGAATTTTTTGACTGATTTTTCATCATTTCTGATTAGATTTACATTAATGTTAATCTTATAATGTGGCTAATGACAAGCTTGCACTAGGAGGAGGAGAATTATAAGTTTTATCATTTTCTTGTTATTTGCTTGCACTCACATTATTAATTTTATCTTCAGCCCATTATTTCCTTGCAGGATTTTTTTTTAAAGTCAGTTGTCCATTTTCTAAAAATTAGCTTTATTGAAAACTAGATAATATATTCTGTGAATCCACTTGACATGTCAATTACAATGCTCCATAATATGCTGAAATTGAACAAATGAGCAAGAGTCCCACTGCCAACCCTTCTGGGCTGTGGAATTATTCTCATATACTATTTGTGATGTGATTTTCTTATGTAAGGATCAAAAGCACCAGTGTCAGAGTACATATTAAATATTAGTGTACTTTAACATTTTTCCTTCCTTCCTTTGTTCCTCCCTCCCTCCCTTCTCTTCCTTCCTTCCTGTCTTTCTTCCTTTCTCCCTCCCCTCCTTCCCTCCCCCACTATGTCCCCATAAAAAAAATTAATTATGATTACAGCTTGATTTAGGAGCCCTTATCATTTGTCTGGAAAACAACTGCTACCTCCCTTCCATTTTCACCCTTTAGAAACGCTGTATCTTCCTTTCTCCTTATTTGTATTTTCTTCTCCTTGTCATCCTAGTATGGTGCTCACAGAATTTGGCTCACAGAATTCTGGGAAATGTCTTTTCCTACCATCACAATGAGCATTACTTTACTATATCTCTTTCATGTAGGGTTGGCCCTGTTTTCAGGAAGCTTCCACTATACTGTTAGTAGTTCTTTCCTTTCCAAAGCTTTGGGACTCAGTTTGTATAAATAACATTGAATTGATATCAGTCTTTCCCAAAAACTTTAGCTCACATTTATTAAGCAAATACTTCAGAGAAAACCTGTGAAGTAGGTAGCTTAAGTATTAGAGTTGAGAAAATTGAGGTTTAGAGAGATTAAAATGACCTGCCCAAGGTCACAAGCTAGTTTAGTCCCAGAAGATGAACTTGAACACTAATCTTCTGACTCCAAGTCCAGTCTTCTTTCCCCTGGTGTCAGTGGCTGACTGCCGTCACCATTAATTCGTGCAGGAGGAGTTTCACTCAGGGAACTTCCTTTGTCATTTTCTCCAGTGGTAGGAGAAGGCAGATGTGAGGATTGTGTCCTGTCATTGTTTACTTGCCTCCAAGAAATAAAATGGAGCAACGATTTGTCAAGGAGGCACTACAAAAACTTTGTGAGGAAAAGAAAAACCTGTCAAAGGGAGATAGTCCAATATTAAAGCTATTCTTTCACATTTGAGACTTTAGAACAACACCTCAATACCAAGCACCCCAAAATGTCCTTCCCCTTCCCTCATACCCCCAGCCCTGCTCCTTATTGCTTCCCAGAGGAGCCATTTACAAGGAATCACTTGTTTATTTCTCCCCTGCCTGAAATAAACATTAAACATGGAAAAGTTATAGGTTATAATGGTAAGTCAGGGGTTTAAATGAGCAGAGAAATCTTGCTGCGGCAAAGCTTTTAAATGGCTTTTGGAGCCCTAATAAGGTCCCTAGGTAAGCATTGAAAATGAACTGGCTCACCAAAGCACTGACCTGGGAGTGTGTCTCTGTTGCTTAAATTAGTATTATGACTGCGAGCTGCATTTCATTAATGAGCACTAAATGGAAGTGTTTATCTCAGGTAGGGAGGGCTGAGGCTTCTCCTGTCCCCAGCTCCACACTAAGCATCCTAATTGATAGGAAGCTTCTTTGCAGGTGACTGGAAAGCCCTGAAGCCTTTGTCACATTGACAGGAGCTGCTTAGAGATGTTATGGACCCTGTCAAAACAAGCTCCTTCCCTGATGAGTCTGTCCCAGCTGTTTGCATTCTCTGTCTGCCTTTGGTAGCCAGAGGAGCTCTAGAAAAGGAAATCCCTTTCACAGAGGTAGCCTGGCTCAACTACAATGTGGTATGAGACTCTGGGAGTCTCCTCTATCCCTAAATGTCTTCCTCCTAGTGTGTGAAATTCTCTCTTTTCCTTTTTCATACTTTCACAAAGGCTTCTACTTAGGGATTTCAACTCTCCCTCATTCAAAAACAAAGTCAGGTGCAAGTCATGTCATCGTTTCTCTGATGGCATAGTCTTCTTTGGCAACAAAGGACAAACACACACACACACACTTAGGGATTTATTTGTTTTGATTCTTCTCCTCTTTTATTCAATCAATTAGTTGATAAGCATTTATTAGTGCTTATTAAACACACTTACTATGTTCCAGGCACTGTGCTAAGTACAGGGGATACAAAGAAAGGCAAAAATAGAATCCATTATCATATTCATATGGAAGAGAAAACTTGCAAACACCTATGTACATCCAAGATAAATATGTGTGTATTTGTGTATATGTATGTATATTAGTATATGCATGTGTGTGTTTGTAATCTTCAGAAAGTTCTCTTGAAGAAGGTGAAATTTGAAATTAGTCTGGAAGCCAAGAGGCAGGGGTGAGGACAGAGAGAGAGAGAGAGAGAGAGAGAGAAAGAGAGAGATAGGGATGGAGAAAGGGAGAGAGAGGGAGAGGGAGAAAGAGAGGAAAAGGGAGGGAGAGAGAATATCCTAAGTATGCTGGACAGTCTATGAAAATGTATGGAGATATGGTCAGAGCTGCTTTATGGAGGTCACTTTGTCTTCTGAGTCATGGAAATTGAATTTTAGAATATAAGTGCCCTTAAAAGGGTGAAACTAGATCGTTAGGTTGTTTTTTCCTCCTGTACTCACAGTTACCCTCTCCCAATCTGGTCTAGCTTGAGGAACTCCCCATTTAGAAATTCTCTCCACCAAAGCAGTTCAGTAACTCTTCTTTAACTTTTAACTTCAGGTGTCCAGAGTCCTGAGGGGTTGATATTGTCACTGTGTCAGAGGCAGGATTTCACCCGAGATATTTCTTTTTCTTTTCTTGAAGGCTAATGGATAATTTTTTCCCTTTTTTTACACTTTTCTTACTCTTTTTGTTTCTAATCTTAGCAGTACTTTTACTTAGAACTTCTCATTCTAAGGGCAGGTACAGCTAGGTTTATATTCCTTTGTTTTGATCCTTTGATACTATATAAATTATTCCATTGAGTATATAGAAGAGTCTAACACCCATGATATGTTTTCTTTTTTATTAATATTTTATTTTTTACCTAATTACATGTAAAAATTATTTTTAACATTTGTTGTTTTTTTTCAAAGTTTTGAGTTCCAAATTATATCCCTTCCTCCATCCACATTCCTCTCCCTGAAATGGTAAGCAATCTGATATAGGTTATACATAAGAAATCATAGAAAACATTTTGATGTTAGTCATTTTGTGGAAGAAAACTCAAGAAGAAAGAAACAAGGAAGGAAGGAAAGAAAGAAAGAGAAAAGAAGGAAGGAAAGAAGGAAGGAAGTGAAAGTAGTACGTTCAATTTGTATTCAAGCCTCATCAATTCTTTCTTTGGGGGTGGATAGCACTTTTCATCATGAGTCCTTTGGAATTTTTTTGGATCATTGTAATGCTGAGAATAGCCGTCATTCACTGTTGATGATCATATAATATTGCTGTAACTATATACAATGTTCCCATGGTTCTACTCACTTCACTTTGTATCAGTTCTTTCCAAGTTTTTCTGAGATCATCAGGCTCATCATTTCTCATAGCACAATAATATTCTATTACAATAATATACCACAGCTTGTTCAGCCATTCCCCAATTGATGGGTATCCCCCAATTTCCAATTCTCAGCTACCACAAAAAGAGCTGCTATAAATATTTTTGTACAAATAAGTTCCCCCGCTTTTAAAATCTCTTTGGGATACAGACCTTGTAATAGTATTGCTGGATCAAATGATATGTAAAGTTTTATACCCCTTTGGGCATTACTCCAAATCATTCTCCTAGATGTTTCTTACATTGAAATTAGCCCTCCATGAGATCAGTTGACAGTGGAAGAATGGACATTTTGATTTATAGTGAGACAGGGGTTGTAGTAGTGATTCCCCTGGAGGATATTTTGGACCTTGGAGTAGTTGGGGGGGGACAGTTAGTGTGTATTTTGGGGTAATGAGTTCATCCTTCATTGCCGAAGAAGACCATGCCATCAGAGAAATAATGATATGACTTGCACTTGACTTTGTTTTGAGTGAGGGAGGGCTGTGCAGGTCACCAGCCTCACTTCTCCTCCAGTACCATCTGAATCCAGTGACCAGATATTCATCAGGATCACTGGAGATGACCCAGGATGAGGCAATTGGGGTTAAGGTACTTGCCCAAGGTCACACAGCTAGTGAGTGTTAAGTGTCTGAGGTGAGATTTGAACTCAGGTCCTCCTGATTCCTGCACTGGTGCTCTATCTACTGCGCCACCTAGCTGCCCCAGTTTGGGGTAATATTAGTACACTGAATACTCAAGGAATAGTTTCTTCTCCTTTCTCAGACAAATCATATCATATGTAGAATCCATGAATACTGGAGATTGGAGTGACCTGACACATCTTGTCCATTTCCCTCACTTTCCAAATGAGGAAAATGAGACCCAAAGAAAGGTGATTTTCCAAAGGTCATCCAGTCCCTCAGTAGCAGAGCTGGGACAAAGGCCTAGGTCTGTTGACACATGCGTACACAAGATAAAAGTAATTTGAAAGAGGAAAGCATTGTCAGGTAAGGAGAGTAGTAAAGATCTGCAGAAGATATGAGCTCAGTCTTCAAGGAAGTCAGAGAATCTAAGAGGCAGAGTTGAAAGAGCAGAGTATTTAAGGTATGTGCACAGCCTGTTCAAAAGCTTAGAGGTGGGAGATGCTTTGTCATATGTGAGGAACTGCAAGAAGGTCAGTGTAATTGGATTGTGTAATGTGTGGAGGGGATAAGGGTCTAAAGAGGCTAGAAAGGTAGGGATGGGGGATATTTGGTGTGGGGGAAAGATAATGTTATGTTGAGTTTGAAATGTCTATGGACATCCATTTTAAGATGTCCAAAAGACAGTTTGAGGTGTATGACTCTTTTTAGTAGAGAAATTAGGACTAGATAAATTGACTTGGGAATCATCAACCTTGAGATGATAATTAGACCAATAAGAACAAATGAGATTTTCAAGTGAAACAATATAAAGCATAGTATATAATGTTGTTTGTTTGTCCTTCGTTTTCTAAGAGGATCAATGACATCATAGTGTGATGATCTGTGGGTGAACTGGATTTAAATGAAGCAGAGTTGCACAAAATCATCAGCCTCACTTTCTCTTCTAGAAGCAGTGACATCCTGTAGCAGGACAAAAGCAAGACAATTGGCAGTGACCAGGATGCAGTGAATGACTTTGGCATCTTCCATGTCTGACCAAGCTCTCAGCAATACACAACACCTGCTTCTTCAGTGACCTTCCTGGCCTTTGGAATAAATTGTTCTCATCCACACATTCCACTTGGGGAAATGTTCACATGCTTGGTATCGACAGCCCTTTAACTCACCAATGGCTCTGAGGTACATCAGTTCCCCTCAAAGTGGTTTACTGAGGTGTGGTCCCTGAGCATGCTGCAGCTTGTTGGATCCACAGGTAAGAGATGAGTGGCAGGAGGACATCAAACGTGAATGAGAAGCCCTGAAAAGGACCTGGCAAGCCCTCCACTAGAGGTGATAATCTATTCTGGACATCCTATACACCTTATACAACCTTACAGCCCATAACAGAGACAGGGTGGAGGACACCCACAGTTAAAAGAGGTGACATGGATGAAGAAATAAAGGAGACTGAAAGTGGTGGGAAAGATTTGAAAAGGAAAAAGAAATCAAGAGTGTCAGAAAAACTTATAATGCAAAGAATATCTAGAAAAAGTGGTCAATAGTATGAGATATTACAGAGAAATAAAAAAAATGAAGATTGAAAAACTAATTTTCTGTAGTTATTTTGAATGGAATTTCTTTTTCTGTTTGTTATTGTGAAAAGACTGATGATTTGTATGGGTTTATTGTATTTCATCATATCTTGAGAAAGCTAATTTTTAGTTGATTTCATATAGTCTACTATACAGCATTCTCCATGTAAACCATACTACCTTCACAAAGCAATAATTTTGTTTCCTCTTTGACTATATTCATTCTCTCAATTTCTCCTCTTCCTCCTCCTCCTCTTCCTTCTTCTCCTCTTTCTTCAACTCTTTGGGCTTCTACTGACACAATTATATGACACTGATTGTTTTTATTATTAATAGAGTCTGTTATGTCTTTTAGCCAGAATTTTTGAAACAAGAACATGGCACTATTTTGAAAGAGAATCTGCCAAAATTAATAATACAATACCTCTGTAAAAATCAATATGTTGTCAAGTTAGATTACTCAGTTCCTTCACATGGAAAATTGATACCTTTGGTGGGTTGTGTGGTCTTTTCTATATCTGAATTAATTCTAGGCTCTAGCAAGTGTTCCACCCAGAACTTCCATTTTAAGGAAAGTGCCTTAAGCCAGTCATATCTTCTTTCCTTTCCTTACTATTCTAACTCTTTGAGTTTTTCCCACCATGCCCTTGAAAGGGTCCCTTCTCTTCTATGCTGCTCCCTTTTCAACTCCTTTTTATGTGTTATCTTCACCCAATAAAATGTAAGCCCCTCAAGGTTAGGTATTGTCTTGCTTTCTAATTTTATTTGTATCTCTAGCACTTAGCATAGTGCCTTGCAGATAGGAAGAATCTAACAAGTGCTTGTTCACTTGATTGACTTGAATGTTTTCATACAAATAGTTGCCATGTATCTTGCATGACCAAAGTGATGTAATGACCATTTTTTGAAATAACAATAGAATTTATTCATAAAAAGCATTTTTAAAAATTAAATTATTTTGTTTTCAGTGTTCTTCAATCACTTCCATATATCTTAAATTTTTTCCTCTCCTTCCCTGTAATTCCCCCCTCCCTCCCCACTCCATCCCTAAGACCGCATACTATTTTATATAGGTTCTACACTTACATTCCTATTAAATACATGTTGCATAGAAGAATTAAAATGAATGGGAGAAACCATAAAGCAAAACAAAAGAAAATTATCTGTTTCTATCTGTGATCTAATTCTGTAGTTCTTTCTCTGGATGTGGAAGGTGTTTTGCCTCAAGAGTCCACTGGAAATTTTTTAAGTCCTTGCATTGTAATGAAGTACTAAGTCTACCAGAAAAATTCCTTGCACACTGTGGTTGTTACTATGTACAAAGTTCTCCTGGTTCTGCTCTTTTCACTCAGCCTCAGTTCATATTAGTCTTTCCAGGCCTCTCTGAAGTTTTCTTGTTCTTCATTTCTCATAGCACAATAGTATTCCATTACATTCATATACCACAATATGTTCAGCCATTCTGCAATTGATTGGCATCCCCTAGATTTCCAGTTTTTGGCCACCACAAAGAGGGCTGCTAGAAATATTTTTGTACATGTGGGACCCTTTCCCATTTCTATGATTTCTTTGGGATAGAGTCTTAGAAGCGATATTGCTGGGTCAAAGGGTATGCACATTTTTGTAGTCCTTTGTTCATAGTTCCAAACTGCCCTTCAGAATGGTTGGATCAGTTCACAGTACCATCAACAATGAATTAGTTCTCTAACTCTCCCACATCTTCTCCACCATTTATCACCTTCCTGTTTTGTCATTTTAGCCAATCTGATAGGTGTGTTGTGGTACCTCATAGCTGTTTTGATTTGCATCTTTCTAATCAATAGTGATTTAGAGCATTTTTCATATGATTATAGATACCTTTAATTTCTTCCTCTGAAATCTCCCTGTTCATATCCTTTGAACATTTATCAATTGAGGAATGACTTGTATTCTTGTACATTCAACTCAGTTCTCTACATATTCTAGAGATGAGGCCTCTATTACAGAAACTAGTTGCAAAAATTCTTTCCCAGTTTTCTGCTTCTGTTCTAATCTTGGTTGCATTGGGTTTGTTTGTGCAAAAACCTTCCAACTTAATATAATCAAAATTATCCATTTTGCACTTCATAATGTTCTCTCTCTCTTGTTTGGTCATAAATTTCTCTATTCTCCATAAATCTAAAAAATACACTATTCCTTTCTCCCCTAATTTGTTTATAGTATCAATCTTTATGCCTAGATCATGTATTCATTTGGACTTTATTCTTGTGAATGGTGTCAAACTTTGGTCTATGCCCAGTTTCTGTCACACTCATCCAGTTTTCCTAGCAATTTTTGTCAGACAATGAATTCTTATCCCAGAAGCTGGGGTCCTTGGATTTATTAAACAGTAGATTGCTATATTCATTGGCTACTGTACCTAACCTATTCCACTAGTCTAGCCCCTTATTTCTTAGCCAGCACCAAGTGGTTTTGATGATTGCTGCTTTATAATACAATTTGAGATCTGATAGGGATAGACTACCTTCCCTAGCATTTCTTTTCATTACTTCCCTTGATATTCTGGACCTTTTGTTCTTCAGGATGAATTTTGATATTATTTTTTCTACTTCCAGAAAATAATTATCTGGTAGTTTGATTGGTATGGAACTGAAAAAGTAAATTAATTTAGGTAGAATTGTCATTTTTATTATATTGGCTTGGCCTACCCATGAACAACTTATGTTTTTCCACTTACTTAGATCTGACTTTATTTGTGTGAAAAGTGTTTTGTAATTGTGTTCATATAGTCCCTGGGTTTATTTTGTCAGGTAGACTCCCAGATATTTATTTTATAGTGTCTACCATAGGTTCAAATGGAATTTCTCTTTCTATCTCTTGCTGTTGGGCTTTGTTAGTAATATATAGAAATGCAGATGATTTATCTGGGTTTATTTTGTAAACTGTAACTTTGCCAAAGTTGTTTATTATTTCAAGTAGTTTTTTTACTTGATTTTCTGGGTTTACTTGATTCTCTAAGTCCATCATCATATCATCTGCAAAGAGTGATAACTTAGTTTCTTTTTTGCCTATTCTAATTCCTTCAATTTCTTTTTCTTCTGTATTTGCTACAGCTAACATTTCTAACACCATATTGAATAACAGGGCATCCCTGTTTCACCCCTGATCTTACTGGAAATGCATCTAGCTTGTCCCCATTGCACATAATGCTTGCTGATGGTTTTAGGTAGATACTGCTTATCATTTTATGTAAAGTTCCGTTTATTCCTATGCTTTCCAGTGTTTTCAGTAGAAATGGGTGTTATATTTTGTCAAAAGTTTTTCTGCATTTATTGAGATAATCACGTGGTTTTTGTTAGTTTTGATGTTGATATGATCAATAATGCTCATAGATTTCCTAATATTGAACCAGCCCTGCATTTCTGGTATAAATCTTACCTGATCATTATTCTCATGATAAGCTGCTATATTCTTTTTGCTAACATCTGAAATAAAATTTTTGCATCTGTATTCATTAGAGAAATTGGTCTATAATTTTCTTTCTCTGTTTTGGCTCTTCTTGGTTTAGGTATCAGAACCATATTTGTATCATAAAAAGAATTTAGTAGGATTCTTTCTTCAGCAATTTTCCCAAATAGTCTATGTAGTATTGGAATAACTGTACTTTAAATGTTTAATACAACTCACTTGTAAATCCATCTGGCCCCGGAGATTTTTTCCTAGGGCGTTCATTGATGGCTTGTCCAATTTCTTTTTTCTCTGAGATGGAGTTATTTGAGTATTCAACTTCCTCTTCTGTTAATCTGGGCAATTTATATTTTTTAAAATAATCATTCCTCTCATTTAGATTGTCGAATTTATGGGCATTCAGTTGGGCAAAGTAATTTCTAATTATTGTTTTAATTTCCTCCTCATTGGAGGTTAGTTCACCCCTTTCATTCATGATATTGATATTTTGGTTTTCTTCTTTCTTTTTTTAAATCAAATTGACCAAAAGTTTATCAATTTTATTGTTTTTTTTTTCCAGAAAACCAACTCTTAGTTTTATTTATTAGTTCAATAGTTTTCTTAATTTCAATTTTATTCATCTCTCCTTTGGTTTTCAGTATTTCTAATTTGTTATTTACTTGGGGATTTTCAATTTGTTCTTTTTCTAACTTTTTCAGCTGCATGCCCAATTTATTGATCTCCTCTTTCTCTATTTTATTCATGTAGGCATTTAAAGATATAAAACTTCCCCTAAGAACTGCTTTTGTAGTATCCCATGAGATTTGGTAGGTTGTCTCATTATTGTCATTCTCTTGAATGAAGTTGTTGATTGTTTCTACAATTTGTTGTTTAACCCACTCATTCTTTAGGATTAGATGGTTTAGTTTGCAATTAATTTTTGGTTTATATTTCCATGTTCTTTGATTACATATAATTTTTATTACATTATGATCTGAGAAGGATACATTGACTATCTTTGCCTTTCTGCACTGGATTGTCAGGTTTTTACGACCTAGTACATGGTCAGTTTTTGTATATGTGCCATATACTACTGATAAAAAGGTATATTCCTTTCTATCCCCATTCAGTTTTCTCCAGAGATCTATCATATCTACCTTATCCAGAGTTTTATTTACCTCCTTAACTTCTTTTTTGTTTATTTTGAGGTTAGATTTGTCACGTTCAGAGAGGGGGAGGTTGAGGTCCTCCCCTAGTATAGTTCTGCGGTCTACTTCTTCCTGTAACTCCCTTAACTTCTCCTCTAAGAATTTGGATGTTATCCTACTTGGAGCATATATCTTTAGTAATTAAATTGCTTCATTGTCTATGGTGCTTTTTAGCAGGATATAGTTTCCTTCCTTATCTCTTTTGATTAGGTCTATTTCTGCTATTGCTTTGTCTGAGATTAGGATTGCTACCCTTGCTTTTTTTTTTTTTGCATCAGGTGAAGCACAATATATTCTGCTCCAACGGTTTACCTTTACCCTGTGTGTATGCCTCCATTTCAAATGTGTTTATTGTAAACAACATATTGTTGGATTATGGTTTTTAATCCGTTCTGCTATCTGTCTCTGTTTTATGGGAGAGTTCATCCCATTCATATTTACAGTTATGATAACTATCTGTGTCTTTCCTTCCATCTCCTTTCCCCGCATTTATGCTTTTAGTTCTCCCTTCCCCTCTACAATAGAGTTTTAATTTTTGTCTACTACATCCCTCAGTCTTCCCTCCCTGCTTTCAGGTCCCCTCCCTTTTAATCCCCTTTTCCCTTATTACTTCTTCCCTCCCTTTTAACCTTTCCCCCTTTTCTTTCCCCTTTCCCCTCCTACTACCTGCACAGCTAGTTGTATTTCTATACTTGACTGAGTTTGTTCTTCCCTCCTTGAACCCAATCAAATGAGAGTAAGTCTCAAAAAATGCTCATCTCCCTCCCCTCTTTCCCTCTACTCTAATATATTTTTGTGCCTCTTTTTGTCATGTAATTTACTTTTTTTCTGACTCCTCCTTTTCACATCTCCCATTACAATCCCCTCTCATTCTTAAATCACACTTTTATCATGACATCATTTACCTTATACTGCTCCCTCTATCTGTGTATATCCCTTTTATATATCATAATAAATATACAGTTCTCAAGATTAACAAGAATCATCTTCTCTTAGAGGGATGTAAAACACTTTGCCCATATTGAACAGTTATTTTTCCCCCCTGTTTACCTAGTTATGCCTCTCTTGAGACCTGCATTTGGAGATCAAATTTTCTATTGAGCTCTGGCCTTTTCATCAGGAAGGTCTGGAAATCCCTTATTTCATTGAATGTCCATCTCCTCACCTGAAATATTATGCTCAACTTTGCTGGGTAATTGATCCTTGGTTGTAGTCCCAGCTCCTTTGCCTTACAGAAGACTGTATTCCAATTCCTTTGATCTTTTAATGTAGAAGCTGCAAGGTCCTGTGTGATCCTGCCTCTAGCTCCTCAATATTTGAATTGTTTCTTTCTGGCTGCCTGTAGTATTTTCTCCTTCACTTGATAGTTCTGGAATTTGGCAATGATATTCCTTGATGTTTTTAGTTTGGGATCCACTTTCAGGAGGCAAATGGTGGATTCTTTCAATGACTATTTTGCCCTCTGGATCTAGGACTTCTGGGCAATTTTTCTTGATGATTTCATTCAAGATATTGTCCAGGTTCTTTTTTTCATCATGGATTCCTGGTAGACTAGTCATCCTTAGATTTTCTCTCCTGGATCTATTTTCCAAGTCAGTTGTTTGTACAATTAGATATTTTACATTTTCTTCTATCTTTTCATTGCTTAGATTCTGTTTGAGTGATTCTTGATGTCTCTTAGAGTTATTACCTTCTACGTGCCCAATTCTAATTTTTATCAAATTGTTTTCTTCAGTTAACTTTTGCATCTCCTTTTCCATCTATCCAATTGTTCCTTTTAAGGAGCTATTTTCTCCAGTTAGGTTTTGTACGTCCTTTTCCATTTGTCCAATCTGCCTTTTAAATTCTTCTGTGATTTCTTTTTTCATATTTTTAAAATCATTGATCAATTTTTCTTTAATTTCTCTAATTTGGCTTTTAAAATCCCTCCTGAGCTCTTCCAAGAATGCTCTTTGTGCTTCAGACCAGTTCATATTCCCTTCTGAAGTTTCAGATGAGAGTACAGTCTCAATGCTGACCTCTTTGGTATTCATGTTTTGGTCCTTGTCCCCATGGAAAGATTCTATCATCTTTTCTTTTCTACTTTGCTTCTTACTCGTGATGATTACCCTTTTCCTGACTTTTAAAGTAGATCTCTGTGTCTGGGGTACAGGAGGCTCCGTCCTACACTTCTTGTGCTTAAAACTTGAGGTTTTGTGTGTTGTACCCTCTGGTTCTTTTATCTGGAAGCTAAAATTCTGTAGCTTACCTGGTGCTGAGCTGGCTGGTGTTGGAAAGTAGAGATCAGGTGAAGTCTTTTTGTGTTTCCTCAGAGTTACCCTAGAGCTAGCTGCGTTAAATGTGGGGGAGGGGTGGTCTGGTCACAGGAGGTCTCCTCTGCTGAGCTACAGCATAGGCAAGCTCATCAGTTGGTGGTCACATCTGTGCTAGTGTCTCCCTGATTCCCTTGGCTGTGCTGAGGCATGCCTGGGGTCCTGATGTTGACAGTTGTGGCCTTCACCCCCCTGGGGTTCAGGGTCTTCTCCTGGTGTGCTGAGGTGGGGCTGTCTGAGATAGTTCTGATTCTGTACTGGTCCCCTTCAGCCACAGCAAGAGGTCCCTCCTTAGTGGTTTTCTGAGCCTCACTGGCTAACAGACTGTTTACCCCTTCTGCTGCTCCCACTGTTCCAGGATTTTTCCAGGGGAGATATTCTCTGGACTCTTCAAGGTCAACAAGGGGAGGGAGATAGCAATTATGGATCAATCCACCATCTTGGCTGCCCCATAAAAAGCATTTTAAGGATACATAACTTATACTGAAAACTTTTAAGTAATTTGAATTCTTTGGGCAGTTTCTCAGTTTGGCACCCTTCCAATACTCTGTCCAAGGCATGAACCAATTTGAGATCCCATGCAGTTAACTGCAGGATCTAAGTAACCAAATAACTGGTCTAAGAAGGTCTTCTAACCTCAAATTTTGTAACATCAAAATTTCTAGGGACAGTGACAAACATAATCTTACATTTACAGTGCAGATACTTCAGGGTATTGACTGTCAACATTTTTCTTCTAAGCTTGTGATCTAGGAAAAATGGGCAAAACATGCTAGGCAAAACCAAAAGGAAGTATAACACAAGCCAAATTATTTATTAAAATTGGCTAAAAGTATCTGATTTTCTGTAGGAGGTGACCAGGAAGCCTTGGTCCAGACTTAACTTGTCTAAGATCTCAGAAAAACCTGGAAAGACTTACATGAACTGATGCTGAATGAAGTGAACATTACCTGGAGAACATCGTACACAGTAACAACAATATGTAACTACCAGCTTTGATAGACGTGGCTCTTCTCAGCAATACAATGCTCTAAGACAATTCCAAAAGTCTTATGATACTATCCATATGCAGAGAAGGAACTATGCAGTCTGAAATCAGACTGAAGCATAATACCTTCACTTTGTTGTTGTTTTTTTCTTTCTCTTGATTTTTCTCTTTTGTTTTGATTCTTTTTTCACATCATAACTAATGTGCAAATATGTTTAGTGTGATTGCATATGTATGATTTAGATTAGATTGCTTGCTGTCTTGGGGAGGGGGGAAGGAGGGAGAGGAAAGAAAGTTTGAAACTCAAAATCTTATAAAAATGAATATTGAAAACTTTCTTTACATGTAATTGGAAAAAAGTAAATACCATTAAAAATAAAAGACTTAAATTGTGTAGACTTGACTTTATGTGGATTCTTCCCATCATTGCAGAGGAAGGTCTTATTAACTATCTATTATACACTCCCTATGAAATTACAAGTTTTTTCAATCCTGTTTCAAACGTCTATTGAAGCAATAACCTAAAAGGTGATATTATTATTATTTAGGAAAGAGGCCCATCTGAATCTTATCATTGGTATATATTGTACACCCAGTGTCATAGAGAGAGTTGTGAAGTTTTCTGATGCTTGAAAAGACAAAAAGGTCTTAATTATCCATTTCTATTTTATTTCTTTCAGCAGATGGTATTGTACTTGAAGGGCAAGTAGGGAAAGTGCAGTATTATTTGGTATTTCATAACAAACATATCTTCAATATTATAAGGTACACACCTATAGTGGAAGTTTAAGGTAATCGTAATAGACTAGTGAAATCTCACTAGGGTATCTTGGAGCCAGTCTTGAATTTGGAGTTGGAAGTCTAGGTTTTGAAGAAGCTCTGTTACTTTTTTCCTATATAACCTTATGGAAGATAATTCACTAGATCTTAGATTCTTTATCAGTTAAATTGAAGGGTTTGGACTAGGTGCTCTCCAAGGTTCCTTTCAGTTCTATTTCCCATTCTCTTATAACTCAGAGGTTATTAACAGTTTTTCAACTCACAAAGTGTCAAAATACTTGCAGATCTAGCCATGTAGAATACTGTAGCTGATAAAAGTGGTTCACCTGTGGCTCCCTTGTATTTAAGGCATGCACAAAAGAAGTTGAGTGATGGTGAGAAGACTTAAAGGTCATGCTTTGTTTTGGGAGGATATTCATTGAGTGTTGCTAGGATTTGAAGTGGATTAAATCCTAGTCATATTGATATGAAATGTATCATTTAAAGGTCAAAACATACTGGAAATTCCAGTTGTAATTAAGTAAAGCCCTAGATGTGGAGTCTAGAAAACAGTTTCACAACCATTCTTATTAGTATATGACTCTGGAAAATTCATGTATCATCTATGATCCACAGTTTCTTCAACTGAAAAATAGGAAGAATAAAACATCTACCTCACAAGGCTGCTATGATCTACCATCCCTTCAGTCCCTCAACCTCACAACATAGGTGTCATCTTCAACTCTTCATTCTTTCTCATCTCCCACATCCTGATGATTTAATCTTTGCAACATCTCTTAAATATATCCCCCTTCTCTCCTCCAATACTGCTCTGGTACAGGTCATCATCTCAGAGCTGGATTATTATAATATCCTGCTGTTTTGTCTGTCTGCCACAACTCTCTCTCTCTGCTTCTGACTACCCTCCATTAAGTCACCAAAGTGATTTTCTTAAAGCACAGATACAACTATGTCACCCCTGTACTCAATAAATTCCAATGACCCCCTATCACTTCCACGATCAAATACAAAATCCTCTGTTTGGCATTCAGTACCTTTCATAACCTTCCCTACCCTGGAATCCTAGAAATCAGAATCTCCATGAAAAAAACCAGAAAATTGCAAATATTCTGATCTGAAATCACTTAGACCAAAATGTCCCTCAAGGGATAATGTTGGTTTAGGTATCTACAATAGTTATCCTTTATCATTAGTTATTGATGAAATAAGTCAAAGTCTTATTTCTTGAAGATATTTGCCACATCTGTCTTTCCATCTTCCTCCCATTATCCACCCTGCTTTTATCCATCCCATTGACTTTATAGAGTAAGCCCAGTGGGAAGTAGGTGCTATCCTCCTTCTTCATTTCAACCTTACTGGCAATTCAAGGATTCTACAAATGCAGAGACTCTGGCTTCCTTCTAAAAGAGAAGGTGCCAGGGAAAGTGGTGGTTAGCACCAACCAGCAGGGCAGAAAGGCTGTACTATATGCCCTGCCATTACACTCTTCAGCAGCTTCCTGCCACTGCCATTGGACCTGTCATTATACCTTAAGTACTCCTGATTTTTTCCTTTCACTTTATGGCTGTACATCTAGGATAACTGGGATTTGTCATCAATTTTACAGCTGAATCTTCTAATATTTGTTGTTTATTTAAAATGAGAGCTCACTGAAATGCCAAAACTATCTTGCTTTTCTATTTGCATCCCCAACTGTTAGCATAGTGTGTGGCATGTAGTAAGTGCTTAATAAATATTTTTCCTCAATTCTATCACTCATACATTTATTTACAACACAAACAATGAAGAGCTGATTGATAAAGACATTTGATATGGATACTACACAGGGCCTTCATGTAAGCATTTGTACTAAATAGGTCCCAGAAATAATTTAGGGGACAATGCTATGAATATGATGATTTTAACATCTTATAAATCACTTAGCCAATCATGAAGAACTGATAGACTGCAAACACTCATTATGACCACTAACTTAAGGGACTTATTGTTGTCCATTTGCAGGTTCTACAAAACCTTACTTTATTAGTCAATCAATAAACATTAAGTATATCCCATGTGATAGGTACTGTTCTAAGTATTGGCGATACAAGGAAAAGCATTAGATACCATTAATGACATAATTGCAGTAGCTCTCCAGATATGTGAAACTGGACTTAAATGGCTAAACTCTTTAATGTTTTACCTTTGAAACAAGATACATTTCTTGTTTTCAGTTAAATCGACTCAATGATGGGTTCCAGAGAGGACCTTTTACTTTATCTGAATAATGCCTTTGTAAACTTCTAATTCCTTGGTGGATCTCTTGATGGCTTACTTTACTTGGACTCTTCTCATAATATAATCTATTTATTTTTTGAATAGTATTTTATTTTTCCCCATTTACATGTCAAGAATATTTTTAGCATTCATTTTTACAAGATTTTGAATTCCAAATTTTTCTCCCTCCTTCATTCCCTCCCCTTTTACATATACTATCATGTAAAAATATTTCCATATTAGTCACAGCTGTGAAAGAAGAAACAGATCAAAAGGAAAAGAAAACCCACAAGAAATAATAAAGTAAAAAAATATGTTTCAATCTGCATTCAGAGTCCATCAGTTCTTTATCTGGATATGGATAGCATTTTCCTTCATGCGTCCTTTTTACTTGTTTTGGATCACTGTGTTGCTGAGAAGAGCTGAGCCATTTATAGTTGATGATCACACAATGTTGCTGATACTGTTGTACAATGTTCTCCTAGTTCTGCTTATTTCACTTTGCATCAGTTTTTACAAGTCTTTCCAGGTTTTTCCAAAATCTGCCTATTTATCATTTCTTATTTCATGATAGCATTCCATTATATCCATATTCTACAACTTGCTCAGCCATTCCTCAAATGATGGGCATCCCCTCAATTTCCAATATTTTGCTACCACAAAAAGGGCTGCTATAAATATTTTTGCACATGTAAGTCCTTTCCCCTTTTTATAATCTATTTGGGATACAGACCTAGTAGTGGTATTGCTGGATCCAAAAGTACGTACAGTTTGGTTGCCCTTTGGGCATAGTTCCAAATTGCTCTCCAGAATGGCTGAATCAATTTACAACTCCACCAACAGTGCATCAGTTTCCCAATTTTCCCATATCCTCTCCAGCATTTATCATTTTCTTCTTCTGAGCCAATCTGAGAGGTGTGAGGTGGTACTTCAGAGTTATTTTAATTTGTAGTTCTCCAATTAAAAGCGATTTAGAACACTTCTTCATATGCCTATAGATATTTTTGATTTCTTCATCTGAAAGCTTTCTGATCATATTCTTTAACCATTTAACAGTTGGGGAATGGCTTATATTCCTGTAAATTTGATTCAGTTCTCTACATATTTGAGGAATGAGGCCTTTATCAGAGACAGGTTGTAAAGGTTGTTTCCCATCTTTCTGCTTTCTTTCTAATTGTTGCATTGGTTTTGTTTCTACCATAGCCATTTAATTTAATATGATCAAAATTATCTATTTTACAGTTTTGTAATGCTCTCTATCTGTTATTTGGTCATAAATTCTTCCCTTTCACATAGATCTTACAGGAAAACTATTCCTTGTTCTTATAATTTGCTTATAGTGTCGCCCTTTGTGTCTAAATTATGCCAAGGGTCTGTCATATCTAACTTTTCTAATATTCTATTTGCCTCCTAAGTTTCTTTCTTATTTATTTTTTGGTTGAATTTATCAAGCTCTGAAAGGAGACAGTTCAGGTCCCCCACTAGTAAACTTTTGCTGTCTATTTCTTCCTGTAACTCACTTAACTTCTCCTTTAAGAATTTGGGTGCTACACCATTTGGTGCATATATGTTTAGTACAGATATTGCTTCATTGTTTATGGTACCTTTTTACCAAGATGTAGTTTCCTTCCTTATCTCTTAATTAGATCTATTTTTGCTTTTACTTGTCTCAGATCAGGATTGCCATCCCTGCTTTTTTTTTTTTCTCTTCAGTTGAAGCATAATAGATTCTGCTCCAGTCCCTTACCTTTATTCTGTGTGTCTTTCTGCTTCAAGAGTGTTTCTTGTAAACAACATATTGTAGGATTTCAGATTTTGATTTACTCTCTATCCACTTCCATTTTATGGGAGAGTTCATCCCAGTCACATACACAGTTATGATTACTGCCTATACATTTCCCTCCATACAAATCTTCCTCCTGTCTATCCTCTGTCTCCTTTCACCCTTTCTCTCCTTACCAGTATTTTGTTTGTCTATTACCTCTACTGATCTGTCCTCCCTTCTGTCAGTCCCCACCCCCCCTTTACTTGATCTCCTCCCCTCCTCCTACTTCCCTGTCAGCTAAGATAGATTTCTATATTCAACTGATTACGTATATGATTACCTCTTTGAGCCAATACTGATGACAGTAAGGTTCAAGCCATGCTTGTTGCCCACCCTCACATCTTCTGTTCCCCTGTAATAAGTCTTTCATTCCTCTCCGTGAGGAATAATTTACCCCATTCTATCTCTCCCTTCTTTCTGCACTCAGAGTACTCCTCTTTCTCATTTCTTTTTTTATGTCGTTTCCTCAAATACACCTTATACCCATACCCTCTGTCTATGTATATTCCTTCTAGTTGTACTATTAGAGATAAAATTTTCAAGAACTAGAAATATCATCTTCCTTTGTAGGGATGTAAATAGTTTGGGTCTATGTTTTTGTAATAGTAATTTAAATGGAAAGCTCTTTCTCATTAAATAATAGGTCCATATGATCTGCTTAAATTGCCTGGAAGCCTGGGTCACATGTGGTGGGAGAAGATGGCTGAAGAGGCAAAACAGGAAGAGTGAAGCGGAACCAGGAGGAAGTGAGTGAGTGAGGTTGGATCAGAGGGGAATGAACTTAACCAACCAACCAACCAACCAACCAACATGTCAAAACTCAGGCTCATGGCAGTTTATATTGAGAAGGCCCTGGCTGAGGGCTAGGAGGTTGGGAAATGGCTTTGCCCCTTGCAGTGACCATGGCTATTAACTTCTTGGTCACCATGGCGGATTTTGCCTTCTGGTTCTGGGATTTGCCTTTCTGGTGTCTAAATAAATGCTTTTCTTCTACCTTCTGTATAGAGAGTCTTTATATTTGGCTATTGAGAACTATGCTGGCATATTCAAAGTCACCATCAGTGCTGTGAATGTTGCCTTGGCAATAGAATTTTCTTTTCGCTTTTTGCCTGTTTATGCTACTTTGGGGTCTTGATATTAGAGGTAAAATCTTTGGTTTAGTTCCAGTCTTCTCCTTTTGAAAGCTTGAAATTCTTCTATTTCATTGAATGACCACTTTTCTCCTCCAGGTAAGGAGGAATAAAAGAGGATAGGAGAAAGGAGAAGAGGAGAGGACAGGACAGGAGAGGCAAGTAGAGCAGAGGAGCTCATAGATTAGACAATATTTTGGTCCCTGTCCTCCTAGCAGATAGTAACTGTTTCTCTGCTGGCCAGGAACCCTGAGGGTCTTACCCTCTCAGTTTGTTTATTTTTTTTTATGAAAGGGGACATTCCTTGACTCATTTCTTAAAGAGGCCTATTCACTGAATGGGCATTATCTCTCTCAAAGTGAGAACCTCATAAATCTTTAGCCTAAAAGGGTCAGGGTCTCCCATTGCATCCTGGGCCATCTCTAGTCATCTCGATGAATATCTGGCCACTGGATCCAGGTGGCCCTGGAGGAAAAAGTGAGGCTGGTGACCTGCACAGCCCTCCCTCACTCCAACCAAAGTCAACTGCAAGTCATATCATCACCTCCCTGATGTCATGGTCCTCTTCAAGGAGAATGAAGGACAAACATAACAACGACTTTCTCATTGATGTATTATGCTTAGTTTTGCTGAGTAAGTGATTCTTGGTTGTGGTGTTAGTTCCTTTGTCTTCCAGAATAGCATATTCCTCAATCTCCAATCTTTTACTGTTGCAGCTGCTAAGTCCTCTGTGATCCTGATTGTGGCTCCCCAATATTTGAATTGTTTCTTTCTGTTTTGTTTTTTCCTTGACCTGATAGTTTTGTGATTTGTCTATAATGTTCCTTATGGTTTTTATTTTGGGATCTCTTTCCTGAGATGATCAATGAATTCTTTCAGTGACTATTTTCCTTCCTGATTCTAAGACATCAGGACAGTTTTCCTTGATCTTTGAAAGATGCTGTCTAGGTCCTCCTTCTGATTATAGCTTTCTGGTTGTCCAATGATTCTGATATTGTCTCTTCTGGGTCTATTTTCCAGATCACTTTTCCCATGAAGTATTTTGCACTAATTTTTTTTTTTTTACATTTTCTTCCATTTTTCTCATTCTTTTAAATTTGTTTGATTGATTCATGATGTCTCATGGAGTCATTAGCTTCTACTTTCCCCATTCTAACCCTTAAGGTATTGTTTTGGTCAATTGTGCTCTTTAAGGAGTTGTTTTCTTCAGTGGATTTTTGTATCTCCTTTTCTATTTGGCCAGTTTTACTTTTTACGTAGTTTAATTGTTAAGTAGTCAAACTGTTGACTCTTTTTTTCATAATTCTCTTGCATTACTCTCATTTCTTTTCCCATTTTTTTCTTTTACCTTTTATATGATTTTTAAGCTCTTTTTTGAGCTCTTCCATGAGTTCTTTCTGGGCTTGAGACCATTTCTCATTTTTCTTTGAGGTTTTGCCCATAAATGTTTTAACATTGTTGTAGTTTTCTGAGTTTGTCTAGGTCTTCTCTGTCACCATAACTTTCTATGGTTAGATTCTTTTTTACTATTTTTTTGCTCATCTTTTTTTCCCCTTTCAATTTCTTTTAAATTTTAGCTCTGCACCTGGGATGGAAGGGCACTGTCTTAGGCTTCTTGTACTAGTGGCTATAGAACCTGACTGTTTACCTGGTAATGCAATGATGCTGCCCTGAGCCCCTTGGGTATTAGACCCCTCATATCTGGCACTATGCTGAGGGGTTGGGGTGGGGGATAACTGGTTCTGCTGGAGTCCATAGCATTCTGTCAGCTTACCTGGTACTGAGCTGGAGTTCTAGTGGTGATTTCTGGCATGTGCTGGGACCTAGTGGAGTGTTTCTGCATTTCCCTGGGGCTACACTGAAGCTTATGGAGGTCTGGCCTATTTTCTTGTTTTACTGGAGGATGCCTGCTTCCTCAAGGCTATGCTGAAGCATATGGTGTTTCCCAGAGCTGGAATCTGCTGGTTCCCCTGGCTATGCTAAGGCATGTGTTGCAGGGAGGGTTCTGGTGTTTGTATCTGCCTGTTCTGCCACACTGGGCCCCCAGATCTCTCGCTGGTTTGCTGAGGCTGGCCTTGCTCCTGGTTTACTGGGATACTTCCTGTCCTGGAATGCACCCCCCTTTTACCCAGGTGAGATGAACTTTCTTGCCAATCTTCTTAGATTGTTTCACTCCATATTTTTACTAATTCTGTTGTTCCAGGATTTGCTTGGGTTGCTATTTTATGGTTGTTTGGAAGTGATTATGGGAGACTCACAGTGATTTACTGTTTACTCCATGATTTTGGCTTCCAGAAGTCCTCATGATATAAACTCTTGGACCTGGACACTGATAGTTTTTATATTAACTCCCTGGTATCAAGAAGCCTCTTCAATAAGAGTCCCACTATACACTCAGAACACAGCTTTTGGCAATATCAATTGAGTGGTCATTGTAAAATTGAAGAATGTATAATAATTTCAGCATTTTTGGCAAGAGTTCTAGTGAGAACATCTGGTGGAAGGTATTTATACTGATTATTGACATACTCGAACCACAGTCCATCTTGCACTCATGGCCATTTATGAGAACTCGAAATTTCTTCAGTACCATAAAGCATTTTATGACTATACAAAATGTCTTAACAATCTTTTCATTATCACTAGAGAAACTCAGAAGGTACAAAATAATTAAGAAAGCATATTGAACAAAGTTACTGCATGTAAGCATAACACTCCCTAGTGAAAGCATAAAATACTTTTTAATCTTTGGCCTTGAGATTTCAGCTAGACAAGGTGAATTCTCAAGGTCATTTTTAGTCTTAGGAGTCTATGGTGATGATTTCTCTGATTTATACAAAACACTATCTATCCTTTTTACATTCCATGAAGTCCACTCTCTGTTGACTCCATCTTTAGGTCATTCAGGGAACACCTGCCATATAGTGCTTAATAGAATTGATTTTTGAATTTCATTCATACAATGATAATATGAAGTATATGAATTTTATCACAAGGACTTAGACCATTAAATACCTTGTACACCACTACTTTCCCATATTGAAAACCAAGACAAAGTACTTACAAACACATCAAGGTTTTACCAAATTTCTTCTTCTTATACATGGTAAGATAGAAAAATCAATATTTCTCTGTACTTTCCCAATGACATAATTTACTAGGCAATTATAATATGTAATAACTATAATATATGTAATTATAATAAAATTTAATAATTAAAGATGACGGTTAGATTTTTTCTACATCTATTCACACTCTTCCTTGACCAATACTCAAATTCATAAATGAAATGAAAAACATGATTTATCTCTATTCATGAATTTCTGACCTTGAAATGATGCTAAGAACTAAAGATCAGGATATTTAGTCCTTTTTTCTCACAGCTTTTCTTTGCTTCTTCTTCTGATGACAATTTATCCAGATGACTTTGTGATTTGATTGTCTGATCAGAGAATATTATTCATTAAAATAAATGAATACGGGGATTTATAGATTGAAGTTTCCACCAGAAGGGTCATGTCAACTAATCAGCTTCTATGCCCATTTGTCTAGTTTTTTGCATTTGAATATAAAAGCTCAAACAAAAAGTTATATTCTGTTGCTCCATGCTAGCATGGAGATGACCTAGATTCTTGAGTTTTATGAATTAATGCCAGGAACCATGTCAAGTACTGGGGATAAAAAGAAATGCAAAAATACAAAAACAGTACTTGGCCTCAAGGCCAAGCTTACAAATGAATGGGAGACATAAAATACAAACAAATAGATACACCCAGAATAGAAGGTAGATAACCTTAGAAGGGAAGGCTCAAGTGGCTAAGGGTACTGGGAATATATCTTACAGAAGGTGGTGTTGAGCAGGGTCTTGAAAGAAGCCTGGGATATCAATAGGTAGAGGTGAGCAAGGAGAACATTCCAGCAATGAGTAATCAGCCTAAAAAAGCACAATGGTGGATAAAGGATATAAGTAGAGGGGGGCAGTTTACCTTCAAAGATTGAGGTGAAGGAAAACATGGTGGTAGATAATGTCGCAAGGATGGGAGATGAGAGGAAAAGAAGATGCTTTTGTTAAATTGCCTCAATTTTGGAGTGAAGTATGAGGTGAGGACTTCACCTAAGAGGTCAAGGAGAGGGCTTGTGAGAGGTTTGAGGAGGGGTGGAAAATTTTGACACACTCACTGTGGTAAGTAGGATAGAGAATCAATTGAGGAATAGTAGAAGGATTGCTTTGGTAATGCCAGATGACAAATAGTATTCTTTTAAAGAGGAAAAAAATCAGAACAACTGATCAAAACATGGAAAAAAATCTGAAAATGTTCAATGTGTAACACCTGTGGTCCTCCCATCTCCAAGGAGGAGAAGGTTGGGTACTTCTCATGTCTCTTTATTTGAGTCTTGTTTGATCTCTATAATTCTGCTACATCTACATGTGATTTTTTTGAGTGTCTTTGTTCTTTCTATTTACATTTTTGTACTTACTGGGTGTATTGTTTTCTTGGCTCTGATTATTTCACCCTTTATCAGTTCACATGGGGTAGCTAGGTGGCACAGTGTATCCACTGTGACTGCCAGTTCTAGAGTCAGGAAGACTCATCTTCATGAATTCAAATCCAACCTCAGATACCTACTAGCTGTGTGACCCTGGGCAAGTCATTTTTTTTGCCTCAGTTTCCTCATCTGCAAAATGAGCTAGAAAAGGAAATGACAAACTACTCCAATATCTTTTCTAAGAAAACCCCAAATGGGGTTCACAAAGAATCAGACATCACTGAAAAACAACTGAATAAGCAAATACCAATACATTCATATCAATCTTCCCATGCTTCTCTGTATTCATCACACACTTCATTTCTTCCAGCACAGTAATATTCTATTACATTCATGTATCACAATTTGTTTAGCTATTTCTCAGTTGACAGATATCTATTTCTGCTTGTAGGTATTACCAAAAAGAATGTTGCTATAAATATTTTGGAGTATATGAGAGCATTTTTCTTATTAACGACTTCCTTGGTGGTATATGCCCAGTAATGGAAACTCTCATTCAAAAGGGTGTGAACATTTTAGTAATTTTTTTTGCATAATTCCAAATTGTTTTCCAATATGGTCATACCATTTCACGTTGCCACCAAAAATGTGTTAATGTGTCTAATTTTTATTACTAGTATGAGTAATTTTTTCACAACTCCTCCAACACCACTTTATTTATTTATTTGCAGGGTTAGTCATATATATGTAAATATATATACATATTGCTTACATATCTTGGATACTAAACTCTTATTAAAGAAATATGATTCAAAGATATTTTGCCCCATCCAAACATTTCCTTTCTTATTCTAGATGCGTTAAAGTTCTCTGTGCAGAAGCTTTTCAGTTTCAAGTAATCAAAGTTATGGATTTAATCTTTTGTGGTTGCAAAAATCACAAAATATAAGATTTTGTGATGGAATACTATTGTGCCATAAGAAATGATAAGTAGGATGGTTGGTTAAAAATACTTCTTTGCATGCACGTGAGAGGTTAAATGATCTCTTTCTCTTCTAATTTTTTATAATACAGAAAAATAACAAAATTAAAAAAGGAGAAATACTCAATGTTTCCTTTATAGACCATAAAATAAGAAAAATGATAGTTAATATAGTGAACACAAGCAAAAGGTGATAAATTAAAAGAATCAGTTATGAAATGCTGAATAATTAGTGTCAAAGGAGTAAATCATGGAAACAATAATTATATTAAAAAGTCATGACAACAACAAAACAACATACCCGAATTTTTAGCATGTATCAAAAACAGTCTTCAGAGGGAAAATTATTACTTAAAACAGGCATTAACAAAATAGAATTAGAAATGATTGATTAAATGTATATGCAATTTGAAATCTAGGAAAAAAAACTCAAAAATAAGTACAAAAGAGGAAATCTTACAAATTAGAGAAAAATAAATAACATTGAAATTAAAAGATTATAGAATCATAAACCAAAAGCAAATTTTTTTTAAAAAAAGACTAACAAAATTAACAAACTTTAAGCTAACTTTCATAGAAAGAAGAGAAGATAAAATCAAATGACCAAAATATAAAATAAACAAGGTAAAATCCTGGCAAAGAAGAAGCAAAAATAATTATCAGTAGTTAGTCAATCAATAACCATTTATTAAATACTTACTATATACCAAATACCATATTAAGTTCTGGGGATACAAAGAAAGGCAAAAATAGTCCCTGCCCTCAACGAGTTTATAATCTAATAAGGGAGGAAATATTTAAATCACTAGGTACGTACATAATGTACATATATTACTAGGTACATACATACAGAGTACTCTTACTAAATGTAGTCATATGTCAGCAAAACCGATGATTTAAAAGAAATAGGTTAAGTATAAAAATACAAAACACACAAAGGAACAAAATATGAAATAGAGATATTAAACAACACAAATCTCAGCAAATTAAAAAACAAGTCATATCAAAATTATCAAAGAAAAGTTTCTGGCCTAGAATGACCTAAAGGCAAATTTTGTCAAACATTAAAAATCAATTAATTATTCTTTGAAGTTGAATAATAAAATATGCTATCAAACTATTTTTGTGTATACACATATGTATATATTGGAATATATGAGCATATATATATATATATATGTATGTTTGTATGAATATACGCATAGTCCTAATGCCCAGACTATGAAGAGATAAAGCAAAGGAGACCTACAGAGTAGAATATCTAAAAGATGATGCATTTTCTTTTTTTTTAAATAAGAATTTATTTCAATCTGCGATCAGAATTCATCAATTCTTTCTCTGAAGGTGGATAGCATTTTTCATCATGTGTTTTTTGGAATTGTTTTAGGTCATTGTCTTGATCAGAGTAGCTAAGATTTTCACAGTTACCATCTTAACAATATTGCTGTTACCGTGTACAATGTTCTTCTGCTTCTGCTCACTTCACTTTGCATGAATTCATATAAGTCTTCCAAGGATTTTTCTGAAACCATCTTGCTCATCATTTCTTACAGCACAATAGTATTCTATCACAATTATATACCACAATTTGTTCAGCCATTTCCCAACTCATGGGCAGCCCCTTGATTTCTACTTCTTTGCCTCCACAAGAAGAGATGGTATCCATATTTTAGTATATATATACGGCGCAGTTTTATATCTTTTTGGACATTGTTCCAAATTGTTCTTTAGAATGGTTGGACTAGTTCACAACTCTACTAATAAAACGCATTAGTGTCTCCATTTTTTCACATCCTCTCCAGCATTTATCATTTTTCTTTTCTGTCATTAGTCAATTTTATATGTGGCAGGTGATATCTCAGAGTTGTTTTAATTTGCATTTCTCTAATCTAATACTCTGAGAGTATTTTTATGTGACTATTGACAGTTTTGATTTCTTCTGAAAACTGCCTGCTTATATCCTTTCACTGTTTCTCAAATGGGAAATGGCTCTTATTTTTTGTGAATTTGCCTCAGTTCCCTACATATTTGAGGAATAAAGCCTTTATCAGAGAAACTTGCTATATTTTCCCCCAGTTTCCTGTATTCCTTCTAATTTTGACTGCATTACTTTTGTTTGTTCAGAAGTTTTTTCATTTCATGTAATAAAAATTGTCTGTTTTACTTCCTATGATTCTCTATATCTCTTGTTTGGTCATAAACTCTTCCCTTATTCATATATTTGATGCTGACATTTTTTCCTATGCACTCTAAATTTGCTTATGATATCACCTTTTATGTGATATCTATGGAGAGATAAAGATTTGCATTTATCCACTTTGACCTTATCTTGGTATATGGTGTGATATGTTGTTCTATGTCTAGTTTCTTCCAAACTATGCTCCAGTTTCCCCAGAAATTTTTATCAAATGGTGAGTTCTTACTCCCCAAATCTTGGATCTTTGAATTTATCAAATACTAGATTACTTTGGACATTTATTATTGCTTATCGTGTAACTAATCTATTTCACTGATCTACCACCAGCTCTTAGCCAGTACCAGATTTTTTTTGTGTGATTAGCACATTGTAAAATAGTTTGAAATCTAGAATTACTAGGCCACCTTCCTTCATGTTTTTTGTTGATTCTCTTGATTGATATTTTTGACCTTTTGTTCTTCCAGATGAATTTTGTTATTTTTTCTAGCCCTATAAAATAATTCTTGGGTAATTTGATTGATATGACACTTACAAATAAGAAAATTAACTTGAGTATAATTGTCATTTTTATTATATTGCTTTAGCATGCCCACAAGCAATTAATATTGCTCTAGTTGTTGAGATTTGTCTTTATTGGTGTGAAAAATGTTGTGGAATTATGTTCATATAATCCTTGGCTTTGTTTTGACAGATTGATTCCCAAGTATTTTATATTGTTTGCAGTTATTTTAAAAGGAATTTCTCATTTTATCTCTTGCTGCTAGATTGTATTGGTGGTTTATAGAAATGCTGCGATTTATATCGATGCATTTTCAATTAAATCCTAGCATAGACTATAGTAGATTAAAACATAAATCACTCTGACCAAGTTCTACTTGTACTAAAATTGCAACAATGGTTTGACATTACAAAAATAATATTGCTAATAGTATTAAAAACAACACCCCAACCTAATTATCAGAGTAATAGAATGATAAAGTCTTTAATAAAAGATATTAATTTTTATTAATAAGGCATAACATTTATGTAAGCCCTAAAAGCATAGAAAGGCCATTTTTAAAATAATGAGAAATAAAAATATAGAGGCAAAAGTTAGCATTATTTACAATAAGAAAACTCTAGAAACTTTTCCAATAAATAGCTACAAAGCAACAATTCCCCCCCCCCCCCCTTCACTCTTGTTTGGCTTATGATTATTGATAGAAAGTTTGAAAGAAGATTAGAGGTTCTCTAGTTTAATCCTTATTTTATAGACAAGGAAACAAAGGCACAGAGAGATTAAGTGAATGGCCCAGAATCAAACAAGTATTAAGTAATGGAGTGGGGATTACTACCCAGGTAATCCTAATCCAAAACCAATGTTCACTATTTAGATATAATCCTAGAAAGGTTAACAATAAAAATAAGACCAGAAAAAGAAATTAAAAATTTGAACCCAAGCAAAAAATAACATTTTTGCAACATGCAGAAAACATGAGGGTTTATTTACTTGGAGAGCTTACAAGAATTTTTAAAGAACTGAGACAAATAACGTCCTTCAATAAAGTAGCAGAACTATGTCAGTAAAGTAGAACGTTACCAAATAAATCCACAAACATCAAAAGAATTTCAGTGTAGCAATAATCAAATCTAGGACAACCATATGATCAGCCAGATTGTGAATTAATCACTTTCTGTAAACCTTATCAAGCCTTTAACCTGAAAAGAAAGAAATACACGATAAATTAATTATAGATCAACCCACAAGATAAGACAAAGTAAAAACATCTAGATAATGTAAAAACTTTATGAATCCACTTCGAGAACTTTAATACCTAGAAGTCTCATTTCACTCAATGAACCCTCTTCAGTCACACACACAAAATAACAAAGCTTAGAAGGAAATAAGCAAAAGAGAAGTCCCGTTCAAAAAACACCTACAAAATGCAAAAAAAAGTCAACATTATTGTAAACACTATATTTACAGGTTGGTCACTTTCTTTAGCTAATTCCAAACTGGTTAGTGACACCAACTCATAGCTCTACCCACAATGAACAAAAATCCCTATCTTACCTCAACTCTTCCAACATTAGTATTCCCATCTTTTGTCTTCTTTGCCTTTTTTCTAAGGTGAGATGAAACCTGAGAATTATTTTAATTTGTATTTCTCTCATTATTAGTTACTTTCATAATTTAAAAAATATGGTTGTTAATCATTTATAATTCTTATGGGAATTGTTTATTCATATGCTTTGACCACTATCTATCAGCAAATAGCTTTTAGTTTTATGCAGCTCTATTAGTTGTTTATAGAAAATATCAGAGCTATTTGATGCAATGTTGCATGTTGACAAATTCCTTTCTCATCCTCATTTCATTAATTTGGTTCATGCAAAAACGTTTTAGTTTTATGTAATATGAGTTATCTATTTTATGTTTTGTAATCACTTTTATCCCTTGTTTGGTTAAGAATTCACCCCTAGACATTGTTGTGAAAAGTAACAGATCTTCTTTTCTTTAATTTTTTTTGATAGTATGATCTTTAATATTTGGATCATATTTTGAGTTTATTATAGTATATTATATATTAGTCAAAGACTAGTTTTTACCAAACTGTTGCCCATTTTCCCTAGCTATTCTTGTCAAATAGGGAATTCTTTCTCAAGGAATTTATGTTTTCTGATTTACTGAATACTAGGTTATTTAATTCTTCCTTGTCTAGTCTTAATATCAAATTGGATAATTATTTCTTTTTAATTTAGTTTAAGGTCAGATAGTGCTGTTTTCCCCTTCAATCCTAACTTCTTTGTCATTAATTTCTTTACTATTTTAGATGTTTTGTTACTGTAAATGAAATTTTTTACCATTTTCTCTAGTTCTGAATTTCCTTGGTAGTTTGATTGGCATGATATTTAAACTGCAAATGAATTTTGATAGTATTGTCATTTAGTTACATTGGGAGAGCCCAATTATGAGTTCTAAATGGACTTGAATTATTTAATCATGTTTTTATTTCTTTAAGGAGCATTATGTAATTGCCTCAAGCAGCACAAGAATTAATTCTGCTTTGAGATATCAACTCCCAAATATTTAGTGAATTTAATAATATGTAATACATTTAATGTAGTCATTTTGAATTGGATTTTCCTTTCTATTATTCATTACTGGATTTCATTATTGACAGAAATGTTGCTGATTCTTGTGGATTTATTTTGCAAACTTCTATTTGACGGAAGCTATTGTCTCAATCAGTACCTTTGATGATTCCTTAGGGTTTTTTAAGTGAATGATTATGCAATCAGTACACAGAGACAGTTTTGTCTCCTCTTTGCCTATCTTTATATCTTTATTTCCTTTTTCTTCTCTATTGGCAATCACTGCCATTTCCAGAACCGTATTAAGTAACTGAGCATTGTATGCAATCTTACTTCATTCTCGTACTTATAAAAAAAATTATAGTGTTTATCCATTGGACATTTTTCTGGCTTTTGATTTTAGATACCTACCTTTTTACATACAAAAAAGCTTTTACACCTATTATGTGTAGAGGTTTTAGCATGACTGACTGTTGAGATCAATGTGATAACATTTATAAAGCACTTTGTATAGTGGCTGGCACATAGTAGGTGCTTAATAAATGTTTGTTCCTTTCCTTCTCTCCTTCAATTTTTTTCAAAGGCTTCACTTTGATTTATTGTTTTGTTGATTTGTAGACTATTCACTTCACTTCACTTCACTGTGTGACCTTGTTCAAGTCATTTAAATTTATTTGCCTCAGTTTCTTTATCTGTAAAATAAACTGGAGAAGAAAATGGCAAATATTACAGTATCCTTGGAAGAAAACCCCAGATGTGGTCATGGAGAGTCAGACATGACTAAGCAACAACAAATAATGACCAAATGGAAGCTTGTCCCAAAATAATAAAAAAAAAATGCAAGTTCAAACAGCTATAAAGACCTTACTCTCAACAAATTGTCAACATTTTAAAAAAAATGTCAACATTAAAAAAAAAGGAAAAAGTTAATACTGGTTGGCTTGTGGACACAGACAAACCAGTGCACTATTGGTAGAGCTGTGAATTGGCCCAACCTTCCTGAAAAACAACATGAAATTATAAAAATAAAGCGACAAAACAATGTACACAGACTATAATAATATACATATAGAAAACCATAACAAAAGAAACTGAACTTTATAATTATAACAAGTTTGGCTTCAAAGAAAAATGGGGAAAAAGAATTTCCCTTCTTTCATGGCAGAGTGTGAAATATGAATAAACTGTCAAACATAGTTGCTATGTTGGTTAGTTTTAATGAAATGCTTCTTTTTTCTTTTTAAATATTTATTACAAGTGATAGTTCATTGAATAGAGGAAGGTAGAAGGAATATACTCAGAAATGAATGTGATGTAAAATCAAAAAGAAGGTAAACATTTCTTTAAAGATACGAGATAATATAATCTTTGAAGGTGAAATTTCAACCCCTGTGATAGACTAGGGAAGAAAGGATTTTTGATTCTTACACTCCCTCAAATCATGTTGAGATGACTATAATGCTGGAGGTAGAAAGGATCTTATAGATCCCCTTGTCTAATATATTTATTTTACAGGTGAGAAAATTGGCATGGAAAAATTAAGTGACATGCCTAAGGTTATACAGCTAATATGTGACAAAGAAGAAAAACCAGGTGCATTGTGAGGCTCAAATGAGATAATAGATACAAAACACTTTGCAAATCTTAAAACACTGTATAAGTGCCAATTATTGTTGTTATTGTGGGTTTATAGCCCGCAGACCTCCTTTCTGTGATGACTTCACTTCATGAGCCTTCTCCTGCACTCCTGTTGAGCTCAAGCAAGGTTTATAGAGCAATACGGGATGTGCGGGTTACAGGGATCTGGGGTGGGGGTTTATGCACACGCTTTTAAATGTAATCTGCATTATTAACATTTTCTTAAGTCTATACAATCAACAAAACAATGGATCAAACTCTGATTTGTAGTGTGGATTTCTGAGATACAAGTACTCACGCTGAAAATTTAATAATGGACTCTGGGAAGCTGATTAGTGTTGGCTCTAGCATATCCCTTACTGGAATCCAGATTTCTTCATTCCCAGTCCTCTTTTCACCGCACTAGACCCTATATCACCTATTGTTATCCTTCATTTTGAAAGAGGTCCAATGGCATCATGGAGTGATGTCTTGACTTGTACACGAATTGGATGTAAGTGAGGCAGAGTTGCACAAATTCACCAGTCTCTTTCTTCCAGAATCATTGAAGTCTAATAGAAGGATAAAAGCTAAGATGACTGGCAATGAACTAAGATGCAGTGGGTGACCTTGGGGTCTTTGATGTCTGACCAAGCTCTAAGAGCTCCACAACATCTGCTTCAGCCTCCTTCATGGCGGTTGGAACAAATTGTTCTAATCCACCCGTTTCACCTGGACAAGTCTTCACATGCTTGAGGCAGACATCTGCCTAATTTACCAATGAGTTTGTGGCCTGTTGGTTACCCTCAACTTGGTTGGAGTCATTTTCTGAGGCAATTTTACCAGGGTGTGACCACTGGTCATACTACAGCTTCTAGGAGCCACGGATAAGAGTTAGGTGAGAGGTGGACACCAAGAGTGAATGAGCAGCCCTGAAAAGAGCTTGGCAAGCCATCCTACCAAAAGCACTAATCCTCCCTGAACACCTCATATACCCATGTCATCCAAATTACAGATTCACAGAGCTGTAAGGAATTTTAGAGATTATTTGTTTCAATCTACTAATTTTACAAATGAGGAAACTGAGACCCGATGAGTTTAAGGGATTGCCCAGCATCATACAGGTTGTAAGTAGCAGAGGAAGGATTTGAACCCAAAGCCTCTGATTCCTAATCCGTTGCTCTTTCTAGCGTACCGTTTGTGAGGCTTGCCCTAAGGGGGAAATTCTACAGGGAGTATTTCTTATAAACTTTTTAAAAATTAAGATTTTAAAATTCCATCCATTAACTAAAGCAGAAAAGATTTCCAGTGAATTTGCATCTGTCAAGACAACTGTTGCTGATGGACTATCATAACTGATGTGTCCTTAATAATTGTGGGGCATATAAACTATAAATGAATCTTGCTGTGTTCCTCACGGCAACAAACCATTCAGAACAAGTCTCAACTGATAGTAAATTTTGTTCAAAGAGAGGGTTTTTTCTGCAAAAAAAAAAAAAAAATGCCTTCATCATCTATTTAATTAGAAAGCTGCTCCTAATTAAAGCTCATTAAGTTAAAAAAAAAACAAAACAACATTAACACCCAACAAAACAGTTTTAATTTATATGCCATTAAGGACAACATGCTCCAAAACACAAATTACTTTCTCAGGGTCACAAGAGAAAACATATTCTTTAGAGAGACAGCTGCTTTGGAAAAAAATGAGATCAAAATGCTACCTTAAAAGTTGATCAACATTTTCAGAATACATTCCTATGAATATGATAATCTAAGCCATTGCAACAACCAGTTGCATGGGAGGACTCACAATAAGCAAAGTGACAACTTTCTGGTTTCATTAATCTTCCTCTGACTTAACTGGTAATAAAGGTCACAATTACACACCTGCCAATCTGCAAATGATTTTCTTCTGCAGAGAGGAAGGAAATAAATAAGTTGAATGCAGAGTCAAACATGCTGTGAAACTCAGCTAGAGTTTCTGGGTATTTTCTTTGGCAAAAATCAGGCGGAAGTCAGACAGCCTCTCTCTGGTAAAGGATCAGTGGTGTGTTGGAGCCAGCTCAAACCAGCTCATGAGACGTGATTGTTAAATTTTCAATGTGATCTTTTATACTTTGGAAAGCGGTGAACACTAGAAATCAAGACTTGATTAAATTAATTTATTAAGTTAATTTAGTTCTTTAAATTATTAGTCCTTTAACTTCATAATAATTAATGAATTATCCATTTATATTATATTATACAAGAATATATTATAAAACATGTTATATGTACAATTATAAAATTAATTACTAATAATTAATTTATTAACTTGGTTTCATTAATTATCTAGATTTAAGAAAGTGATGGAGCAAACATTAAACAATAATGCAGATTAAGCTCAACAGTGTGTTATGCATATCCCTTTTTCCATCCAGAAGGCCAGTCAATAAACATTTACCAACACATTGCTAGATAGAGCTTCAGTGATGCTGACCGTGTATGTATTCAGGATAGCAGGACCACAGGTCTAAAATTGGAGAACCTCAGTAAACTTTAAAGAGCAGAAAGAGCATGAGGTGGTGATAAGTATGATTCAGGCCAGTTGCTGAAATGAGTAGGGTGCAGAGAAGTGCCCAGAAGACTGATTGCTATGCATAAGATAGAGAAGGGAAAGATCAGTGCTGCTGAGCATTCAAGTTGGGGAGAACATCTGTGTCTCCTCAATAGGCAGGTGGATATGTGCAGCCTATTGTAGTGTCTAGGAGTAAATTTTGAAAGTTGTATTTAACAACAGTAATATACAAATTTGTTATGTGTTCTTGGTCTCCATAGCCAGGTAAACGAATGATCATGATGTATAATTCAATGAAAAATATCCTAACCAGTCTTGGGAAACAGATCCTCCAATGACTGTGAGGATGTTTTTCAATTATTTTTCAATTGTGTCCAACTCTTCATGACCCTATTTGCAATTTTCTTGGCAAAGATACTGGAATGGTTCTTCTCCAGCTCATTTTACAGATGAAGCAACTGAGGCAAACAGGGTTAAGTGACTTGTCCAGGGTCACACAGCTAGTGTCTGTAGCCTGATTTGAACTCAGGAGAATAGGTCTTCCTGATTCCAGGCCCAGAGCTCTATCCACTGTCACTTAGCTGCCTCCATGACTGTAGATCTACATGATTATGTTGCAATGTAGAATGACTTGCACACAATGGATACTTAATGAATCAAATTGAATGGCAAGTGTTAGATCTGAAGTTAGAAGATCTAGATTTAAATTTAACTGTGCTGATAAATTCCTGTATGATCTCCACTTAGATGGGCATCAGAATCCTCTGATTGGATTGGTATAGTATTCTCTTCAGAACCCTTCCTCCTCTTAACGCTGTAGGTTGGATCCTCAGAGGGGTGATGCCTAGCTTAACTTTTAAAGGTAAGCCCAAGGGACTATATACCAAACATTGTAGTTCGGTGTGTTTCTCTTAAGCGATCAGCCAGCAAACTCATTTAGTTCTTAGCAACATCATAGCAAGAACAATTATTACAAAATATTTCCCAAAAAGCCCTGGGGCAACCTCTTCCACAAATGCATAGAGTTCATGGGGCATGAACATGGTGGTCATGTGACCAAGGCAACACACAACTACAAAACTGCAGAGACTTAATGTCCTTTCTCCACAGAGTCTTCACAAAGTTCAGAATGGAGCATGTTATCAATGATTTCATTTAGCTGCTAGGCTAGGATGGCTCCTCACAGGGCACCATGTTCCTACTAAATGAGTGGCTTAGCTGGGTTTGCTCTTCATAGGACACTGTGTCTCTGCTGATTGGATTTATCTACTGCCATGCGTCCTAAATAAGCCGTTTGGTGACTGGCTTCACTTCTTACAGGGCATGGAATGTATGCTGAATGGATTGATTTGCCGGACTCTCAGGCCTTGACCTTAAATGGTCAGCTTTGGTTTCCAATAGCTCCAGTTTTATGCTTTGCTAGGTGCTCCTGGGCTCTTTCAGCTTGAATCTATTGTGCTCTTTCAGAAAGGGCAAGAACCGTGAGCCTAGGATTGGCAAAGAAGCCTATCAGATTTTGCTCCATCAAGACCTCAGCTCTGAGGTTTGTCATTGGGAAGTGACAACAAGAGAGATATAACCACTACTTTGTGTCTGTTCTTGCTGGTTCAGAGCTTCCTGGTTCCTTGGTGAGAGACTTCATCCTAATTTATGGTGACTATCTAGTACATTATCTTTCCCTCCAAATACTCCACCTTCCTAACTTTCCTATTACCGTTGAGGGTTTCACCATTCTTTCAGTCATCCATACTCACAACCTGGGTATCATCAATTCCTCTCTCTCTCACCCCCTATACCCAATCAGTTATAAAGTCTTATCTCTACCTTTGTAACATCTCTCATACATGCCCCTTTCTCTCTTCTGTCACAATCACCACCTGGTGTAAGCCTTCATTGCCTCATGCCTGGGCTAGTGCAGTGGTTGGTTTCCTTGCCTCCTGTCTCTCTCCTCTCCAATCTACCCTCCAATTTGCTATCAAATGGATCTTCCTAAAGCATATCTAACCACGCCACTCCTTTCCCCCATTCATTAACTTCCCTATGACCTCCAGTATCGAAAATAAAAATCCTCTGGATTTTAAAATCCTTCATAACCTGACTCTTCTCACATTTCCAATCTTCTTAGCTCTTATTTTCTTCCACATATTCCATGATCCAATGACACTGTTCTCCTTCATGTTATTCAAACATGGCACTTCATTTCTTGATTCTGATCATCTTTTCCCCATGTCTGGAACTTTCTCATTCTTTCTTTCTACCCCCTGGCTCCTCTGTCTCCCTTCAGGTCTCAGTTAAAATCCCACCTTTGAGAGAAGTTTTTTCTAGTCCTCCTTAGTCTCTGAGACTATAATCAATTTACCCTCTGCATGTCTTATTTGTACAGAACTGTTTACATGTCTCCCCCACTAGACTGTGAGTACCTTGAAAGAAGGGACTGGTAGATAGATAGATAGATAGATAGATAGATAGATAGATAGATAGATAGATAGATAGATAGATATTGATATTGATATATAAGATATATATATATATATTTGCCTTTCTTTGCATCTTCACTGGTTAGTACAGTGCCTGACATGTAGCTTAATAAATGTTGCTTCACTTGCCTTGACTCACAAAAAATTGCTAGAATCAGATTTGCCACCCAAATATTTGCAAATATGTTACAGATATATGATTTTGTTATTGAAGCAACCCCTTCCACCAAAAGAGATTGCAACCAGTTTGTTAAAGCTGTCCGAGACATATCGAAATTAAGTGACTTGCTGAGGGTCATACAGTTATTAATTGTTAGGGCCAGGACTCGTAAACAGATCTTAGTGTGAGCTCCTAGGCCAGCACCCTCTCTGCTGTTCAACACTACCTCTAAGAGAATACGTAAAAACCTAAAATAGTGACCAAAAACAAAGCTGACCAAATATTCATCTGGAAATAGTAGCTTAGTACATGCTATTCATGCAGGTTAGAGAAATTGAAAGATAATTTTTGCGTATTGGCAGTGACAGTCACAAATAGTATATTACTGCTTTCATCTAAGATTCTTACACTCTTTGCACATATGTCCCTAGGTCAACTTTTCTTTCTTTGGCAACACCTCCTCATCCCTCTGTTTCTCTTCCTGTGACTGAAGTTTTTCATTTAGTTCCTGGATGATATCTGTAACTACCGTTTTGTGATTATACCATATCCTATCACATTAAACCACAAAGATCTGGACATTGTATTCTGTGGATGTGCTAAGCAAACAAAAGTTGCTTTGTTTCTGTCTGGTAAATCTGTGTGTAATAACACGATTTTAAAGAAATTGGGAACTGGAAAATTACATTGCCACATCACATTCATTTAATGTATTTTCTTTGGACTCTGTTAGGGTGGAAAGGGAAGGGGATCTAGTGTTTTTGTTTTTCTTTGTATGAGTGGAGTAGAGCTGGAGGCTCAGAGAACTGATGATGGGAAACAGCTTGGTGTTTCTGGGTAGAATTGATAAACGTTGGTTTGAATTCAGAATCATGAAGGCTCACCGCGGTTATGTACCCCTGGTGACTCAGTTTGTATAAAAGCAAGTTGTTAAATCCAACCCTTAATGTAATGAGAACCAATTTTTAAAAGAGTTGAGACACTATATTACCATATGTCAGTGCTATAAAAATTAAAGTAGATTAACTTTCATTTCATTTTGAGATTGAATTTTATTTGGAGAGAATGGCATGGCATAGCAAAAGATTTGGGTTTGAATCCCAGCTGTGTTACTTATTATGTGACTTTAGGCAAGTCATGTAACTTCTAAGAATTTATTTCTCTCTTACCTGTAAAATGAGGGAGCCTGACTAAATGAGCTATGATCCCTTCTATTCCTAATGATGTGTCAGTCATTTTAACTCTCTGACCTTCAGTTTTCTTATCTCTAAAATGGAGCTAATAAAATTTGCCTAACCCCACAGGGTTTTTCATATTCTTTTGCCTACAAATAGTTGGAATTGAATTTATTAGAGACTCAGTAGCGCAGTGGACATGCTGGACTTTTTGTCAGGAAGCCCTAGGTTCAAACCCTGTCTCCAAATTTCACTAGTTGCCTAACCATGGGCAAATCACTTGATCTCTCTGAACCTCAGCTGTTCCTTTGTAAAATGGAAACATTTGTAGTACTTACCCCATGGAGCTGTTGTGATATACAAATGGAACAATGTCTTTATAGACATGCAATCCTCAACACACTATAAAAATGCCCTTGCTGTTAGCAATGTAAGCACCATTTTTATTTGACTCATTGTGTACTACATGGTTATGTTATCTGTTTGTGGGCATTGTATTATCTCCCCACTTAGAATACAGAAAACTTAAAAGAAGGAATAGAGTGTCTGATACTTCTTTGTATCCTCAGCAAATGGTGCTTCTCGTCCGAGAGTATACCTATGGAACACTCTGTCTGTCTACCTGTCATCCCGTGCCAGGTCTCACTCAGCACAGCCCCATTAGACTCAGAATCTTCTTCTATCCTTGCAACACTATCTGTTTTGACCACACCCAGCACTGAGGATCAGATAGTGACTAATATCTAGTGACAATAGGTTTTTATGAACACTGAGACCTTACACCTACTATTAGCCCTATACCTATCAAATTCATACCAACTATAACTCTCCTTTTGTTTATATCACTTAATCACCAATCATCTAGGAGGAAAGCAGCCCTCTCTAACTGTTGTACCCTCCTTTCATTGTACCCTCTGGAATTCCCATTCCATGATGAACAAACTTCCCTTCATTCTGGACTACTTCTCAAATTCTTGTTTAAATGCTCTCACTGGTGTGTCTTCCTTGTATCCATGGCCATCCTTTCTAGCACTGGCAGTGCCTTCTTTAACACCACTCCCCACCCCTCCCCCCCACCGACGTCAGCACAATGGACTTGATTTGAACAGGAAGTTCTTTCTCCCCATTGCCACTCCAGGACTCTCCTTTTGTTTCCATCACTATGCAATTTCTCTTCATTAGAAGTTCATGCTACTGAAATTTTTTCATCATATATAAACCATGGTGGCTATTGTTTACTGGCCCCTAAGTTACTCCCCCTCCTTTCTCAAGGAGTTTAGCACCCAGTTCACTGTCTTCTCTCTTCTCAAACTCCTTCCCTTTATACTAAGTTCATTTACTAAGGAACAGTTCATAGGGAATGTAATCAACATTTATGCTAATGCTTTCTCAAACACCTTTACCTCTCAATTCCTTAATCTCTTCAGATCTCCTACTCCTCCAGTCTTCCTCAGTCAGGTACAAGTATGATCATAGCCTGGATATCACCATTACCCATGAGTGTTGCACTTCCTTGACCCAAAATTCTAACATTCCTCTATCAGACTATAACCTCCTATCATTCCATCTTTTTCTATGCTCAAAACCTTCTAAACCTTGTCTTTTTCTTCACTGCTCAGTGTTTTCATTGGCCATTGTCATGTTATAACTTTACTTTCTTTTCTTCCCAATCTTAATCCCCTCCCCAGTCAACCAATTCAACTCCACATTGTCCTCTCTTCTCATATTCTTCATTCCTTTGTCCTATTGCCACTCATCCCTTGCCAAACTCCAGTCCCAGATTACTTCTTTCATCATTCTGTAATACTCCCTACTCACATGAATGGAGATGAAAGAATTTGTACAACTATACTCCAAATTTATGCTATCCAGCTTCACCTGGGCCCCCATGGCAGCAAGGTAAATTTTTATGCCTTCTTAACCTATCATCTAGCTCACTTCCCAAAAAAGTTATGGTAAATCTTCTCCTCTCTCCTTAAGCCTCCCATATCTCATGTTCTCCCAGACTCTTAGTCAAAGATCTTGCTTCTTATGTTATAGATAAATTTGAGGTCACTCACTCACCATGAGCTCATTTTTCTCCCCTTTTTTTCATCTCAAAACTTCTTGACATCATCACCACTATATCCTCCTTTCCTTCAAACTCTGATATTGGAGTACCCCTATTCCCTGTCAAATCTAACCCCTCAGTCCCATCCCCTCAGATTGCCTGCTCAAACATAATCTCTTTCTCTCTCTCTCTCTCTGTCAACATCAACTTCTCTTCTGACAGCTTCAGTCTGACATCACCAGTCAGTCAGACAATAAGAACTTATTAAATCCCTACTGCATGTTAAGGACTGCGCTAAACACTGGAGAGACAGAGAAAGACATAAAAAAGTCCCTTTTCCCAAGTCTAATGGAGGAGACTACATAGTTGTAAATAGCTATGTACTAATAAGATATAAACAAGGTAAATGGGAGATTGTTTCAGAGGGAAGGCACCAAGATTAAAAAGGACTGGGAGAGGCTTCTTGCAGAAAGTGATACTTAGCTGAGATTTGAAGAAAGCCAGGGAGCTAGGAGATGGATATGAGGAAGAAGAATTCCAGACATAGGGGACAGACATCAAAAATGCCTACCGGACACTTCGAACTGGATTTCCAAGAGATGTCTCAAACTCAGAATCCCCCAAACAGACAGTACTATCTTTCCTATCAAGTCTAGCCTTCTTCTAAATTTCCCTGTTTCTAGCAAAGGCCTCACCATCCTTCCAGCATCCCAGGTTTGCAATGATGTTACCCTTGATTCCTCCTCTCATTCACCAGTCAAATACAAAAAGTTTCCGAAGCTTGTTGTTTCTAACTCCACAACATTCCTCACACCCAGTGTCATCTGTTTGCTCACACAGGCCCCATGTTAGTTCCAACCCTCTTATTTAGAGTATTGCAATTCCCGCCTCAAGTATCTTCTCAGTCCAATCTATTCTCTACTCAGTTACCAAAGTGATTTCCCATGGCTGTCATCCTCCTATTCAATAAACTCTACCAGTTGCCTCTAGGATAAAATATAAGAACCTCTGACCCTTCATAACATTGTCCCAACTTCCAATGTTCCTCTAATCACCTCTCCTATGCTATCCTTTATCCAAACTGGCTTTTCTTTATTCATCACACACAAACTTCAACTTTTGTCTTTGATCCTTTGTACTGGTTATCCCAACATGCTTAGAATGCATTTTTTTTCTCCTCTGCTTCGTGGAATCTTTCTTTTCTTTCAAGATGCAGCTTAATTCTTTTGTGACTCCATCGAATCATAGCTCCAGGAAAGGAAAATACCTCAAAAGTCATGTAGCCCAACTGAGTCACCATCTTATCCAAAAGAAGTCACCATCTTATCCAAGATCACACAGGTAGCAAGCAACAGAGGTAGGATTTGAATCTATGTTCACTGTCCTCTGGCCCCAGATTCCAGCACTCTTCCCAGTATCAGATTTAAGACCAGCTTGGCTAGAGCAGAGGCCCTGATTAGGAGAGTATAGCAAAATTCAGTTAAATTCAATAAACTTTGAATTTGCACTTACTACTTCTAAGGCATTGGGATAAATGCTGGGGGTATGGAGAAAAAAATTAGACAGTCCCTGGTCTCATGAAGTTTATATCCCATTTGGAGAAATATGGCATGTAGACAAGTACTAAGGATATACAAAGAAATACAAAGCATTTTGAAAAGGGAGAGAGCGCTTGTAACTGTTAATGCCTCGCACGGAAGGCATTTAATAAATGTTTATTGACTAACTCCATGAAGCTGTAGCATGGATAACAGTCACACTCTAGTAAAATGGTCTTGTCAGGTGAGTTAAACCAGGTTGAGGGTAACTGACAGGCCTCAAACCTGTCAGTGAGTTAGGGGGATGTTTACCGCAACCATATAGACTTCCCCTGCTGGAATGGGCAGATGAGAACAATTTATTCCAACAGCCATGAAGGTGGTTGAAGCAGGCACTGTGGAATGCCTGGAGCTTGGTCAGACAGTAAAGATGTCAAAGTCATCCACTGCATCCTGGGCATCATCACTAGTGTCTTGACTTCTGTTCTGCCACTGGACTTGGATGACTCAAGAAGAGAAGGTGAGGTTGGGTGATCTTGTGCAAATCTGCCTTGATTCAATTCAATTCATGCATGAATCAGAACATCACCCTGTGATATCATTAGCCCTCTTTGGAAACAAAGGACAAACAATAAGCACCTTCTTAAGTCTTTTAGAGATAAAATGTCATTTCTCCCAAGTTGCCCCAAGTTTTTTATGTGTTGTGCTACGTATTTTTCATTCAATTCTGACAAACAGGAAGAAAAAAAAACAGCATGACTTCTAGCTCTTTCTGAAGGAAAATATGAAGCAGCTCTCTCAGAGTCTCCTATGTCTCTTCTGCCAACCCTCCTCTTCCTTCATCTGGGAAAACAAAGTTTCTGTCAATGGAGCAATGGGGATTTTGCTGATATTACAACAAAAGTTTGAACAGAATATTACTGATAATTTCAGTGTTTTAGACAGTCACTGAATAATGTGCAGAATTTTTTTTCTAACATTAATTTGGCCTAACAAAAGCTGCCTGAAGTAGAACTGAAAGGGAAACTAATAAGAACTGAAATGTGTTAAATTAGGTAGATGAATTTTCTGTAGACATCAGGAATTTTTCTAAAAAAACGTGATCTGTGTCATTGAGTTTGACCTTCACCCTGAGGACAAAGAGGACTCTCTGTACTCATTTCCCAAGACTCCTACTTCCATACAAACTGGTATGGTCTATTTAGTACCCTGTGAATGCATCTTGTTTATAGCCATTTCTGCTTATTTAGTTTTGGACCCTTGAACTGCCCCGCCCACAATCCTTAAACAGACCCCTCCTTAACTCAAGTCCACCACATATTAATTATTTAAACTCAACTCAACTTAAACCTAACTCAAGTTGAGCATATTTTAACTGCTTAAACCCATATCTTCCCTCCTCTGACATCTGCTAGTTTGAAGGTGCTCATTTTATATCAAACCATGTGACACCTTACATTTCCACTGAGCTTTTCATATGTTTATATTATACCTGTTGAGCCAGATTGTAATATCCCCTAGTATAAGAACTATATATTGTAGTTCTTCATATTCCTAACAAGGAATGTACAGGCATAGCACAATGATATGTAAATAGTATAAATTTAATAGATATTTGATTCATTTATTCTGAACTTAAGAAATGAAGCAAGTATTTCCATAACATAGTAAAAGAGAAAATGATTGTACATGAAGCTACAACTCAGTCATGTACAACGTGCTATTCCTTTCAAATATATAATAAAGTTATCATGTAACTTTCTTTTTCCCTCTTTTTTCCCCTCTTCCTATCTTAGATGTGCCTACCATTAGAAATGTATATGTTTATGCATGTATATTTATGTATCATATTATATATATTCAACACCATTCTATACATACTTCTGTTTATCAATCCTTTCTCTAAATGTAGGTAGCATGTTCCTTCATATGTCCTTTGTAGTCAATTTGGATATTTGTAAAAGTCTTCCAACTTCTTGGCATCTGTACATTGAACTCAATATATATCTATTCATCTCCATTGATAAACAGTCAAAGAATATGAGTAGATATTTACTGAATTCAATTTATAGATGCCACGAAGTTGAAAGACCACAGATTATTGGTTGACTTTTTCTTTCATAGGCAAACAACGGGCAACTTAATTACAATGGTATCAATTCTTCTTATATGAAATAAAGGGAAATGTCCCTATATAGACACTTGAGGAGTTCACAAACCAAAGTAAAAAGGTTGTTCAGATTCAAGTTTGGAAGATTTAAGTTTCCACTAGAGAGTGAAAGGTCAAAGAGGAATCATAGAATGCTAGAGTTAGAAGAAATGTCAAAGTTTAACGTATAAATAGAAAGTTCTGGCAACTAGTATCAGTTTCCAGTGTTGATCTCCTAAACCCAAGATGACTTAGTCCTTTCCCATTTCTAGAGGAGGAAGAAGAAGAGAAGTAGAAGTCATGAAAACATAGAGACCGCCTGTGAGAAGAGAGAATCCTTTCCTTTAGCACCACTGTCAATGCTACCACCTTCTATCCTGGTGATCTAGAACAACAGAGAATATGAAATGAAAGACTGAGCTGAACTATGGGTCACTTGCTGAGTGGTTGTTGTCATCCTTCCCAAAGACAACAGTGACACAACAGCAACCCTCATTTATATGGCTCTTTAAGGTTAGCAAAGAGCTTTACAAATATTCTCTCATTTGATACACAAAACTGGTGACATACAAAATCATCTTCATTCTTCTTTTTTTTCTGGACAGCATGGAGCTCTACATCCAATTATCATTCTTCAGGAATTGTGTTTACTTTTTGTTTTAAAAAAGTTGCTTTTAAAGAAACTGTTTTCTCCTAACGTATCTCTTTAGTGCATTACTGTCTTATGTATGTTACCTATGAGGTCAAACATAGCTGAGAGGGAAGCAATTGTTTGATGAGTCACCTAGAGGGAGCAGTTATTGGTGATCAAAGTTAAGACACATACCCTGGCCAAATAAATAAATGAAGACTTATAACTGTATATATAAAGATATATTACTGATTCAAATTTCATAATTACCTAAAAGCAGAAAAAATACCCCATGAATTCAGATGAAATAAACCTAGGCACATATTGAGCTTAAATTCATTCGCGTTGGGGAAAGGAAGGGAGAGGGAAGTAGGGAAGGAAAGAAAGAGAGAGGAAGAGATGGAGAAATGGAGAGTGGGTAGAATCCTTTCAATTCCTTCTTTCTGAGGTCATTTACTTCAGACACCCCTTTTAGTCCTGTTCTGCCTAGGAAACTTTAATTCAAGCATTTATTACATGCTCACTCTGTGCTGGACACTGTGCAAAGTATTAGGAATACAGAGAAAGGCAAAAAAAAATTTGCTTCCTCCAAGGAGAATATATTCTAATAAGAAAGACAAACTGCAAACAACCAGGAGCTTTCAAGATACACAAAGGAGATGAAGGTAATCTAAAAGGAGAAGCAATCATTAACTCAAAGAGGGAGCCAAAGTTTGGAAATAGAAAGAAAGCCTTGTCTGAGAGTCACACAAGGGTGGGGACCACCAAGAGGGAGTTAACTAGGTCTCCCGCTAAGCACTATCACCTACTCCACCTGTAAGACTGGAAAAGATATACTTGAGTAACAACCAGATGAGCAGCCCACCAACGTCCATTTGAAGTTCTCCCTGACGATGAGCAACACATTCCACTGGTGAGCAGCTCTGTTAAAAAGTTGTCGGATTTTTATTTAGTTGTTTTTCGTAGGTTCAGTTGAAACATGTGTCCGTGTAACTTCCATCTATTTATTCTACTAGGACCAAACAAAACAAGACTTATCCCATCTTTCACATGACAGTCATTTAAATATTTGATCATAAGGATCATGTTCCCTTTCCCCACCCTGAGTCCTCTCATTCATTCCTTAGCTCCTTTATAGATCCACCTGCTTTGTGATTATAAGACCTCCTTCCATATTGACACCAGTCTATTTAATCATTTATTGAATCTAGTCATGAAGTCAGCATTGATCGAACTACAATTATTCAGTTTATATTTCTCTATCTTGTCCATATGCTACAGATTTGTCAAATGTCCTTCTGAAATCCAGATATATTATATTGATGGCAGTTCCCTAACTGGGATCAGAGAACCATGGTCTGAGGTCATCTAGACCAATTGTCTCACTTTACAGAATAGGAAACTGAAGTTCTGAGCATTTAAATGACTTGCTAAGGCCATACAGGTAGTAAGTGACAGTGCCAGGATTTGAACGTATGTATTCTGACTCTAATTCAGGAATCTTTCTGGTTTACCAGAGTAGGAACTCTGTGACATGAGAAAAAAAAGATTAATCTACCATGACTACTGCTCAGTGAACTCATGCTGCCTTGTAATGGTTATCACTTCTTTTTCTAAGTATTTATAAACCCACATTTTAATGAAGTCATTCTAGAATTTCACCAAGAATGAATCTTAAACTTATAGGTGTAGTTGGGAAAATCCATTTCCCTTAAAAAAAAAATCCATTTCTATTACTGTGGCACCAAGAATACTAACGATGGGGGCAGCTGAGTGGTACAGTGGATAGAGTATCAGACCTGGAGTCAGGAGGACTTGAGTTCAAATGTGGCTCCAGACATTTACTAGCTATGTGACTCTGAGCAAGTCACTTCACCTCCATTGACTCCCAAAATTAAAGAAATTTAAAAAAAGAATACTAATAGTAATTCAGCAATCATACACCTACACATCCTTTCCTTATCCTGGATTATGGCTCCATTCAGGTCAGGAAGCTAAGTCATTGAGGTTAATTAAATGTTCTTTTACCATATTTATACTTTGGGGGGGTTTTATTTTAGCCTTTTTCTTCCATTTTTCTAGTCTAAGAATATTGTTGCTGTTGGAGAAAATAGAAGCAAAATAGGGACTGAGTAGTTTTGGGGTTTTTTTCATATTCAATTATCATTGTTCCATACGCTCCAAGCAGCAGTTCCATTACTTTTAATCTTCATCTTGTCCCCAACAAAGTTAGAAAGAAGTCCATAGTATAGTGTTTCCCACAGCATTCATGACCTACTTTGGTTGTTTTGAGCTTTGATGGTCTAGACAGTATTCTTATAGACCTATACTGCTCTTTTGTACTGAGTAATAATCCTCAATTAGGTGCCTTTGTTTCTGGAGACTATACTTTCCCCCTCTTATCACATCAGAGATTTCATTGGTATAAGGAGCTCTCAATGACAAACTTTCTCTACTAAAGATAGATTGATTTCTTCCCTGTGATTTTGGGAGAGTAGGCTGGGAGCATAAAGACGCTTGCTGAGAATCACATTGATAATCTACAGCAGAAGTCCT